>NW_027527375.1:717421-811228 GCF_008692635.1 Crocuta crocuta
GTTCCTTCTTTCCTACAGTTGAGGGTCACTGGTCCAAGAAGGAATCATCTAGTCAGTCTAGATCAGAAAAGGTAAGAAGCCTCTATGGAAACCTCTACAAATCTGGTTTTCTGGCATTTCAACCTGGCAAAGTTAGCAACTCTGGTGAATTGTGGCTTGTGTAAGTGCAGGGAGAAAGCCAACAGCACAGTATGCAAGCAGAGCATCTCTGTACGTTTTTCCTGCCCTTGATTCACATATACTCTCTCTCCAACACTTTCTTCCTCCTGCATCTTAGCCCAGGTACATGTTTTCAATTCCAGAGTCTTAAGCCAAAATACCAAAAGGAGGCTATTTTATGCTTTGTTAATTGCAAAAACTTACAGCTCTCAGAAGAAAAAGAGGCTTTATATCTTTTCTCTATTCCCTCCTTTTCACCACCACCATCATAAGAGCAGCAGTGGAGACCACTTACTGAGTGCCTGCTGTGTGCCTGACTATGGGGGTACTGAATGTACATTCAGAGGAAATTGTGGGGCCATCTCGCCCTTTGGAAAAATACCAATGGGCTACAGGACAGAGCTTTCCAAAGAGGATTGTTTGGTAGAACACAGAACTTAGTTGTGGAGACTGGTGTCTTGAAAAATAGAGAATAGAATGGAATGGAATAAAAAAAATCAGAGGATATTGCATGTGGTAGAAATAAGTAGTATTTTGTGAAAATTTGGTTTTAGTTAAATGCACACATTTCTACCTATCTAAAATGGAAAGTCTGGGGGAACTTGGGTGGCTCAGTCAGTTAAGCATCCGACTTTGGCTCAGGTCATGATCTCACAGTTCGTGGGTTTGAGCCCCATGTCGGGCTCTGTGCTGAGAGCTAGCTCAGAGCCTGGAGCCTGCTTCAGATTCTGTATATCTCCCTCTCTCTCTGACCCTCCCCTGCTCATGCTGTCTCTCTCTCTCTCAGAAATAAATTTAAAAAAACATTAAAAGAAAAAAGTCTGATAATGCTTACTGAAACCTGGGGGCTCCTCTACACTTTCCAGTCTCCATTAAAACCAGCAGTGTGACTAACATCTGGCCGCAGGAGTTTGTCGAAAGGGAAAATGACACTTCCAGATATAATATATAAACTCTCCCACCTAGGTTCCTCCACTCTTCCTTCCTTCCATATGCTAGCTGGATGACACCAGAGAACTCTGAAGCCACAAACTGTCAGAGCTACACTGTGGAAGCAGCTTGGGTCCCTGAGTCATTATTTGGAGGAGGGCCACTCACCAGAGTCACCTGAGCAGGGATATCAGCTTTGGGCTTTATGTGAATAAAAAATAAACCTCTAGGGGAACCTGGGTAACTCAGTCAGTTGAGCATCCAACTCTTGATCTCAGCTCAGGTTGGTGAGTTCAAGCCCACATCAGGCTCGGTGCTGAGTGTTGAGCCTGCTTAGGATTCTCTCTCTCTCTCTCTCTCAAAAATAAGTAAATAAACATAAAAAATAAAGAAAAATAAGCTTCTACAATATTAAGCCAGATTGTTTCACCTACCCTGTGCATGTGGGGGGGGAGGGGGTGGGCATTTGGCTTATTCTATAACATGTATTTCTTAATACACATTTCAGTTAAAAACATTTGAGGGGGTTAAATGGGTGACAGGCATTAAGGAGGGCACTCTTTGGGATGAGCACTGGGTGTCATATGTAAGAGATGAATCACTGGGTTTACTCCTGAAGCCAAGACTACAGTGTATGTTAACTAACTTGAATTTAAAAATAATAACAATAATTTTAAAAAATGTTTGAAAGCCACTACCCTGGACAGCATTTCAGATGTGGTCCTGGATCAGCTGTAGTTGAATCACTTAGATGCTTATTATAAATGTGGGTTTCTGGACCCTACTGAGATCTGCCGAGTAAGGATCTTGGTGCTGGGGCTGGGAAATGTTTAACATGTTTAACAAACACCACAGGTGAATCTTAACACTGAAGTTTATAAACAACTATTGCCCTGGCATGGTAGAAACACACTTTCTTGGCAACCCTGGGGCTGATTTAATCCACAAGCTTTATACCTATTTCCTTTGGTCACTATCCAAAGTGTGAATCTCTCCCTATTCCCCACTCTCTCTATATAATCGTATTTCAATAATACTATATAATGATTCACATAATCCTTTAAAAATTTTTTTAATGTTTATTTATTTTTAAGAGAAAGAGAGAGATAGAGTATGAATGGGGAAGGGGCAGAGAGAAAGGGAGACACAGAATCCAAAGCAGGCTCCAGGCTTCAAGCTGTCAGCACAGAGCCCAATGTGGGGCTCAAACTCACAAGCTGTGAGATCACGACCTGAGCCAAAGTAGGACACTTAACTGACTGAGCCACCCAGGTGCCCCTCACATAATCCTTTTCTAATAAAATCTCTCACTCCTCTCCTTCTTCCTAAATACTTTAACTGTCCTTTAAGAAGCTTATTGTGTAATTAACAAATACATCTATCCCTAAAACTTTTTTCCTGAACATTTTCTTCTGGCTCTCCCCTGAGTATCTCTTTTGCTCCTCAGTGGAAGCTATTTATTTCCCACATTTTATACACTATGCTGAGGATTGGCAAGTGGGGCAAGTCTCTTCCTCAGTACTCACAGCCACTTCCCAACCATGACTGCTTCGCTCTTTTGGATAGGCCTGTATGAATTAATTTCCCTTTGGTTGCAAGTAACAAAATTTCCAACTAGAAGAGTGATAAACAATAAGGACATTTATGAGCTCACATTATACAAAGTCAAAGGCTTGAGTTATAACTGGCTAATTCAGCAGCTCTTTTCACATTTATACTCTATCTCTTCCAGCGTGTTGAGTTTTATCCTCTGACTTGTTCCTTCATGATCATGAGATGGCTGCTGCAACTCCAAATATCACAACTCTCATAGCTATGTCAGTATTAGTGTCCTATAGTTGCTGTAACAAATTATCACAAATTTGGTGGCTTAAAACAATTGAAATTTATTCTCTCATGGTTAGAGACCAGAAGTCTAAAGTCAGTACACTAAGGTGAAATCAAGGTGTCAGCAGGGCCATACTCCCTCCACAGGCTCTAGTAGAGAATCTGTTCCTTGCTTCTCCCAGCTTTTGGTGGCTGCCAATATTCCTTGGCTTGTGGCTACATCACTTCAGTCTCTGCCTCCATCTACGTTGCCTTCCCCTTTCTGTGTCTTTCTTCTGTATGTATCAAATTTCCTTCTGCCTCTCTCTCTTGTGAGAGACATTTAAGATACCTGTCATTACATTTGGGACCCACCTGGATAATCCAGAGTAACCTCCCTATCTCATGATCCTAAAATTAATCACAGCTACATAGACTCTTTTCTCATACAAGGTAACATAAATTGTAGGGATTAGCAACCTAGATTTTTCCGAAGGCCATTATCCAGCTTATGTCTATGTCCAAAGGTAGAAAGAATAATTCTCCGCATTTATAATTTCTTAACAAGGAGAAAATCTTTCCCAAGAGCTACTTGTCTTAGTCTGTTTGGCCTACTTTAACACAATATTATATACTATATGCTACATACTGGGTCGCTTAAACAACATTTATTTCTCACAGTTCTGGAGGCTGTAAAGTCCAAGGTCAAGGCATTGTACACTTGGTGTCTGGTGACAGCAATCTTCTTGGTTTTCAGAGTGCTGAATCTTGTTACGTCCTCACATGGCCAAAAGAAACTCTCTCCTTGGACTTCTTTTATAAGGGCATGAAGCCTATTCATGAGGGTTCCCACTTCATGATGTAATTATTTCCCAAAGCCTTCACTTCCTAATACCATCACATCATAGGGGGCAGCTAGGATTTCCACATCTGAATTTTCAGGGGACATAATCATTTAGTCCATAACACCCTCCACACCAACATATTGCCTCCTAGTTCTATTGGCTGGGTGTTGGCTCATGACCTCTATGAGGAAGGAAGATTTTAGCAGCAAAATAAATAAAATTAAAAAGTACAATACAATATAATAAAATAGGGTGAGAGAAGACTCTTGGTTAGAAACCATCAGTATCTGTCTCAGGATTCCTGCCTTTAAGGTTCATGTCTTTAAAACACTCTCTGCCCTTCCGTGATGCTATTCCCTTTTGGTTTTCTGCTCACCCCCCCTCAGGCATTGAAGACTTCAGCATTTGTCTCATTGTCTTTCTCTGTGGCCCATTTAACCACTGACCATTTAGGTCTTCGAGTTCCTCATGTTCCAGTAACCATCCCCATTCTATCCCTGTGTTCTGTTCCCATAGCTGTACCCTGGACCTGCACATCAGCTGTAACTGCTCCTTCTCCAAAATAACACCTACACTAAACTGTCCCTCTGACCACATCCTCCCATTCTTCCTGCTTACTCATTTCCCTCCCCTTCTCTCCTTTCTGCCTATCCAGCAGCCATTCTTGTCTTGAGTTTCCTCTTATCCAGAATATATTGCCCATATTTCTCAGTTACTTTGACCTCTGGTTATTCCACTGAAGTTATCTAGCAAAACCCCAATCCTGGATCAGTCCTACTATCTGCTTGCTCAAATATTTTCATTGTCTTTAATTCCCACCCCTTCATTCTCAGCAGATAATTTACATCATACTTCACAATTAAAATAGAAGACACCTGATAAAATCTCCTCAACTTCCCACCACTACACTTACTTTCTATGTCCTGAGATGCTTAATCTTCCAGTCTTAGAATGGAGTAGATCTCCTTCTAGTAGAGGCCAATCCATCTGCTTGTTCACATGGTAATGTGACTAAGTTCTAGTCAATGAGATGTAAGTGGAATTGTATAGAAGCATTTAGAAAGCATCACTGGGACACCTGGGTGACTCAGTCGGTTAAGCATTGGACTCTTGGTTTCAGCTCAGATCATGATCTCACAGTTTCATGAGATCAAGCCCCACTTCAGGTTCTGTGGTGGCAGCACAGAGCCTGCTTGAGATTCTCTTTCTTCCTCTCTCTCTCTGCCCGTCTCCAACTCATGTTGTTTCTGTCTCTCTCAAAATAAATAAACTTAAAAATTTTTAATTTAAAAAGCATCATTAAAAGATAATGGGCACATGTTCCTTTGCCCTATTCTTCTAGTCCCTTCCTCCAACCAGATACCTGGAATGTAGATGTGATCTCTGGAGTTCTTGCAGCTGTACTGTAAGAATGATGCCCCTGGGATGGCAGAAGAGTGAAATAGAACTATATTTACTTCTTTAAATTACTCCACTTTCTGACTCAAACAGGTGCAACTCTTCTTTCAGATTCTAAAGCCCACACTCTTAGGATGTTTTTAAATTTTTGTTATTCTAAAATTACTTCTCTTTCCCAACCTTGATATATATTACAAAGTCTGCTCCCACTGACTTAACTCAGGTAGATTTGGTGTACCATTGTCCTTTCCCAATGTATTGCTTTCTTCTCCAGGTGAAGAAGACTGAGGGCTGGGGTAGGGTTGGATATGTAAGAATAAAAGGTAGCCCTGTTATCCATACATAATTCTAGTCAGTTTTGGGTAATATTTATATCATCCTCTCTTCCCTTATTTTTCTTCCTGTCATTCTACTGTTGTTGCTTTTGTGTCTATGCTCCTTATACCTTTCTTAGAAGTTCACTCAGAGCAGGAAAGATACTCAAACTATATATCAACATCATCAAACTTTTGTTCCTATCTGCTATATTTTCTTTCTGCTTTCTGGTTTAGTAAAAATATTAAAAGTAAAAAAAAGGACTTCTCATTTGATAGCCTTCCACAGGGACATAGAAAACATCCTCTGGGAGGAAAACACAATCTGATGATTTGTCTCAGAGTCTGATCTGAACAGAGAAAAGGTTTCTGCAAAAGGGTGGCCAAGACCAAAGTGTGAGTAGGTGATTTACCTCCACCAATCCCCACACATATCTTTCACTTTGGCTACCCAAGTGGCAACTCCGGGAGGCAGGCATGATTTGTTTATTCCCTGCTTACAACTCCTTAGTGGCTCCTTTCCAACTTCACCTTTCACCTCTGGTCCTCCTCACATCCTATGACACCAGTTGCCCTGATTGCTTGCAGCCTCCAGGGCTGTTTCACACCCCTGGGCTTTCTTTCTGCTGTTCTTTTCTGGCTGACTTCCCACTTCATCCTTCTAGCAAATATCTATTCACCTTCAAAGTTCATCTCAAGATTATCTCCTTGTCATTTGTGAAGCCACTGTCCCCTTTCACCTCCCTTCTCCCAACTGAACTTTTCCTTCATTCTGTCCCCCTCAAAATAAGTATTTTAACATGTATCACACTTTATCATAAAATTATTTGACATGTTTTTATCCTTCTGTTTGACTATAAGCTCATCAAAAGGTAGGCACTCGTGACCACTTTAATTTTGTAAAAGAATCAATTAACACAGAAATATAACATGAAAATCCCCCCTCACTTCTAACCCCCTAATTAAGCCTCCCCTCCCCATCTTATTTGTATTTGAACCCTCCATGCCTAGTTCAGCACCTGGCACACAGAAGCCCCCACAACTGTGTTTTGAATAATGAATGAATGACCATACTTCCAAGGTTGTTCTTCTCAACCAGTGACACATCTGATCATAAATCTGAGTTTAAACAACCATTCACAGTGTGCAGCTTCCTCACTCCAAGGTAACACTGTATGTGCTCTCTTGTGGTTTGTTTTTGCTAATTCATTGTCTGAGTCTTTCGTCTCCTCCAGGTCCTGTTTACTTTGACAATTCAAAGCTCTACTCCTCTGTTGAGGAGGTTTACATTGGGAGGAAGTTTTCTCTCTGCCTGTGCAGTGTAAATTGGTTTCTAAACAATCTAAACGGTCTCCATTAATATTGCACTGTAGAACAAGGCAGGATAAAATATTCAAAGTAGCAAGAGTTACTTTTTAGGATGATTGAATATGATGAAGGAGCCAAGGACAAAGGGTAATTTATTCCAAAGGAAGTCAACACCTTTGCTTTGCACCAGCTCTTGCAGTTAAAAAATAGGGCTGGTAATTGGACTTGCTTTATGAAAATCTCATTAGCATTAGCATATAACTAAAATGCACAGCTCCATAGTTAATTGCAATCCTGCACTGCGGTTAACAACTACAGTGATGACATTTGCATATTGCACATAAAATTAAAAATGCATGTCAGATAGGTGCTCTTTCAGAAAAAAAAAATCCTTGAATAACATTGCATTCACTACAATAATCAAAAAGATTTTGAATTTGAATGGAAATTATATGTATAGTATGAGCTTTAGAAAGACAGAGGAGCCTGATCAAGGAGGAGGGGAAGCTAAATCTGAAACATCACATAGGCAAAACTCCAGCAGCTGGAATCTTCTTCAAGGGCAGAGACCTGTAATATGGAACAGTGTGTGATTTGTGTAAATACAACCCTTTCATCTGAAAGTCTCATTTTACCTTCCAGACATCAGCCCTATCTTGCTGCTTTTCTTCTAGACTGCAAGCTTCTTGAGATCCTTGGCTTGATCTTTTTAAATTTCTGTATCCCACAATGCTTAGCATGTAGTAGCTAGCTACTCAGTTGTTGGAAGTGTGAACCAACTCAAGCCCTCTCCAATTGAATCCAGTAGACATAAGAGGCTGTAGTGAAGTGTAGTGAAGTGGATGGATGTTCACTTTTATGTCCTGGAGTCGGTTACCTTGAGCCAGTTACTTCAATTTCACTAAACCTCCATTTCCTCCTCTATAAGATATTTTCTGCCTTCTAAGGTTTTTGAGAAGATTCAGAAAGAGAATACATATATAGTACTTAGCACAACACAGTGCCTGGCATATAGCAAGTGCTATTATTGTTGTTACTGCTGTTTTGGGATTAAAGATCATGGGAAAATGAAGCTTTCAGATTTTTGTTTCTGTTTTTGTAGCTTTTCCCATGGTGAAGCTGAAGGTACAAATCACTTTGTATGTCAGTTCTAATGCCAGTCAACTATAAGATGGATCGATGTTACCATGAGTAAAAGTACTTGCCACAAGGTCACCTGAGGCCCCAAAAGGAGACTGGAGGGGCATAAGACAACAATACCACTCTTTCAGTGGTTGATACAAGAATCTATTATCAGCCTTTGTACATGATACTTCTCTGCTTACTCTAAATTGTCTGCTTCTTGGAAGAAAACAATGTGCAAGGAACCAGAATAAGGAAGAGAAAGCAGAAGCGACAAGATAGGGCTGAGATATTTTATTCATTAATTCATTCACTAATATGATTGTGTCTGTCTATACCTCTGCAATGCACTGTGCTAGAAACTCAGAGACACAGATGATAATAGATGTGGATCAGTCATACCTGACTGATATACAATTGGAAATTCTGGACTTAAAGTCCAGAAATAAAGTGAAGGATTGGAACTAGAGTTAAAGATGTGGATGTCATCTGCATGGAGAAGAGTTGGAACTCTGGACATAGGGGAGGTCCCTGTGGCTATTCATTGGGGAACACTCCCACTTAGGGGATAGAATCTCCCATTATCAAATTCATTATGAGGCTTTGTACATGAGACTCCTCAGTGACCCTAAATTGTCTGCTTTTTGGAAGACAGTCATTGTCTAAGAATGAAGCTGATGGTGCCGATGAAGGAAGCAGAGAAGGAGAAGTATGGAAAGAAAAAGGGCAGAGCAGCCTGGGAAGCTGAAGAGTGGAAGAATTTCAATGGATTGTGTGGTAACCAGAGTCAGCTCTGTGTAAGATCAATGAGGGCCATTGAACTTGGAGTAACCAGGAGGTGACTGGTGACTCTTGTTTAAAAGGAAGCTACGGGGGCCCCTGGGTGGCTCAGTTGGTTAAGCGTCTGACTTCGGCTCAGGTCATGATCTCACTGTTCATGGGTTCGAGCCCTGCATCCGGCTTTGTGCTGACAGCCAGCTCAGAGCCTGGAGCCTGTTTCGGATTCCGTCTCCCTCTCTCTCTGACCCTCCCCTGCTCACACTGTCTCTCACTCTCTCAGAAATAAATAAAAACATAAAAAAAAAAAAANCCCAGCATGCAACTCTTAATCTCAGGGTCGTGAGTTCAAGCCTCTCATTGGGTGTGGAGCTTACTTAAAAAATAAAAAAGATGCCTGGGTGACTCAGTCAGTTAAGCGTCTGATTCTTGGTTTTGATTCAGGTCATGATCTCATGGTTCTTAAGATAGAGCCCTGTACTGGGATTCTCTCTCTCCTTCTCTCTCTGCCCCTCCCCCACTCATGCTTGCTCTCTCAAAATAAACAAATAAATAAATAATTTTATTTTATTTATTTATTTATTTATTTTTANACACAGCTTTTGTCGATGTTGCTCTACCAGTGACTTCTATTTTCCACTTCTATCTTGAGTCTTTTGGTTTCTAACCAACACAAGACTCTACTTGTTTAGTGGGGTTCAGAATTCAGTGTGGAGTGGTCTGGGTGGTGGGGGTAGGACATACAGCACTCCTACCATCTTTTTTGAGTGGGCCTTCAGCAACCAAAGACACGTGGCCAGCTGCCTCTTATACCTGAATTGTCTACATAGAGCCCTTCCTCTGGTTCATTCAGTAGGCCTACACACTTTGCCATTCTGCCTCTTTCTGCATGCCAGTGCCTCTGCTGAAGGAGAGCCACCCTATTTCCAAAGATGTCATGTAGACGTCTCTGTCTAATGTGGTTTCTAGCAGCTCACAGCACCAGAGTCATTTGAAGCATATACTTAAAGACTACATTCTATTTCCTCTGCAGCTCACCAAAAGGAGCTGCTTGTTTACCCAGCTGTCAGCCATTTCCCATAAATGCCTGGCCCAGTGGACTGTGTTGCGTCAGGCATTGCTTTAGTACCAATGGGCTGGCCCTCAGCCAGGCCCTTGTTGGTGACTCCATCTTGCTATTGAATGCTAAGTATGAGTCAGAGGTGATGCTGTGGAAACCTTGGGCAGGTCCTGACAATTAGGGCAGACCAAGCCACACAGGGAGAACGGGCCTGACCTCCACTCTACAGACTTGTGGATAGTTTTGAAGCTGGATGCCATGTTGGTACAAACTGTAGGAAATGCAGTTCAACTAGTTCAATGCACTCATCACTGGGCTGGGCTGTCAGAGGCAAGGAAGCATATGTTGGTTTCTGTAGGAGTGGCGGCCAGCAGCCCAGCTTCTTAACTGGGTTTAGTTTGAAAATAAATGCCTCACTGGACAGTAACACTTATCAACTCTTTTTGAAACAAAATTGTTGCTTTGTGCAGGCTGATGTGTAACTTTAATAATCTTATCGTTAGTTCTGAGTACTGTGCTAATTGTTCAAAGTTGTCCTTCATCTTTTGTATGTATTATCGTATTTATTCAGCAGCAGCTTGAGAATGACTGTATCATTCGATAATGCCCACATTTTAGGAGGTTAAATTTCCTCGAAACCAGTTTCTAAGTTTCATGTACCCTTGCTTGTACTTTTTAAAGATACTGAAAAAATAATATTCTATAAAACTCTTTCCTGTTTTGTGGTGATGAGGTCAGACAGACCTCCCCGTAGGCTGACTATAGCTTCATACAACTTTGGGGTGGCCTTGGAAACTCGGAGAAATTTGGAGCATGCTTAGTCACCACCACAGCTCAGTCCCATGGCTCCTGTCACCACATTGATGAGTTGGTAGTATAATAGAGATGTCACTGTGGTAGGGCCTGGAATGAGGGCTAGTCATAGGGCTGTTTCCCTGGAAAAAAGAACAATACGTTGTTTCTAATTATTTCTCACTAGAAGGAATTTCCTAATGGAAAACGTTCCTCCACTAGATAGGATTTTATCTGTACAAAACTTTATTGCTTATGACTGTTAGGGTCAATTCCCATTGGCATCTGAGAGCTAAAAAATGACATCTGTCATCACAAGAGAAAAAAGTTTATTTTTTCTTATGTTGATCAAAAGCCAAGTCACTAATTACCAACCAATAAAGACACAGCCAAGGGGAAAAGACTTGTTTTTTTCAGAGTTTTAACTGCCCCTGAAATTCCAGATAGAAAATTTTACATTCATTTGCATTTTAAGTAGCAGAAAAGTCCGAAGGACTAAGTTCTTTGGCTAAACCAGAATTTGGTTTGTCCAATATTCCCTAGGAATAGATCATTGGCTGGGATTTGTACATATGTTTATTGTATCTTCATATGAACTATAATAAGATGAATATATACACATATACATACACACATCAGTCTGATATATTAAGCATAAAGTATCAAATTATTTTCCATTTTTAATGTTTTATTTATATTTGAGAGAGAGAGAGAGAGAGTGAGTGAGCAGAGGAGAAGCAAAGAGAGAGGGAGACACAGAATCCGAAGCAGGCTCCAGGCTCCAAACTGTCAGCACAGAGCCTGATGCGGGGCTTGAACTCATGAGCCATGAGATCATGACCTGAGCCAAAGTCAGTGCTTAACTGACTGAGCCACCTAGGCACCCTTCAAATTATTTTCAAAGATACAAATTTAATGTGAGGGAGATCTTTAACATGTAAAATGCAAAAAATATTTTCTAGCTATACTGCCATTTTATGCCAATGGAATATAGAATTTAACTTAAGAAAACCATAATTTGCAAATTTAAATGAGATGAAAAATGTTGACCAGCTATCGGAAAAGGTCAGCAATTCAAATTATGCAGTCTGGATTATTTTCTGTTTCACTGCCCCACATTTTGTTTTTAGTTTTATTATATAGTCAGGGTTTCCCCTATACTATAAAGCATTGATAAGGTTTTCAATTCATTACTACCCACTGGAGTATAGTGTAAATTCTTGTGTGTGCTTCAATTTTTTTTTAGAAATCATTCTTTAGATTGCCTGGATTGCTATTCATAGAGTAAGAAGGACTTACTTGGTATATTCCTTGTATTTTATTAAGGCTAATTTTTTTTTAAATTCACAGGACTAGAAATTTCCTGAGTTGCCTCAGATTTTGGTTAGAGGAGGCAAAAGAAGAGTGGAGAATTGTGGGAAGACAAAATGGTCATGGTGGTAGAATGATTTGTAGGATGACACTTGGAGGTTGTCTTTGATTTTAGTTTATATCTTAAAGAAAATTTTACACTGTTTCAGACAAATAGATTGACAGCTTATACTTTACAATATAGTGTGTGCAAAACACTTAACACTTTTCCTGGGCCATGTTGACTTCACACTGGGATGCTGGGAAAGGAAGTACCACAGTTACATGAGTCAGCATTCCTCACATTTGTTTATGCTGTGGTTTCAGAAAAGAGATCTGATTACTTGTTTGTCCCACCCAACACTATAAATTGGTTTACTCATTGATTCAGCAAATATTTATTGGAAACCTATTATGCTAAAATAGTCTGGAAAATAGTGTTTTATGATTTATGATACATGACAGATTAGTATTAATTGTTGAATTAACAGAGGATTCTGAATTACCAATCAATATAAATAAGTCAGGAGTAGCTCAGAATTCTCCCTGAGGCATGCCATGTAACCTGGCTATATAGAAATTAAAGTGAATATACATTTTGCTATCTGAGCAGGTTGCTAGTCAGATTGCCACCATGCATCTTGGAGGTTGAACAGGCAAAGAAGTCCATTAGCAAAGTATAAGTTTTCAAAACTAGGGTAGGTGCATTCATTTTGGGATAGGGGCAAAAATGGATTTGTTTGTAGAGGGCAAAGAGCTGCAAAGTAGGGACCAGAGTGTTTACATGGTCAAGAAGGAGGTGAGCTTATGATTCAGAAGTTCAGAGTCAGCACAACCTAAATAAATCTGGTCTTAAAGGAACAGCTGTTTCTCTATGACTCATTTAAGATGCCTTGCAAAACCAGAAGCTCTAGAACTAGAGCTTGAGGATGGGAAAATTAACTACAAATGGAGCAACTTTTAAAAGCTGACTCCTAATAAGTACTGTCCAAAAGAAGCTTGTTTTTTGGTTATCATCTAGGTATGTTTCCATTGAAAAGTGAATAGAACATACTGCATTTTCCAAAACCCAAAAAGCAAAAAACAAAACAAAACAAAAGCTCTTGAAATGAGTAAGCTTTCATGGTGTTGTTCTCTTGAATCACTGACGTTAATGCTTATCATAACTAGTAGGGTGAGGATTAAGTTCTTCTAAGAATGATGACTTTTACATGTAAACACCAAATTGATGTAAACTATTATCATAAAAATGAGTGGAAGAAAGTTCATGAGTGAACACCTAGTGGCTAAAGTATGATTTAAATCAATTAAAGGAAGGTGTTACTATCTAGGAAATGATCTGATAGCTGGTCTCTTGTGAAATAGACACTGATTTTTTTGCTCCTCAATTAAACATATATAAACAGTAGAGCTAAAACCAAAAGAGCTCGGAAGTTGAGAATTTTCAATGGCAATAGTCATAACTTGAGAGATAACACTTTTTTCTTCTGAATATGCTAAAAGCCAGTATAAAATATTAGTATCGTTTCATTGCTGAATGCACCTACATCATCCAGTGATTTCTATTATGAATGATTTAGATACATTTCTGTTGCATTGTAAGAAACAGCTCAGATAAACTCTTGGAATACATCCAATTTCTATGATTCTCTTGTCAAAAGTACATATAATAAGCAAAAAACAAAACAAAACAAAACAACACCAATTCTGTATTTTGCCTAAGACTGTGTTCAGTGATTCCATTTTCTGCTTTAGATATTGGATCAGTGTCTGAGATATTGAATGACCAAACATATAACAAAAACAAAATATGGTTAAAACTCTTTCTAATGGTTCCCCTCCTAAGGGTTATGGACTATAGTAGAGAGAGCAAATGTGTGTTTCCAGGGTTAAGGAACTAAGCTGGATCGCTGGCAGAGAAACCAAACAGCACTCAGAAATCTTGGTGGACTGGAATTTAATTTACATCGATGGGCTCAGAGGAGCCATTCTCTCCAAAGGTCTGAGTCCCCAGCGCAAGCAGGAGGAGTGATTTATGGTTTTGTCTTTTCCACATTTGTGGCAGTTTAGTACCTGGGGCAAGCATAGTAGGAAGAACCCAGAAGGGGAGTCTTTCGGTAGGGAATGGAGTTCCTTTGTTAGCCCTGCGTGCCGTCTTATGGATTAACTTTGTTTTCCCAACACCAGAACACTGTAAGTAAATAATATGCATGTTTATACTCTTATTTTTAAGTAAGAAGTATTGTGGCAGTTATTTTTTTTTATTTAAATATTTTTTTTACATTTATTTCTAGGAGAGAGAGAGAGAGAGAGACAGCATGAGCAGGGGAGGGTCATAGAGAGAGGGAGACACAGACTCTGAAACAGGCTCCAGGCTCTGTGCTGGCAGTCAGCACAGAGCCCGACGCGGGGCACGAACCCACGAACCGCGAGATCATGACCTAAGCGAAAGTAGGACGCTTAACCGACTAAGCCACCCAGGCGCCCCTGTGGCAGTTATTAACTTCAGAACATTACTGGGTTTATGGAAGCTTTTATCATTATACATTTTCTCATACAACTGAATAATAAAAATATAATTACAATAAAATGGAGAATCTTCAAAAGTTTTTTACTGGGAAAGGAATTCTCAAATTTTTTTACTGGAACAATTCAGGAGTTAGATATGGAAGGGGCTCCTTGAGGTTAATTTTTTTCCCTATTTTTTCCTGAGGGGAATATCAGTAGGAGATACAACCAGAATATTTTAGAGTGTTCTAGATGATATATCTGTTTCCACAAAAATTACATGCCTACATTTAATTATGTAATTCTTAAAAATAGGGGAAATTATAATTCTATCCATTTGAGAGTGTATAATCTTTTAAAAACACATTTAGATATAAGCCATATGTTAAACTGAGTAAATCAGGTGTTAAAATAATGTGCTTTACTTTCAAATATATTATGCCAGTATTTTTTAATTTTTTAAATATTTATTTATTTATTTTAGAGACAGAAAGCATGAGCAGGGGAGAGGGATAAAGGGAGAGAGAATTTCTCAAGCAGGCTCCATGCTCAACACAGAGCCCCACGTTTAACCAACTGTGCAACCCAGGCACCCCTATACCAATATTTTTTTAATTACAACACATCAGTAGCAGTCAGTGTACATCAGAATACATTATCAGGCCCATAGCTCTGCTGGAGGAAGATATTGTCTTGATAGTTGGTAACTTGATAGGATGTTGATAATGAGATGATACCTGTAGTTCGAGGATAAGGAGCTTGCCTTTAGCCTTGACAAGTTGTCAGTATTATCTGTCTGTTCATCCACCGGCACCAGTGTCAGCCAGTTGACCCAGGTGATGAGTTGTCCAATTGACTCCTTAGGGGCACCTCAGCTCCAGGAGCGTACTCATCTTTCTTTGGACCCTGAAGATGATGCACTAAAGATTATTGGCAACAATTTTAATCTGCACCCTTTCTTCTTCCCCTAAGAATGTTCATTTGTTCATGTATACATTGAAAAGTATTTGTGATGTGCCAGAATCTTTGCAAGATGCTGGGCGTACAATGATGAGCAAATGCAGGCACGATCAAATAAACACAATTAATATGTAATTAAAAACTAAGATAGCACTGTAGGAAGGGATAAGGGCCATGAGGGAAAAGATCTGAATCCAGATGGGGATTTAGAGGAGGCTGCCTAAGGAAGCTTGACTTGAGTAAGAACTAAAGCCATATCAACAGAACTAGTAACCAATAACTGCGTGATTTAATTTTAAGTTAATTAAAATTAAATAAAATATAAAATTCAGCTTTTCAGTCACACTAGCCACATTCACGTGATCAAAAACCACACATGGCTAGTGCCTACTATATTGGACAGTACAGGTATAGAACATTTGTATCATTGCAGAAAGTTCTATAGGACAGCACTGATCTAAATGATAAATAAGAATCAACCAACAAAATGGTGAGCAAAACCATTATAGGTTAAAAGAAGGCCATGTGCAAAGACTGTATTAGTGAGGGAGACAGCTTACAAACTGAAAGAAGGCCGTGGCTGAAAGGAAAAGGTGAGAACAGTACAAAATGAAGCTGGAAAGATAAGTAAGATCAAAAGCTTGCAAGGATTTGTAGGCCCATTAAAGACTTTGGTCTCTTCCCTGAAAGAAAAAAGATTTGGGTGGGAGATTGGAAATTAGTATTCACAGGTTGAAGAGAGAAGACTATCAGATGGCTGTGGAGAGTGAGACCAGGGAACTGTAGGAAGCTTGCTAAGTAAGCAATGTTGAGGAACTCTCACAGTTTGGTGATCATGAATTCATAATGACACCATTCTTTCTTGTTGTATAACTTTTTCTGAAAAGGCAGCTTGGGTATAGAAATAGAGAGAAAGAAAAAAGAAAGAGGGTAAATGCAGAGCTCAGATTCTGCCAGAAGAGTGTGGGCTAGGGAATTTGGGGTACTGGCAAAAGTGTTACTGAAATGACAGGACATAAGATTTTGGCTGGATAAGGAAACAAAGCATGAAAGAAGAGTGCCGATGGGTTGGTGGAATGTAAAGAAGGTCAATGAACTGAAAATCCAAATTCAGATTCAGAATAATCATAGTGGGAGGGAAGGGCTGAAGGATAGGCAGGTGTGGTCAGAAAGCAAGAGGTTAGAATCAGGAACTTAGCTTTGTCAGTGGAGCAATGGCAGATGACAAGATCCAGGGTGTGACCCTAAAAGTGGGCAGCTGAGATGGACAGAAGTTGAGGCCTTTAGAGATGGGGAGATTGAGACCTGGAAGCCAGACTATCCTATGGCAACTCTGAATTTTGAAATGACCAGGGTTGACAGGAGTACCTGCTAGGAGACCAAAGAGTGATAGGAGGCCCAGAGATGAAAGCTACAGATGTGGGGGGGGAGATAATAATAGGGAATGTGGCACTGACTCAGAGGAGAGGGCTACAAGAGTGTAATGGAGTAAGGGTCTGAAAATAGCAATGGGGACAATGAAATACCAACTCCCCCTCCACCTGATGTGTGAGAGAATAAACAACCACTATTTGAGAGTCCCACAGGAGAAGTGGTGTCTGCAGGCAAAAGCCAGGTTTAGTTGCAGAAAGAAAGTGAAGAGACTCTTCAGAGAAGTTGATGATACAGGAGGGTTTGCTGAATATGGAGCCTATGGAAGGCATGGTGGCAGGTTTGGGCAAGTGAAGAAGAATGGAGGATTCATTCATTGAATAGTAGAACAATTGTGCTAGAGGATTGATAACTAAAATGGATTCTATTTGGGAACTGATTGATAAAAACTAAGTTGACAGGCTTAAGAGTGATCACTGGCCTTAAGAGTCCAAGGGTTTGGCTCAGTTGGCCTGAGGTTGGAGTGTTTCTACAGGGATTTCTGTTCATGCCATTGTTCTGGATATTCTTGAGCCAGAAGTTGCCTTTCAGCCCCTGTACAGCTTAGTGTAGCTTTGGTCCCAGAGACTTCAATTTTAACACCTGCTAGTTATTGGTTGTTTCATGGGTGAGGTGTTAAGAATCCCACAGATTAGGATTGAAGGATCATATATGAGGACCTCAGAGGTTGGGTGTTATCTCATCTCAGAGAATATGGTACAGGCAGTCCTAGAAGATGCATCTCTGTACTTGTAGGGAAAAATCTGTTATAAAATGGCTGACAGGACTGATAGGGAAAATTCCTGTTCCTGACCAAAGACTCCCCTTCCAGGTTCTTCCCACCCTGCTTGTCATGTGCACTAATGAGGAATACGGAAGTAACAGACTATAAATTGTTCCCTCTGCTTCTGCTTGGGACTCTGGAGAGTGATCTCCTCTGAGTCCATGTAAAATAGCCTCCTGCCTTCCAAGATCTCTAAATGCCGCTTGTTTCTTCTGCTGGGTGATCCAGACCAGATTCTGTAACAGAAAGGCCTAGGATATGCTGGTCCCAGGAATCTGCAATCTGCAAGTGATATATGACATTATCTATCTATCTATCATCTATCTTTCTATCTACCTATCTAAATACATATAGGAGTGTAACTATTATATATATTATTATATATTATATATACATAGATACTATATTTTATATACATAGTACTACATATATATACTATATAGTGCTATGACTTATTACTAGAACTCAAGGATTTAGGATTTACTCTGGGTCATCATATACAAGCTTCTCAACCTTTTTGAGTCAACAGCATGTCCTCATAGTCCCTAATTATAGATCAGAAGATCTTAAATCAAATATAATCATTTAGCTTTGTAATTTAAGAACTCTGGTTGTAGCATATCTTCAGTTTTTAAATTGTGAAAACTTGCATGAGCTGCAAGTTATGTGCTATTTTAAGTTCTAACAAAATATAGCTGGAGGTCTTGTCACAAGATTAACAAACATAAATTATGGAGAGGTTATTTATTATTTTAATTAATTGACATTATCTTTCCCTACTGACAAAACCAATCAAAATGATCAAAATTGAATCAGTGAAAATGAACAGATTCCCAAAGATTATAAGTGTTGTTAAAAAATATCATGCATTTAAAAAATTTCTTACATGTTAACCAGAAAGGATTAGTGAACTAAATACACAGTGGCCCCCTCCTTATTGGTTGAGAATCTGGCTAGAAGTAGACAGAATTCTAGAAAGCATCTCGTCAATCCTCTGACTTTCTAGATTCAGGAAACTGACACTTAGGTCTGGTGCAGGAACGTTTCCAATGACTTTAACCTATACTGACAAAATGTCAGGCAAGACTTTGATAGTAACAGATCAAAGATGGAATGATAATAGATGGAATGATAATAATATTGTAAGTGTTAAGTCTCCAGTATAGCAGTATTATAGAGTCTTAGACTTTGGGTTACTCTAGCAGTGTCTGGTCCAGTGTTGGAATCCCCTTGACAATAGCCTTACATGTGGTCACCTGCTGCTCCTTGAACATTTCCCCTAATGGGAAGTTGGAGTCTCTCAGAGTAGTCCATTCTGTTATGAGGTAGCTGTTAATGTTGGAAAATCTTCACACTGAGTTCGTATTGGTAGGTCTATGATTTCCACCCATGGTTTCTACTCTCTGGAGCCAAGCACTCCAAGTATTTGCCAATAGCAATTTTGTTTGATCTAATTCTCTTCTAGGAAAGACATCTCCAGTTCTCTGAGTTATAATGTCATATGTGGGGCAACAGTGAAGTTAAGAAAAAAGAGAAAATAATGTGCTGTAGCTTATTGTTAGAACTCAAGGAATTAGAATTTATTCCGGGTTATCCCATACAAGTCTCTCAACCTTTCTGAGTCAACAGCATGTTCTCATTAGTCCCTAATTGTAGATCAGAGGATCTTATATAAAATATAATCACTGAACTTGTTGGGAAAATAAGTAAAGTTATGCACTATAAGATGGCTGATGGGACTAACATAAGCTCTAGTTCCTAGCTTAGAGACTTGTCTTCTGGGTTCTTCTTCCTGCCTTGCTTGCCGAGCATGCCAAATTACTAATAATGCAGAATGTGGAAGTAACAGACCCCCTTTGCTTGTGCTCAGGCCTCAGATCTCTGGAGGAGGATCTCCTCTGAGCCTGGCAGTATAAAATAAAACTCCAGTCCACCAAAATCTCCGAGTGCTGCTTGGTTTTTCTGCCAGCATTCCAGCCTGGTTCAAGAACTCTGGTTACCACACATCTTCAAGTTTTGACTTATGAAAAGAGTAGCAACACTGAAAAGAAATCAAATGCTATGAATTATAATGTGATGGGGGGATTCAATTAAATAAGATTATTTTTTATTTGTAAAGACTGGTCTGAGATACCTAATTTCAGAATCTATAGATTTCGTGTTGCACTAAAACACAAAAATACCTCAAGATATTACAGGTTTATAATAAAAAATAAAAATAAAGATAAAATTCTTAGTAGTTATGATAGGGAAAAATCTGTTATAAGATGGCTGACAGTACTGATAGGGGAATTCCAGTCCCTGTCCGAAGACTCCCATGTGAGGTTTTCCTTCCCAACCCTTTAGCCACGTGAACAGACTATAAACTGTCACCTCTGCTTTTACAGTGGGCTCAGACCTCTGCAGAATGATCTCCTCTGAGCCCACCAGTGTAAAACAAAACCTGCCTTCCAAGATCTCTGAGTGCCACTTGGTTCTTCTGACAGGTGATCCAGACCAGATTCCGTAACATTTCTTTATTCTCTAGAAAACATAACACATGAATGCTGCTGAAGGGGAGAATTTATCACCCCAGAATATGCCACTTTGGCCCTAAGGATTATTTTAGCTAAAAGCAATGAAAACCCAGCAGATTCAAGAGAATCTCTTTACCTTCACATTAATGGCCCAAATTTACATTGGAAAGGGGGCCATACCAGGAAGAGAGTTATTACCATAGACAGATTTTTTTTTTTACCAAAGAAACTTATCTGCGTAACAGGGAAATCTTTGTTTTGTAAACTTCTCTGTTTCCCTCTGAATAGCTTTCCTTCCCTTGGTGTCCCCAGACTCCTACCCCTTTCTTTAGCTCTGGATGTTACAGAGCCTGCCTTTTGAATTACCTGGCTGCCTTTTGAAACTTCATACCTTTATGGGGCTCCCTTCTATAAGTAATTTTGTTTTTCTTCCACTAATCTGTTTAGAATCAATTTAATTATTAGACCAGTCAAAGAACCTATAAGGAAAGAAGGGGAAAAGTTTCCACCTCCACAATGCTTATTTAAATATCCACTAATATAATTGTCCCGATAAACTTAAAGTATAAAATTACTTAGTTTGTAAGCACAGAGACAGATGAATACATACATTTATCTGACAAATCTAACCACACAGATGTTGATGTTTGTTCAAAGACTGATTTACCTACAGACAGATTTATCTACAGACACTCTAAGAAACCAGAGACAAATAGACTTGAAATAGAATTTTGTTACTTACAAAATTGCTTTCAGTCTGGTGGGATTTTCAAATTCTGACCATAACTAGATTTGGTCCTATGTAAATTTGCTCTTAAAAAGCTTCACTTTGTGTAAACCAATAGCCCTGATTCACCTACTCCTTACATGCCATTTTGCCTGGTGAGAACAGGAGAAATGTGAATTCTGTTTATTAGATTGCCCATGGGAAAGAGTAGATTCAGTGAAAATATTTTTGCTAAATGTTTGCTACTCATTTGCTAGGATGATAGTGATGTTAAACTTGGGAGATGAGTGTATATGTGAGGAGCCTAAGTAACGTCATTTTGAGATTAAGGCCTCCATTAAGAGCAACCTCGGGCTGCATGTAGCCCCAGTTCCAGGAAAAGCCTCAGGTTGCTCAAGACTGAAGCCACCCTCGGACCACCCTCAGATCAGCCAATCAAAAGAAGTTAAAAACATTCCAATGGTCTGAGTCAGGGACTGAGGATTATAGATAGTTACTTCGTACAAACTAGCTAATCACTCACTGCTTGCCTAAAACCCCACGTGGGCCCTTTGAACTCACCTCATAATTGGTCATTTTCAAAGGATTCTCAAAGGTCATGATTGGGTCCCGCCAAAAGTAACAAACATCTCACAGATACTGAATGGTCAAAACTGTTACCGTAGGTACTGTACAATTATGATTGGTGCTTATGTGATGATGCTATACATACAATGTGTGTACTGTAACACCCCCGTCCTTTACCCCATAAAAACCCTGCTCACTGTTGTTCAGGGCTTCACCCTGCTGCCGCTGCACCGGTTGATGGCTGAGCCCCTGCTCGAGCTTGTAATAAAGACCCTTATGTACTTGCATCGGTGTCGGCTCCTTGGAGGTCTCAGGGGACTCGCGATTCGGGCATAACATATGCATGTTAAAACTATATTTGGTAATTAGGTTATTTTACACAATGACCATTCAATTAATTTAGACTCCACTAACATCTTGCCAAATGTTAGAGTATAAGATGATAGTTCCTATCCCACACTGTGATTGGCCAAATCAATACTCAAGAAATAATTATGATATAGCATGCTATCTTATGGGATGTACAAAAGGTTATAATATAGCATAACATATTGTAACATAGTAGAAAGTTTCAAATACAAGTTTAATGTTGAGTTAAGACTTGAAACTATATACACTAAATCATGTAGAAATTTTTAAACTTAAAAATATTTGTGAGGCACCTGGCTGGCTCAGTGGGAAGAGCATGGGACTCTTGATCTCAGGGTAGTGAATTCGTGAGCCTATGTTGGGTGTAGAGGTTACTTAAATACATACATACATACATGCATACATACATACACTTAAAAAATTGTACAGTGAAATGAACCAACTCTTTCAAAATCTTTTATTTTACATGTTTCTTATTTTAAACATAGTATATTGTTTCCAGCTTTCTATAAGAGTTTTCAGAAAACTTCATGGAAGAGATCATTTTGAGCTAGACCTTGAGGAAATGAGGATTTTCTGAGCAGGAAAGAAGTAGAATAAACTCCAGGCAGTGGGACCTGCATATGCAAAGATAGGAAGCTGTGGTGTGTTTGGGGGAATGGGAAGCAAGGACCTGCTAATTGGGGCAAGAGAGGGGAAATGTTAGCGGTTGCAGCTAGAAAGCGGTCAGAGCCAGGTTGCTAAGTGTCTAGTTACATCCTCAGGCAGTGGAGAAACAGTGGAGGGTTTTGTGTTTTGCTTTATTTAAAAATTTTGTGTGTAAATAAATTTACAGAAAAGTAAGTATAAATAGTACAGGAAACACCAATATATATCCTATACCCAGATTCACTTATTGTTAATATTTTGTCGCATTTGCTTTTCATTTGATTTCTCACTCTCCTTTTCATTATACATACATACATATATGTGCACACACATATATGTACACAAACATACTTTTTTAATGCCATTTAAGAGTAATCATGGTCCTCTTCTAAATATTCTCTGTTTTTCCTAACAATAGGGATACTCTCTTCATAATCATAGAATGGTTATCAACTCTAAATTTAATCCTTTTAAATATAACTTAAATCCTAATTAATAAAATTTAATCCTAATTAATATAATACTTTTTATCTAATCTGGAATTCATATGCCAAATTTGTCGACTAATGTAGTGACATCTTTTATGGCATTTTTTCCCTTCCAATATAGGATACATTCTAAGATAAAACATTGCATTTAGTTGTGTCCTTTTACTCCTTTAATCTAGAACATCTCTACAGCCTTTCTTTGGCTTTTAGAACATTAACAGTTTTAAATAATATAGCAGTCTTTCTTTTTTTAATAGAATAGGCTTCATTTTGATGCAGAGGATTTTATATAGGGAGTGACATAATCAGATCTGGGTTTTAGAAAAAGTCATTCTAGAGGCAATGTTAAGGGTGGACCTGACAGTAAGAGAGTATTGATTCGGTAATGAGATAGGAGGCTATCATTCGCCACTATTCCTTTCTAGGCTGGCAGGAGTACAGAGTCTGGCCCTGTCCAGGATCCCTAGAAGTTGGGGCAGGTGTAGGAATGGAGGGAAGTGATCCAAAGTCTGAGTCCTGGATAAAGTTGCTTCTAGAATAGTATAAAATGTCAAGTTCACAAAAGTTGATGGAGAAGGAAGACCTAGCTCTAAAAAAGAGTGGGCTTGAATTTCAGAATATAGCATAAATGAGATCTGACAATGGCATTCCCTCTGAAAAATAGCATTAAATGCATAGTTGAGCTTACAATTATGGAAAATAAATCCCCAAGTACCCTAAAAATTAAGAGAGAAGAAAAAACCTAAAAACTAGGTGTGAACTGATACTCTAGCAGACTTGAGGGGAGGTTTCTGGTCTTGGATATGATAGAGAAAGTCCATACAAATACAGGAAATTAGGCCTTGAGTGCCAGTGAAGTAGAGTTAGAACTGAGATGGTTGCATAAAGCCAGGATTGATGAGGGCTAGACCCTCAATGAAAGAAAAAAAATCAACTATGGGCATTGGAAGGTGAAACGGAAGTTAGCCTGTCTTGGCCTGGGCTTTGAGTGGAAGGGGGTGGGAAGCTTCATGTAGATTTGGGCTTGAATTTACACTGTTTGAATGGTCTAGGAATCTTTCAGCCTAGAAATCCACATAAAAAGACCCAGTGATAACAGAGATTTACCCTGATAGAGGCAAATGGAAAACTGCTTAGGAGGGACATATCTTCAATGTAATCCATGTGAGATGCCTCAGATAAAGCCTTACTAAAGATGAGCTCAAACAAAAAACTCTAATACACATATGGGGAAAGAGGAACACCACCATGAATAAGAAGCCACAGGGCCAACAAAGAGCAGAGTTAAATTTCCAATAACTCCGGATAATAGAACTACTTGCTTAAGACTATAAAATAAGCAATGGCACCTGGTTGGCCCAGTTGGGCATCTGACTCTTCATTTCATCTCAGGCCATGATCTTATGGCTCATGAGTTCTGACCTGAGTCAGGCTCTGTGCTGACAGTGTGGAGGCTCCTTAGAATTCTCTCCCTCCCTCTGCCCCTTCCCCACTTGTGTTCTTTCTATCTCAAAAATAAAGAAATAAACATTAAAAATAGAAAAAAAACATAAAAAAACATTTAAAAATAAGGATCTGAAGGAATTAATTTAAACCATAAGAAAAGAATAAGCTACTTAAAGATTAAAAATCAGGAAAATGAAGAAAAGAGAGTTTCTAAAAATATAAAATATTTAATTTTTAAAACTACATTGAATAGAAATTTTTTACAAAATAGGAAAATTAGTAAATTAGAAGATAAAGATACTTAAAAGAGTAAAAAGTATGGAGGAATGAGAAGAATTATTTGGATTACTAGAAAAAGAGAATAATCAGGGAGACACAATATTCAAAGAAATAATAGCTGAGAATTTTCCAGAATAGATTAAAGATTTGAGTTCTCAGATTCTGAAAGCACAATGAAATATGCTTTCACCCAAATAGAATACATATACTTAGACACATTTTGGGGAAGCTGTATGAAAAAAAAAATCAACGGAAAAAAATATATTAAAAGTAACCAGAAAAAAAAGACATACTATCTTTAAAAGTTATTACACTGAGGGGTGCCTGAGTGGCTCAGTTGGTTGAGCCTCTGACTTTGGGTTAGGTCATGATCTCACGGCTCTTGGGTTCAAGTCTTGCCTTGGGCTCTGTACTGACAGCTCAGAGTCTGGAACTTGCTTTGGATTCTGTGTCTCCTTCTCTCTCTGCCCCTCCACTGCTTGCCCTCTGCCTCTCTCTCCCTCAAAATAAATAAGCATTGAAAAAAAATGTTTTAAGTTATTATGCTGATATCAATAGAAGCCAGAAGAGTAATATCTTCACAATGCTGAGAAAAAATAACTGTCAACCTATAAATCTGTACTCTGATAATCATGAAAGAGTTAAAAAAAAAAAAGTCTCTAGAATGCCTGGGTGGTTCACGTGGGTTAAGTGTATGACTTTGGCTGGGTCATAATCTTTTGATTTGTGAGTTTGAGTCCCATGTTGGGCTCTGTGCTAACATGTCAGAGCCTTGAGCCTGCTTCAGATTCTGTGTCTCCCTTTTTCTATGCTCCTCCCATGCTCTTGCTTTGTCTCTCTCTCTCTATCTTTCAAAAATAAACATTAAAAAAAGAAACCATCTCTAGACATACCAACACTTAACATTCACATACATTTATTTATATAAATATACATGTACATATATAATAAATTTTGTATCAGAATTTCTGAAGGATGTACTTCAGGAAGAGAAATTTTATGCAGACAATTTAAGCACAATAAAGAATGATGAGTAGGGGCGCCTGAGTGGCTCAGTCAGTAAAGCATCCGACTTCGGCTCAGGTCTTGATCTCACAGTTGCTGGGTTCAAGCCCATGTAGGGCTCTGTGCTGACAGCTAGCTCAGAGCCTGGAGCCTGCTTCTGATTCTATATCTCCCTCTCTCTGACTCTCCTCTGCTCATCTCTCTCTCTCTCTCTCAGAAATAAATAAAAACATTAAAAATTAAAAAAAAAGAATGATGAGCAAAGTAATTGTTAAATACGTAACTAAATACATATATAATTAAATAATAATATCTAATTTGAGATTGATATAGAGAAATAACTAAAATTCAGACAATTACATGGAAAATAAAGTTAAAAGAGTGTAAATTTCTTGTGTTGTTTAAAAAATTGGTAGAGCAACTGATTAAGTATATGATTTTTTTAGTGTTTATTTTATTTTGAGAGAGAGCACACGTGGGAGAGGGGTGGAAAGAGGGGACAGAGAATCTGAAATGGGATCCAAGCTGACAGCAACAAACCTGGTGTGAGGCTAGAACTCATGAACCAAAAGATTATGACCTGAGCCAAAGTTGGATGCTCAACTGATTGAGCCACCCAGATACCCCTGATTATGTTTTTATGTTTAAGGAAAAATACTAAGAGAATAGTTATAGGGCACATACTGTCCAAAGCATTAGTAGGGGTGGGGGGGATAAGGAAAAACTATAATTGATCCAAAAGAGGGCTAGGAAGAATTTCTTAAAAGAAGAAAAAACAAGCAAAGAAAAGGTCCAAAATAAGAAAAATAACTTTGATTATATTAGAAATCATAATACCTATAAATGGACTAAATGCTCCAGTTAAAAGCAGAGATTCTAAGTTGGACTGAGAAAAAGAAAAGAACTCATCTTTACACTCCTTATAACTCCTAAAATTTAAAAAACTTAATTTGACATAAAAGAATTGAAAATAAAATAGGTAAATTCTAAACAAAAGAAAGCTATAGTTTCTATATTAATAGCAAATGAAATATTCTTTAAGGACTGAAATATCATTGGGGAATAAATAATAAGAGGAATAACTCCCTGGACAATGTAACAAAACTTTTTAATAGGTATTCTTTTAAGTATTCTCTATACCCAACCTGGGGCTCTACACCAAACCTACAACCCTGAGATCAAGAGTCACATGCTCTACTGACTGAACCAGCCAGGCACCCCTAAAACAGCAATTTAAAAAAAAATTTTTTATGTTTATTTATTTCTAGGAGAGAGAGAGACAGCATGAGCAGGGGAGGGTCAGAGAGAGAGGGAGTCACAGACCGAAACAGGCTCCAGGCTCTGAGCTGGCAGTCAGCACAGAGCCCGACGCGGGGCTCGAAACCACGAACCGCGAGATCATGACCTAAGCGAAAGTCGGACGCTTAACCGACTAAGCCACCCAGGCGCCCCTAAAAAAAAAAATTTTTTAAGTTGAGAGAGAGAGAGAGGAGGGTCAGAGAGAGAATCCCAAGTTCAAAGCCTGATATGGGGTTCAAACCCACAAATCGCAAGATCATGACCTGACTCGAAGTTAGGTACTTAACCAACTGAGCCATCCAGGTGCCCCAAAACATAGCAATTTTGGAATAGGGCTAATAACAAAGCTTTAAATTATATAAAGCAAAAATTGAAAAAGTTGTACTGGGGAGACACAAGCAATGAACAAGTTGAATTGGAGGTGGGTGCCTGTGAAATCTCCAATTAGGAAAGTTAAAGGCACTTGGACATAAATGGGATCTCTAGACAGAGGCTAGTTTTAGGTCTAAAAATTTGAAAGTAGATGGGGCACCTGGGTGGCTCAGTTGGTTGAGCTCCAGACTTTGGCTAAGAAAATGGCATAACTAGCCCCAAATATCAAAATGTGTGGCATCATTTTAGTACCACTTAGCACCAGGTATTAACCATTTATCAGCTGGTTTAACCATATCTATCTGTATCCACAGAAATTAGTATTTAATAATTTTGCGATTCTAAAGAATCTAAATAACTGCCTCCAACCATAAAAAAAAAATTAGATAACTGGGCACCTGGGTGACTAGTTAAGCATCCAATTCTTGATTTTGGCTTAGGTCATGATCTCACAATTTGTAAGTTTGAGTCCCATATTGGCTCCCTGCTGTCAGCACAGAGCCTACTTCAGATCCTCTGTCCCCCTCTCTGCCCTTCCCTGCTCACACTCGCTTTATCTCTCTCAAAAATAAATAAACATTAAAAAAAGAAAGGAAGAAAGAAAAAAAAAAGAAAGGAAGGAAGGAAGAAAGTAAGTAGAAGGATGTATTACCCCAAGTTCAATAGATTCTGAGCTTCTTGAAGAGAATAATTATATACTCAGCTTTGAAGGGCCTTTGTGTCTATCACAGCACATTATACAAATGTTCAGTAAGGGGTAAATTGAATATATTGTCATAGATATTGCTTTTTAAGGAGGTACACATTTTTTAGTTCTAGAGATTAATATTTACTGAATGAATATTAAGGGGACTATAAGAAATGTTTGAGATATGGTTCCTGCATTCAGGAATATTGTAGCTCAGTTGGAAGAGTTTAAGGTCCCAATAATTTGAAAAATTTTTTTAAATAATAATCACTTGTGTATAATTGAGTGTTAACTGCTGTGGTATTTGAATGAGAAGAGAGAGAGTTTACCAAAGATTTGAGATATTTGAGAAGCTATAAATGGGTAAAATTTTAGTTGGTCCTTTGGTTTAAAAAAAAAAGAGAGAAGAGAACATTTTGGCTTGAAAAATTGGCATAAACATTCAGAGGCAGAAGTTTTTGACATTGATGACTCTAGTTTCAGTACAGTATAAGTGCTGAGACATGGTGAGAGACAAAATCAAAAAGAAGATCTTATGCATTATAGAAGATCTTAAAGTTGTTAGCAGTATTGAAATTCCTTTAGTAGGTAATATTGGGTCATGGGCTCTTAAATTGGTCTGACATAATTTTTCTAAGCTATTTCCATGAATAATCTGGAAGTGGTTTGTGAAACAAGGAGGGAATGGGAATCAGGAAAATTTGTTAAGATATATTTAAAGTAATCCAGGTATAAACTGATTATGTCCAGGACTAAGGTAAAACCAAGGGAATGGGGAAAAATGGGGTACATTTAAGGGACATTTCAAAAGAAGAAATGACAAAATTTGGTATCAGATTGTGTATAAGCAAACAGAACTGGATATGAGTCAAAGATAAGCCTAGAATAATGGTGGTATCATGGACAAACAGCTTTTTGTCAAGAAGAGTCAATAATCATATATTCATAGAAATTTAGAGACAGTAAGGACCTTAGAAATTATATGCATAATGGAGTGACTGGGTGGCTCAGTTGGTTAAATGTCCAACTTGGGCTCAGGTCATGCTCTCACAGTTCATAGGTTTGAGCCCCATGCTGGGCTCTGTGCTGACAGCTCAGAGCCTGGAACCTGCTTCAGATTCTGTGTCTCCCTCTTTCTCTGCCCCTCCATCACTCATGCTCTGTCTCTCTCTCTCAAAAATAAATAAACATTAAAAAAAAAAAGAAATTAGATGCACAAATCTCTCTTTTCAGAGATGAGGAAATCAAGTGATAGAGAACTTATGTGACTAGTTCATGGTCACCCTGGTGGTTGACTGAGAAAGTGCCTTGAATTTAAGGAGAAATATATCTGTGATCAGCTGGAATTATGCTGTTGGAGGGAAATCAGTGTTGGGTGGATAAATCTGGGGATCCTCTGAAAGGCAGTTGGAGAAATGGGGAGTGCATGTGATCTTCAAAGAAGAAATTATGCAGGGACAAGGAAAGAGAAATAATGACAAAGTCACAGGGAATATCCACTTATTAAGGATTCAAACTAGAAGGGAGATGGCTCCCAAAGGAGTCAGGGAAGGATAGATCAGACATGAAGGATAAGTGGAAGTGGCCAGATCCAGATCCTGTAGTATGTTGCCCTTATGATGACTTTGGTCTTTTGTTATTTATTTTATTTTGCACAAAAATGTGTCCTGCATTTTTATGTAGATATCACCATATAATTTGCTAATACTTTTTTTTTTTTTTTTAGTTTTACCCCATGCCTGGGGTTTATTTGATTATTAATGTTTATTATTTTTATAGGCAAACATAATGTCTCACGTTCAAAACATTGACAATTATCTACCTATATTCAACCCACATCCCTCCCTCTGCATACCTAATATAACCACTATTCTTTGCACTGTTATATAGTGTTATCACTCTATGTATATTCACATCCACTAAGTGAATTTTTTAGTTACTTTTTCTTTTAGGGGCGCCTGGGTGGCTCAGTTTGTTAAGCCTCCGACTTCGGCTCAGGTCTTGATCTCACAGTTCAGTTCGTGGGTTTGAGCCCCGTGTCGGGCTCTGTGCTGACAGCCAGCTCAGAGCCTGGAGCCTGCTTCAGATTCTGTGTCTCCCTCTCTCTCTGACCCTCCCCTGTTCACGCTGTCTCTCTCTCTCTCAGAAATAAATAAAACATTAAAAACAAACAAACAAATAAACAAACAAATAAATAAAGTGGATTTTATGCCTTATGTAATCTTGGGAACTTGCTTTTTCACACAACATTTTTTAAAGAACCATCTGTATTGTTGTATATAGTTGTAGCCTGTTTTTACTGGTTTACAAAATTCCATATTGGACTATGCCACACTTTACTTTCCTGTCAATGGTGATTTAGGCTATTTCCAAATAGTTTAGTCTATTTAAAATAGTAGTACTATGAAAATATTTGTACATGTCTACTGATGTATATTGCAGGGACTTCTATAGGGTAGATATCTACTTATATTGATTTAAAAGTATTTTGTGGGGGGACCTGGCTGGCTGAATCAGTAGAGCATGCAACTCTTGATCTCTGGGTTGTAAGTTCAAGCTCCATGTTGAGTGTAGAGATTACTTAAAAATAAAATCTTAAAAAAATAAAAAATGAAAGTCCTTCTGAAATCATAACACATTAAAATGACATTAGGCAAATGTTCCAATTGTGAAAATTCAAGTCTAAAATAATCAACATCTTTTCCTAAGATGAATAAATTCAAATACTACCCTAGGAGCTTTGTATAGTGTGTACTCAAGATAAGGGTTGTTTACCAAATGTTTTGGGGACCAAAATTGTAAGCAGTAGCTGGTGACAGATTTTTTTTACCCACTGACCTAATTTAATGTCAATGTTATTTTCATGATACAAAAGGAAAACTGAGGGCCAGAGGCGAGGAAAAGAGATACCAGGTTAACTGAAGTTTAGGATTGCTTAGCAGCTAGTCCCGAATAATTCACTTTTATCTCCTTTGAGGGTCTTACCCTACCTAACAGCCCTCCTTGTGAGAACGTGAACAATATGAGCCAAAAGAAGCAAGAAAAAGAGCTCTGTCAGGTTTGTTCTCTCAGAATCAGTTGGTGGTCTACCAAGAAAAGTTTCTTACTCTCAAGAGGTTCTGAGCTTAAAAATCTTGTCTAATATGTCTAACATATTAGAAAGAACCCTTTTCTACATAATTGTATGTGTGCACACATTGGCATGGACATGTGAGGGAGAAGTGAGCACTGGACAGACACAGAACTGTGCCACCACTCTCCATATTATTGTCTTCTCTCTTTTTTTTTTGTCTCAAGCATCTTTTCACCTAACTAAAAATTGCTGCTATACCTTAAATGACAATAACTTTGTTGCTGAAACTTCCCATTCATTTTTGCTTGCAGTAATCACACTGGAAACCATGCATATTGTCTTGTAAAACTACCTAATTTCCTGCTTTGATCAACCATCCAAGCCTTTGTGCCCAATGACAAACCTGTCTACCCCCTTACACACCTACCTCATGTGGTAACATGACAGAAGGGAAAGAATGGTTATCTGACTGTGTATGGATATGGAAAACGAGGACCATACAAAGAAAGGGTCAGTGAATTACCAGTTCTACACAGGTCTTACCTACCTTACAGTGGGGTCTTCTTTGACAGGACCTCAGGGAAGAATCATGTGGTCTCTAACTTCTAGTCATTTCTGTATTCCCATTCTTCTTTTTTTCCCTAAAAATAGGTTTTTTAAAAAGTTAAATGGTATACAAATACCATGCATTTAGGTAAAGAACACAGTGCCAATGCATCATCAATCATTCCAAGCCCACACATAAAACATAAAGAAAATATGATTTCTAAGTTGCAGTGTGTGTTCTACAAGGAGATATGTAAATCAAGATAGAAACAGCAAAGGTTTCTTTCTTGTTTGGACAGTACTTTAGGACATAACAAGAAACTATATATAGCCCTTTTTCCTCACTATATCAAATGAGGATGCATTTCCCAATTTGTTTACCTGTCCCCCAAAGAGCCAGAACTAAGCTGCATTCAGTTAAGGTCTGTACTTGCAAGTACATTATTATAGAACCCATATTATCTAGACATTCTGTATGTAATCTCTATTCAGCATTTACCTAAACATGATATTAATATTTAAGGTTTATAGACTCAGCCCTATAAAATATTATCATTGAATGTTTATTCACCTCCAGTTTCCTATAACAGAATATTAAAATTTGATTGTAAATATGTAAAGAGTAAAAAAGGTGAATTCCTCTTGTACAAAGAGCATTAACTAAAGCCTTCTGATTCTCATTGAGAATTAATGCAGCAATTTTTCTATAGATAAAAGAACCTCTTATCTTATGAAGAGCTGCATTAATTACAGCCTGAAATTCTGTTTCACGCGTCCTCTTTTGGAGCCAAGGAGAAAGTAGGAAAAATGTGTGCTGTTGGAAGTCTGTACTCCCATTTTCTTTTTCTTCTTCAAAAATAGCTTTTCTGAAAGGTAAATAGTACACAAATGCCATGAGTTTAGGTGGAACACAGTGCCAAAGCAATACTAATTATTCTGACAACAGCAGTAGCTATAACTCTAAAAGCAAAAAACAAATTCCAATGTTATGAGTAACTTTGCTGATCATAATAAAAGAAGATGAAATTTAATGTCAATAGCAGTATGAGTGTAGGAGGTAACTCTATTTCATTTTCTTTTCAGACAAAACAGAAATGGAACATGGAGATACAAGCAAATGAAAAAAACCCAGGTAATAAAGAATCTACTGATATGTGCAATCCACATTGAGGCCCAAAGCTTTGTTTTTAGAGCTATAAAAGGCAGTTTTCACTTTCTAGAATCTATATTAAGACCTATACTTCCTTGTGTGTCAACTATACTCAAATAAAAAAATTAGAGAAAAAGGACCTATACTAGGACACAATAGGTGTCCAACCAATAAATGGACACAGAAGAAAAAAAGTGAGAATAATTTACTGAGCAGACATTCACTATAATAACAATACTATTGTACATATGAAATTTACCAATACCTGTTTCCTGTTTTCTTTGTACCTCTTTATGACCTTTGTTTCCTTTCCTATTTAGCATCAATCCTTGCCCAAGCTTTGTCCAATGATTGGTTTGGGTCAAACTGTGTATGTGTGCAGGCCTGCCATATAATGGTGCTGCCTGTGTGCTTAGGTTTGGGGGAAATTTCTTTCCTGATTTATTCATGCATCTATAAGGAAAGCCAAGCTATTCTTATGCACTGTTACTATAGACCACGTTCTCCATACCACCCTTCCAGGAAAAGAATCAGGTGAAATAGAAGATAGTGAAGAATTAAAAGTAGCAGCAGATAAGCATAATTCTACAAGTGAAAACCCTTTATAGTCCTATTACTCTTCTCTAGGAATCCTGAGGTAAACATATTGAATCTATAAAAATACCTCAACCCAATATACAGAATTGAGATTCATCAAAGTAAAGCCACTTTCCCTTTGATGGCTTGGAATGGGTTCACATTTGCAAATGGTGTTGCCTTGTGTGTTGGAAAAGACACAACAAACCTAGGTTTCAATTTCAGATCTGCCGTTGTTTGGCTGGTGACCTTGCCTAAGTAACTTCTAATTCTCAGTGCTCTCTCACAATGTGGAAAATGATACTTAACTTGCGGAGCTGTTGGAATGGGTAGAGATACTGTATAAAGTGTCCAGATTGTACCTGGCACATATGGGCTGGAAAAGCAGATGATTTTGTTGTCATTGTTATTAATCATCTTGGCACACTACTTCTTCATAAAATATCTCTAATATTATAAAGAATATAAAGACCCTATTAACTTGAAATAATAAATAAATAATAAAATGCCTTAGATTCAGAACCACTTTTGATCCAATGTACTCAAAATCCATTTCTATTTCTCTGATTAGTTCTGTAAAGGGAGAGACATGCTACTGTGGAGAACATGAAGACATCCAAGTACAGGTACAAGGTTAGGACAGGATACCACTGTTTGGCTACAATCTGGCTGTACCACTTTCACCAACCAATCCAGGCTAGGGAAGAAACAAAATGGCACCATGAGGAAGGTGAACAAAAGGAAAAGAATTAAACTCCACATTTTAGGCTACCAGGGATGACTCAAATGATCTCAAGAAATACAAATCACTTCAAGTCACCTGAAAAAAAATTAAAGAATTTTGGAAAATGAGCAATTTACATAGAAGCTAAGAATTGAAGCAAGGATCTGGATTCCTCTCAAAAATCATTTTTAAAAAATTTTGTCCAGAATTAGCCCAGTCATTGCTTCCGTTCTCAGCTTTTCTCAAGCTGTAGAAACAGAGCCAAACTTAGTTCCTTCAGGTTTCTTGTTGGCTGCCAAATGATGAGGCCCTTCATCTCCTCCCTGGTGTTGCAATCCTTTCTCTTTGCAAGTGCCTCATCCACCACCTGCCTTACGCCAACACTTTGCCTACTATTTTCTTTTCTGTCCCTCCTTCCCGTGTGGCCACTTGGCCAGCTCTCCAGCAGTGGATTGATTGGTCAGGAGCAGTGGGCTGTCATGTGACCAAATCCAAACTGTTGTGAAGCACCTAAGTCTGAGTTTTCCATGACGCACCTGCTGTGTTCACATTGGCTCCCAAGTAAATAAATGGTCAAATCGCTTCCAAAAGTGGTTTTGACAAAGAACAACTTAAACTGCCAAGATGTTGACACATGGGCTGTTATCTAGGAGAGTGAGTAAAGCACCCCATTTGAACAACAAGAACAGATAAGGCCCACCTCTTTGTCCCCTTGCCTCTTTACATTGATATTCCTGCGGAGACAAAGGGAAAGAAGTAAAGGAAACAAAGGCAGATCTTTAGCACTGGCTGTCCCAGGGTTGATTAGGATGCTGATCTGTGTAGCAGGGTTTCTAGGTTCTCACCCAACTTCTTGGCTGCTATTCAAAGGATTTAACAGTGCGCTTTGTAAATAGTAGTGTACAAAGCCGGTCTAAAAATGGTACATTTCCAGGGTCTGAATTGGGTGAGTGGAATGAGTGGCAATGGCTGTATTGTACAAGACAGATTACAAGCGAGTTACTCGATGGTACTTGATATGCAGGGTTATTCACATGCTTCATCTGGTTTGGTTAAATAATGCAAACACATTTACCAATGTACATGATTGTTTTGTTTATTTGTGCTCTGGAGAGCTTGTGTGTATTTATGACAGACAAATGTACATGTTCTATTTTCTGACAATCAAACAAAGCTCTCCCGGATGAGGTAAATAGCTGAGTTAAATAGTGGAGCCGACACTCCTGAGAATCGCTGATGTGACACTATGGTGGTTGTTAATGACAGGTTTCCTGCTGCGCTTGCTGCCCTAAAGGATTTTTGCTGAAGGTGGGAATCAACCAGAGGCTCTGACAACTACTGGGACTGCTAGGTCTGGCTGAAATCTCTCTTGAAACCATGTGTGTGGATGCTTATGCCTCACTAGAAATTTTTCACTCTTGACAGCAACTGGGCTTGTTCTTCCTCCCTCTCGCTCCTGTGGCTGGGCTTTGTGGACAGCGAAGGTGAGGCTCTCCCCCTTAGACCAGAGCAGACATTGCAGATGACAACTGTGGAAGCCAGGGTCACAGAAGACTCGGATTCAGGGAGAAGTCTAAAGGAACTTTCAATAGGAATATTACTTTCTGAAATGAAGGTGCTGGGAAAGTGTTTTGCAGTCTTTTAAAGCAAAAGCCACTCCTCTTAATGTTTTCATCCATAAGTGGTGGTTATTCCTATAGACTTTGGGAGAGAAATTTTCTCATACCAAAATACAATATAATTATTTTCTACATAAATAATTGTCTTTTAGGCAGTTTGGAGACTTTATTATTTGATGCAATGAGGAAACTCTTGAGTGAAGCCTTTAGTCATTCTGGCAGGTTGGTTTCCAAAAATTTTAGGTGATGGAAACTGAGAGTAGGGACAGCTCTTGAAGAAATTGGAGTAGGGATATACATTATAGACGATAAAAAAAAAAACCTAGCATGTCACTTTGGGAACTATTTCTCCTTCCCAAATTTTATGCTTTTAATTTCATACAGTAAATTCGGCTTGACAATCTCTAAGCATACATGTTAGTACTCTTCTCTCTCCTCCTTATGCTCTGTGGCTTTAGGGTAGTTTCATAAACTCTGACTCCCCAGTTTCCTCATCTGTAAAACAGTGAGAACAGTGCCCACCTCATTAAGTACATTGTTGTGAAGATTCAATTAGGTAAGGTAAGTAAAGCCCTTGGCCCATGGTAATAAATGAAACCATGGTCATCACAATGGGAGGCAATTAGCATTCGTGGACATGGCTTCTTACCTGCCTAATAACATCCCAGTCTTTCTAAATGGGTATCATCTCACAGGCTGAGCACTATGCAAATGTCTAATTCCTTTTGAGAGTTACCATGACCATTATTATTATTATCCTGGTTGTTGAAGAATAAATAATTCAGAAAATATTAAATCAGACTTTCCATTACCTGTCATTTCCCTCTTTATCACCATCTACATGATAATGGTGGTTAATTTCTCTTTAGAGCTATCTTGGAAGATAACGTAATCATTATTTTGATTATTCTGGATTCTCTCAATCTGGCTTTTATTTCTTATGCTGAGGAATTAAGATTTTTTTTGATAAGGTAGATATTTGCTTAACTCACTGAAGAATCTGGGAAACAACATTAATTTCACCTCTTGTTTGAGCCTGAATTTTCAAATGAATGACGGAATATAACTGAACAGTCTTTTAGTCTGGTGCACACCCTTGGATGTGAGCAAAGTGAGCTCTGAAAGAGTCTGATGTAGTTATGAAGTGAAGAGTCAGATAACTTCCTGAAGATCATGGTCACAGCAAAAACGTTTACCCACCATCTTTGTAAAGTTAAGGAAGGCATATGAAGTAACACTATAAATGGAAAAGTCAAATTGTCCAAAATAAAATGTAGACAGTACTTCTCCTGATAATTACTTTCCAGATTTACTTTCAGTTTACAGTGTTGTAAACTTATTCCAGAAAGAGAGATCACTGTTACTATCACAACTTTCAATGATTATCATTCAAAGTTAACTAAGCTCCTGTAAGCAAAATCTTTTCAGCCAAATATATGAAAGTATTGGAATTAACCAACTTATAAAATTTTCACATCACTGTACTTAAAAATCATATCAGAAAGACAAAGGATTCTGATAATTGTCCGAGTTTAATTTTCACTGACCCAGCTGGATTAATTCCTTTGCTTTCTCTGCAGAGAGGGCACAGTCTTGCCTGTAATGGGCTTTTTCTCAAAGGGATAAAATGTATGAACACAGCAACTAAAAGACTGAGACTTTCTTTCAATTCATTTGAGATTGGTTTTGTTTTATTGTAAGCCTATCTACTAATGTGCTGACTGAGTTCTACTATTGAGAGGGATTAAAAACTCTAGCTGTGCTCCTGGGACTTGTTGGGGGAAGAAATTACTTTTATCTAAAAACCTCTCAAGACAATGTCCATAAGTATCCAATTACATTTAATCAGCTGTTAAAATCATGTCAGAGTTCACCAAGGCTATGGATAGTCAACCCCAGGGTAGTCTGGTGTGGCAGAGAAGTGGTATTTGGTAAAGGTAGATGATGGTGGCTATTACAGGCTAAATTGTGACACCCCAAATTAATATTGGGGTGAAGTTATAACCCCCAATACTCAGAAAGTGACTGTATTTGGAAATAAGGTCTTTAAGGGTGCCTGGGCGGCTCCATTGGTTAAGCATCTGACTTCGGCTCAGGTCATGATCTCACAGTTGGTGGGTTCGAGTCCTGCGTTGGGCTCTGTGCTGACAGCTAGCTCAGAGCCTGGAGCCTGTTTCAGATTCTGTATCTTCCTCTCTCTCTGATCCTCCCCTACTCATGCGGTCTCTCTCTCAGAAATAAATAAAACATTTTTTTTTTAAAGGAAATAAGGTCTTTAAAGACGTAGTTAAGATGTGGTCATAAGGATAGACCCTAATCCAATATGACTGTGGGTCCTTTTGAGAAGAGGATATTAGGAAAGACCATGTGAAGACACAGGGTGAAGATGACCACCTACGAACCAAGAAGAGAGGCCTCAGAAGAAACCATCCCAGCCAACATCTTGACCTCAGACTTCTAGTCTCCAGGAATGCAAGAAAATACATTTCTGTTGTGTGAGTCTTTGATACTTTGTTATGGCAGCCCACATAGACTAATGCTATGGCTTTGAGCAAAAGTGATATTTGTTTAGGTAGAGAAAGGGGGCACATGGGTGCTACACTTATCTCTCTCCTGTTATTCAGTATCTGCTTCTTCTTTGCATTTTATTTTCCTTGTTACCTCCTTGCTTCTACTATTAGAGTTAGAATGTTAGGAATTGTGGGGAGAAAAGAGATGGGAAAGGAATTAGGGGAAGAGAAAACCAGAAGCACAGAAAAGAAAGAGACTGATACCATACTAGGGTTTTAGTAGCGGTCATCAGAGAAGGAAAAACAACAAAAAGCACTTATAAAAGCAATGAGCAGTCTTAAAACTAAGGGAAGACTTTAAGAATAAGGAACTACAGACCATTTAACAAGATTATCAAATATCTGAAATTAATCTGTACTCAATAAGGAAGTCTCTTTTGTTCATTTGTGTACTCTTGGTAAATTCAACCTTTATCTTCTGAAAATAAATTCCAATATTATCATTATAGTTATGACTTATTTGATAGTTATAACATCTCAAGGTTGCCTTCCTGCCACATTATTTTTTTCATTTTTGTTGAAATATACTTTTTATTTTACAATGGATATAATGATGTAAATATAATATAGAAGCATTTATATCAGTAGCAAAGACAAGGCAGGGCTATTTAGTCAAAGAGGACTTGCCACTCAAGTGGTTCTATTTACTCATTAAGTAGTTCCCAAGGATTTAGGGGTTTTCAAATGGTTCAGAAACATAGTAGAGACAAACGACAAGAGATGAAGATTAAATGGTGCCTCAAAATCTGGGAAAACCCTGAAACTCATCTAATATATTTTACCACCCAGACGTAATTTGTTTTCAATAGTGATATAAAGAAATTTGTGCTCATAAAAAGAATTATCCACCATGATCAAGTGGGATTCATTCATGGGTTGCAGGGCTGGTTCGATATACGCAAATCAATCAATGTGATACATCACATTAACAAAAGAAAAGATAAAAACCATATGATCCTGTTGATAGATGCAGAAAAAGCATTTGACAAAATACAGCATCCCTTCTTAATAAAGACCCTCAAGAAAGTTGGGATAGAAGGAACTTACCTAAACATCATAAAAACGATCTATGTAAAGCCCTCAGCTAACATCATCCTCAATGGAAAAAAACTGAGAGCTTTCCCCCTGAGATCAGGAACACAACAGGGATGCCCACTCTCACCACTGTTGTTTAACATAGTGCTGGAAGTCCTAGCATCAGCCATCAGACAACAAAAGGAAATAAAACACATCAGAATTGGCAAAGAAGTTAAACTTTCACTTTTTGCAGATGATGTGATACTCTACATAGAACACCTGACAGACTCCACCAGAAGTGGAGTCACAGGGTACAAAATCAATGTACAGAAATTGGTTGCATTTTTATACACCAATAATGAAGCCATAGAAAGAGAAATCAAGAAACTGCTCCCATTCACAATTGCACAAAAAAAACATAAAATACCTAGGAATAAACCTAACCAAAGATATAAGAGATCTATATGATGAAAACTAGATGAAACTTGAGGAAGACACAAAGAAATGGAAAAAAACATTCCATGCTAATGGATCAGAAGAATAAATATTGTTAAAATGTCATTACTACCCAAAGCAATCTACACATTCGTGCAATCCCAATCAAAATTATACCAACATTCTTCTCAAAACTAGAACAAACTATCCTAAAATTTGTATGGAACCACAAAAGACCCCGAGTAGTGAAAGTAATTTTGAAGAAGAAAACCAAAGTGGAAGGCATCACAATCCCAGACTTTAGCTTTTACTACAAAGCTATGATTATCAAGACAGTATGGTATTGGCACAATAACCAATGGAATAGAATAGAGAACTCAGAATTGGACCCAAAAGTGTACAGCCAATTAATCTTTGACAAAGCAGGGAAGAGTATCCAATGGAAAAAAGACAGCCTCTTTAACAGATGGTGCTGGGAGAACTGGACAGCAACATGCAGAAGAATGAAACTAGATAGATCACTTTCTCACACCACACACAAAAATAAACTCAAAATGGATAAAGGACCTGAAAGTGAGACAGAAAACCGTCAAAACCCTAGAGGAGAAAGCAGGAAACAACCTCCTTGACCTCAACCACAGCAATTTCTTACCTGACAAACCCCAAAGGCAAGGGAATCAAGACCAAAAGTGTACTATTGGGACCTCATCAAGATATAAAGCTTCTGCATGGCAAGGGAAACAATCAATAAAACTAATAGGCAACCGACAGAATGGGGAAAGATAGTTGCAAATGACATATCAGATAAAGTAAAGGGCTAGTATCCAAAATCTATAAGGAACTCACCAAACTCCACACCCAAAAAAACAAATAATCCAGTGAAGTAATGGGCAGAAGACATGAACAGACACTTCTCCAAAGAGGACATCCAGATGGCCAACAGACACAGGAAACGATGCTCAGCATCACTCATCATTAGGGAAATGCAGATCAAAACCACACTGAGATACCACCTCACACTGGTCAGAGTGGCTAATATGAACAAATCAGGAGACTCTGGATGCTGGCGAGGATGTGGAGAAACGGGCACCCTCCTACACTGTTGGTGGGAATGTAAACTGGTGCAGCTCCTCTGGAAAACAGTGTGGAGGTTCTTCAAATTTAACAATAGAACTCCCCTATGACCAGCAATAGTACTGCTAGGAATTTACCCAAGGGATACAGAAATGCTGATGCATAGGGGCACATGTACCCCAGTGTTCATTGCAGCACTTTCAACAATAGCCAAATCATGAAAAGATCCTAAGTGTCCATCAACAGACAAATGGATCAAGAAGATGTGGTTCATCTATACAATGGAATACTACATGGCAATGAGAAAGAATGAAATCTGGCCATTTGTAGCAACATGGATGGTACTTATGGGTGTTATGCTGAGCGAAACCCTCTGAGTCAGGCAGAGAAGGACAGATACCATATGTTTGCACGTATAGGAGGATTGGAGAGACTTAATGGAGGACCATGGGGGAGAAAAAGGGGAAAAATAGTTGGGGAGAGGAAGGGAGACAAACCATGAGAGGCTCTTAAATGCTGACAACAAACTGAGGGCTGATGGGGGTGGGGGAGAGGGGAAGGAGGTTGATGGGCATGGAGGAGGGCACTGGGGATGAACACTGGGTGTTATATGGAAACCAAGTTGACAATAAACTATGAAAGAAAAAAAAAGAAATTTGTGCTCAAGTGACTGCGTGTACACTGTTGTTTCTTAAAGAAAGGGCTTATATTTGGTCTAAGCTCCTGAATGTATACTTCAGTCTCAGTAGGGAATCTATAGAAATATGTTTCTTTCGTTACAATTTTGCAAGTTGTGTTCAGGGATGGGCAGGAAATAATATTAGTGAGAAGGATTTTTATATTCTGATCTAAACTCTTAAGAAAAGGAGGCACCTGGCTGGTTCCATTGGTAGATCATGCAACTCTTGATCTTGGGGTTGTAAGTTGGAGCCTCATGTTGGGTGTAGAGATTACTTAAAAATAAAATCTTTAAAAATAAATAAATAGCTATTAAGAAAGGTGTTTGATGTGGAAAACATTTCTCCCTTCAGAACTCTTTTTTGTTCTCCCTAGGCTCAAAAGTCCTGGGTACCTTCAGAGGTCCCTCCTAGGCCATGGCCTATGGGCTTTCCATAAGAGGTTCTTGTCTTGGGTTGTTTATAGCATCTCGGGGTCTTATGAGGCCCTTCCTCAGCCTGCTGGCTCTGCCTTTCATGCTCATCCTTGTTGACCATTTGGTCCAGATACATGCTCTCCATTTATTCTTTTGGTCTAAGTGCTTTAGCCTTCCTCAATTCCTGGGCTGCCCTTACCCAGAGCCACTTTGACCAGCATCCTATAATTAGGGCACAGTCTTCTCTACTCTAGTGCCCAGCCCTGGTTTCTAAAATCCCAGCCTGGGGCGCCTGGGTGGCTTAGTCGGTTAAGCGTCGGACTTTCGCTTAGGTCATGATCTCGCGGTTCGTGGGTTCGAGCCCCGCATCGTGCTCTGTGCTGATTGCCAGCTCAGAGCCTGGAGCCTGTTTCAGAGTCTGTGACTCCCTCTCTCTCTGACCCTCCCCTGCTCACCCTGTCTCTCTCTCTCTCCTAGAAATAAATAAAACATTAAAAAATAAAATAAAATAAAATCCCAGCCTGAGCCCTCTGCATTCCCAGAAGAAAAAGATGATCATGTAAAACATCTTGAGTGCTTTTCTTTGTATGTCTGTCAAAAATACAATATTCAGTTCAGTAAACATTTATTTATAAAAGGAAGGAAGGAAGGAAGGAAGGAAGGAAGGATTGGTTTTCTCCATAGTTGATACACTTGGGAATGTGGTCTGCAGCAGTAGGGAAAAGCCAGCAATGTTTCTGTAACAATTCTGTTCTTAGTATTTTTTTCGACCATTAACCTACCAGTACCTCCTAACCCACTTGCTTCTGTATAGAACACTTTTCTTCATAGAAGGATTGTTCTTGCCGCCATATCATCAGAAACAAGGAATTTTCCAAGGGTGGGCAGATACATTTCAGAGAACACAGCTAGAATCCAAATTTAGGAAGAACAGGGAAGGTCTAAAAAGTACACAGCTTTCCTTATTTATACCAGTGGTGTTATTATTGCCAAATACCACGTTGTGCCTATGATTTCCATCAGTAATCAAAAAGTCCCAGAATAATCTGAGCAATTGTTCTCAGCTCTTCTCTTAGATGCATCATATCTAGTATAACAGGAAGGAAAAAGAAAAATTAACACCTTCATTATGTGATAAATACTAAGGTAGGTATTTGTGGAAACATTTTAGAACTTCTACCCAGCCTAGACAGGTCCCCTCAGCTACACCACTAACCACAGGGGAGCATCTTTAGCCATGTTTGTGCCATCCAGCCCTACTGCTCCCTCCCACTATCCCCAGCTGTCATACGCTCATGCACAATGAACTCCTATTATAAGGGAAGGAATCAGACTCTTTGTGAGACTTAATCGGGATTATGGGATTCCCATGCCCTCTGTGTTGTCTTAGAAAGGGATACATAGAGTCAAAAGCTATGGACAGTCACACTGTCAGCTCTGTTGGCCTAGAAGAGAGAACAAAAGAGATATACAAAGAGAAGCTACAATGGCTCCTGATGACTTTTCATGTCTTTTTTTTTTTTTAAGTTTATTTATTTGAGAGAGAGAATGTGTGAGTGTGAGATGGGGAGGGACAGAGAGAGAGGGAGAAAGAGAATCCAAAGTAGGCTCCACACTGTCAGCACAAGCCCATCACTTGGCTCAAATCTATGAACCATGAGATCATGACCTGAGTCAAAACCAAGAGTCAGATACTTAACAGAGTGACCCACACCATGAATTTTTATGTCTTGATTCTAGCCTCATTACGAGGCTTAGCTAAAGTCTTGACTTTAAGAATAAAAAGATATCAGGGTGTTTGGGTGGTTCAGTTGGTTAGGCAATCAGTTCTCTATTTTGGCTCAGGTCTCACAGTTTGCAGGGTCTGACTCCATGTTTACAGCTGGAGTCAGCTTGGGATTCTCTCTCTCCCTCTCTCTCTGCCCCTACCCTACTTGCACATGCATGCACACTCTCTCACAAAATAAATAAATAAACTTAAAAAAAAAAAGAGTGATGGGATATTATTACCTTATAATTAATTCTCTGGTCTCTCTCTCATACATTTTTTTTAAAAGCTCAGGTTGGTTTCTGTTACCTGGAATGAAAGGAATCCTAATAAAGCAACACACATGCTTTACCTTCTTTAAAATGATTCTCAGATCTCTGAGGTATTTTTTATTTCACAGATGAGGGAACTGATATTAACCAAGTTGCATAGATTTTATACCTTGTACATTTCAGGGATAGCATTTGAATTCAAGTTTTGTGGTTCCTAAAACCTGGGCTTTTTCCACTTGCCCCCTATCCCTTTAAAGGTATTCTGTCAGCTGGGAGAATCCTCCCCTTGCAGCCTCAGATGCTAAAATTTTGTAAACTTTGAGGTAACAAAGATTCCAGGTATCACAATCATCCTCTGGCTATTGATTCCCTGGCTTAACATCAGTCTCTGTTTGCCCTCCCCATTGGGAACACAGACCATACATTCTCAGGGTGGAGTTCAGAGACTCCACAGGGAGCAGGGACCCTCCCCTAAAAGAGACAAAAATCAAATCTAAAAGATTGTACATCCTTTGGATATGTTTTCTGACCTCTATCCATCAGCAGGGCTCTAGGGCATCCAGGCTTATACTGCAAGAGGTCCCCTCTTGCATAACATTCCCAACACTCCTTTCACTGGAAAATTTGGCCAAGATGGGTCAGTCTATTCTTTCCCAGAAACAGAGGGTCCTTTATCCTTCCACTGAAAGCAGGCTATGCTGAAGGCTGCTTTTTATTTATTTGGTGATTAATTATTTGGAATCCATCATTCAGATCCTTTCAGAGAGGTGAGGATGCTGCCTGTGTGAGGTGTGTGGCCTCTTTGTTCAGGGAAGTTCTCTGGGGCTCCTGTGTTGCCCAGGCCCTTTGGTACCTTGATATTTGCTTAAGAACCTATTATATGTTAAAGATATTTCCCCTGATTTTCCTAATGACTTGGGTCATAGTTAAATGACCTATTTTGTGCTCAGAGTAGAGACAGAATTTATTTTCTTTCTGTGGATCCTGAGAGCAGGGATTAAGGCTGAGTTCTTAGTGTTAGAATTGCCTGCCTTCTGAGATAGTCCCAGCATAGCTCCACAGAGATGGTCATTGATTTTTATTTCCTGTGTGATGATTCAGATGGCCATTGATGATTGTAGGAACCACAGTAGCCTGGCCAAAGTTTACAAAAGGGGAATGATAATTACAGTCTGGAGATCTTGCTTTACTCTCATCCCCATCTTCAGTTCTCTTTCCCTCCTGTCAAAACTTTGTAGCAAAGTCATGGCCAGGACAAGAATCTGTGCCACTGATAGTTTCCTTAAGTACCATGGGGAAAAGTAAAGGAAACTAAGATTAACGTTAGGTCAATCTCACTTTAGTTAGAATCTGGCACAGAGTAGTCTCTGAATGAATGTTAACAGAATGAATTCTAATAATAGCTTATAAAACATTGAACGAAAAAAGAATCTATATATCATGATATGCAATGAGAGAAAGGGAAGATTCTTCTTTATAGAAGAAATGCAGCTAATAAAGTAGAAGGGATGATAAATTAGAAATAAAAATCACTATTTTGCAATACCAGTGTAATATTTGATCCAGCCTAGGATCTTCAATAAAATGCTAATGCTAGTGGGTGAAGGATGGTTGGGAAAAAAGTTATTCACAAATCTCAAAATATTAACTACCAGATCACTGATTAATTACCAAAGGGAAATGATACCTTACTATAAAGAAACATAATAAATAATATCTTAACCACACTATTACTTAAAACACCACCAATAATGGGATGGTGATATTATATCCCTCTTGATATGGGGCAGTCAGAAAGTATACAACATTATCACCTATTAATCTACTGTCAAAAATGCTTATTTATTTTTATTTTTTTAATATGTATTTATCATTGAGAGAGAGAGAGAAACAGAGCATGATCATGGAAGGGGCAGAGAGAGGGGGAGACACAGAAACCAAAGCAGGCTCCAGACTCTGAGCTATCAGCACAGAGCCTGACAGTGGGGCTTGAACCCACAAACAGTGAGAACATGACCTGATCCGAAGTCGGATGCTCAACCGACTTGAGTCACCCAGGCGCCCCTTGTCAAAAAAAATTTAAACTGAATCTAATTATAAGGAAGCAATCACACAAATTAAAAATGTTAGCCTACACAATAAATGACATGGACTTTTCCAAAAAGTTAATTTTGTGAAAAAGAAACAAGTTAGAGAGATGGTTCTAGATCAAAATCAAGGAGATATAACCAAATTCAGTGTGTGAATCTTGAATGGATCTTGGATTTTGCTCTTTGGTTTTTTTTTTAATTTTTCTTTTTTAATGTTTTTTTAAAAATTTATTTCTGAGAGAGAGATAGAGACAGCGTGAGCAGGGGAGGGTCAGAGAGAGAGGAAGACACAGAATCTGAGGACAGGCTCCAGGCTCGAGCTAGCTGTCAGCACAGAGCCCAGCACGGGGCTTGAACTCAGGAACTGTGAGATCGTGACCTGAGCTGAAGTCGTACGCTTAACTGACTGAGCCATCCAGGCACCCCTGGATCTTGGGTTTTGAAAAAATTTATAAAAAACATTTTGGGATCAATTAAGGAAATTTAAATACAGAGTTATCATTAGATGATATTAATTAGCATTAAACTTCTTATATGTAGTAATGATTCTAAGGTTACATAAGAGAATGTTCTTATCTTAGGAGATACATCTTGAATGTAGAGATAAGTGTCATGATGTCTGCAATATTTATTTTCAAATGTTTCAGCAGAAATTATATATATAGTACATAAAGTGTGTGTGTAGAAAGAGAGAAAGACTGGAGCAAAATGTTAACAACTATCAAACCTAAGTGCAGAGTATATACTTACTGTACTGTTCTTTCAACTGTTTTGTAGGTTTGAAAATTCCCTAAATAAATAAATTGCAGAGGAAAGAAGAATGAAGAATAAATGGACTTTTACCTTATGAATGAATTGGAACCCAGGTAGTTCTTTTCCTGAAATAGGTAAGAGAAATTGGGAAATTAGGCAGAATAAACAGTTAATAGAGTCATAGAATATCATAGGTTGAGGTTCTTTAATAAAAGTCTACTGTTTAGACTGGTTCTGAGAAACGATCTACAAGAAAAAGTTTTCTGTTTAAAAAAATGAGGGAAATAATGTTTATGCTCTATCTCCCTTTTGCTGAATCACAACGAATACTATTAGTATATTAAAGTTCTGAGTAAACAAATATGTTTGATTTTGTTTAATGTCACAGTTTTTACTGTGACATTTGACCACAGAACCCCCTTTAAAAAATATTATCCCTATTAATTTCCTTAGAAAGGATGTTCTTCAGAATAGACCTAGAGAAACCCTAGTCTATCTCAACATCCTCATTTTATAAGTGAAGAAATGGGAACTCAGACTAGTTGATTTCTCAAGGTCACAGAGGGAAAATAGAGCCAAGAACTGGCGTTGGGAGAAAGGTAATACAAAGACAATGCTTATTGATATTCACAAAGGAGAAAGCTTTCTTATAAAGATCATGTGAATTGAAATATTTAACACTATTTCAACCAAAGAAAACCCCATATTTTATCTCATTTATAGATGTTCTACATATAGGATCTGTTTTGCAAACATGACACCTTTGTTTATAACCATGGAGACATATGTTGTTTGCTCCTAATATTGTACCATACGTGAGAAAATGAAATGCCTTGTATCTGTGACGCTAATTTAAGTTTCATCCTGTTATAGGGACTAAATATTACATGGAATTGTTATAGAATTGCCCTGTCTTAAGTTACAGGATGTATTCTAACAGTTGTGATAGGCTAAGGGAAAAAAATTCATGCATTTTATTGCTATACAAGGCAACCACGTTAAGAACATACATCTGCTTTAAAACTAGACAATTTCTTTTCTAGTGCCCAAGCAGATTTGCTCTGGGCTCAAGCAGTTATCAAACCAGGCTCTGTCTCTGATGGCTGCAGTTTGCATTCCGAGCATGAGCACAGCCCTGGTGCAGGACAGGCATTCTCAGTCAACAGATGTCAACTCCCCTTGTAAAGGCGCTGTTCTGTCTCACAACTGGCAAAGAGAACTGAAGGAGTTCCCTTCCCTTTATGGCTTTTATCTCTCTGGTTAATAGGGGATGATGCTTAAAGGAGGCAACTCTTGAGCAATAAATCCAGACTGCAAATAAAGCAAGGGGAGAGGGAGGAAAATTACAGTGTAAGAAGTTTCCTTTGTTTACTATGTTTAATTGGGATTCCACACATGAATGAAGAAGAGAAGAGGTTCTCTCCCAGGGTGACTGGGAAGGGGGGGAAAGGTGGGTTTCCTCTGTCTGTGTGCTTTTTTAATGTGCAAATTAGTCAGAGCTTTTCCCAGCCCAAGAGAGTTTGCAGTTCTGAGTACAGTGCCAGTGTCTCAGTGGGTGCTCAGTAAATATTAATTGAAGAGGATGATGGCCTTGAGGAGTGGGCTTAATTACATTTCTCAGGCACAGCCCTCTAGCGATACACATAAAGGTCATTCTGTCTCTTGCCCTGGGCCCTACCCCAGTGACCCCTTTAGTTAATGAGAGAGGTCTCCATTCCCTCATTTGTCTTCCCTCTTATCTGCAGTTCTCCCCAACCCACCCTGCCTTCTGCACTCAGAGGCTGATGAGAACAAAACTAGGAAGAGTAGAAACAACAGCTGCTATAGCCTCACTTCTTGTGCAGTCTTTCTCCATGGAACCCCACAGTATTCTCCTTGAGGTAGCAGGAAGACAAGAGGGCTGAAGGAATACTCTAGGGAATCAGCTGGAGGCTACATCAAGAAACATGGTGTGGTAGACCATGTTTTCATTCCCAGCAACTCAACCTTTCTGAGTGGATCACATACCTGCATTGCCTCCTGTTGAGGAGTATGCACTTTCTGTACCTTTGACATCAGTCTTGGGCATGTGAGTACTTTAGTCAATGGTATGTGGGTAAAATGCACTATGCCTCATCCAAGCAAAACTATGAGCTGAATGTTTGTTTCCACCCCAAATTCATGTGTTGAAATCCTAATTCTCACTGCAATGCTATTTCAATGTAGGGCCTTTAGGTGGCAATTATATCATGAGAGTGGAGCCCTCATGAAAGGGATTAGTACCTTTATAGAAAGAGACATGAGAGAGATGAACTGTCTCTCAGCCTTGTGAGGATACAGTGAGAACTTCCTGTAAGCCAGGAAGTGGACCCTTACTGGACACTGAATCTGTTAGTATGTGGGTCTTGGACTTTGCAGCCTCCAGAATTGGGAAATCTAAATATTTGTGGTTTAGGCCACCTACTCTATGATATTTTTGTTACAGCAGCCTGAACTGACTAAGACAGAAGCCATTGTATGTTTCCAGCAGCTCTCTTGCTATTTTTTCTTTGCTTTAAGAATGCCATGTCCAAAAATGGCAAAGGCTCTTTTAGCCTGGATCTGGAATGAAGAAGACATGAGGCTAATTTTAATGCATATGTCTTTTTTATTCCAGATTCCAGAAAAAGTCTTTGTAGTTGTAACTGAGATTTGGGAGGTGTTTGTTATAGCAGCAGAGCTGACTAATTAATGTTGTTTGAGTGGAGTAGGAAAATGAAGCTTGTGATTTCAGTATTCCACCAGTGCTAGTCTTTACCTGAACCTGTGATGTCATCTGTGATTCATCTGTGATGAATAATGAAAGCTCCTGTGGCCCTTGTACCTGCTGTTTTGACACTGCCCCGCAACACTTTTCTTGAACTAAATAAAGCATAGTGTGTTGTATGATATGGCATTCCAACTGCCAACATATCAAGCAAGGGGCTTTAAATGAGGGTAGGCCATCCAAGGTTAGAGAAACCTTAATATTCTCCAGAGACTTTTATGAAAAGCATTGTATCTTTCACTTGTCTGAGTAGCAATCCAGATTAATCTTAGTGCCTTTTCTAACACTGGAGGCACCTATAGCCTCCTAAGAGGAGCAAAGGGACCTATGGCTAAGTAGCATGATGCCCCGGATAACTTTGACTCATTTGTTTTTTGCTTTGAATCATTTGTATGGTCTTTCCCCAAAGCACATGCCTTCTATAAATTATAACTAAATGCTGACTTAGACTAATGTCACGAACATGGAAGAACTACCTAAAAATGAAATATTCATGAATTGGGTTCAATTATAGCTTTGTGTTATTGATGATAATTATTTGTTGGTTTAAGTTAGCACTATGCCTTTACAAAGCTGGTTGCATGAAAATATTGAATCACACAGCCTCCTTCAGAAACTCTTTGACTATAAAATTCTTATCTCTTATGAAATTTAAGCAGATTACATCATACCAATAGATTTGTTAGTTATCATAAAATAAGGAGTTCAAGCCAACAGATGATTATAACCGACAACAGAAATGTAACTGTGAACTTTAAAAATATGCTAGTGCTTGTCCCTGTATAAAAATATTAGCCTAAGTTCTTTCTATGACATATGTGTATGTGTTTATAATCTATTTTTGTAAGAGGGTAAAAAAAATCAGCTCCAAAAATATCACTCTCCCCTTTGACATTTATCAGTGATAGCAATAATGTCAGGGAGCATAATTATGCTGAAGAAGTACAGAGATGCTGTGTAAAGTATATCTTTTGGTTTTATTTTAAAAGAATGATATATATCCTAATCCCTGGCTCAATTTTAATGATATTTTAGATCAAATTCCTATATACTACATGGTGACTATGTTGAGGTCTGACATCTGGTCCTTTACACCTTTGTAGACCCCAGGAACCTGCATAAAGCCCAGTAAATACGAGAGCCTTAAACCATGATTTGCATGGACAGACAGACAGTTGGGTGGATGGAGAGATGAATGAGTAGGTAGATGGAAGAATGGATGAAAAAAAGACAGATGGGTCTCCTCTCCTCCCCAAAAATAAAATCAGGGAAAAAAATGTTATTTTTTGTGTGTTGATATTAATTTAATCCATTTCAGAAAGAAGGCCACATTTTCTTTTAATATAAAAAAGATAAATACAAATTAATATAAATTAAATTGTGAGAACTATTATCATTATAGTAATATTAGTAGGCATGTTTTGCTTTTAAGTGCTCCTCTTCTGTTACTCTTAGGCTCGGTGGTGATAGATAATTTTCTTCATGCCCTCAAAGGTTTTCCTGGAGAACCCTTTCACAGTGACCCACAACAAGATAGGGTTTTATCATCTAGGGAGGGCATATGGCTTGTAGTTCCTCAGTGACTCTAACGTAGTCACAGGGTGTGGAGAAAAGTTTCTGTCATGTTCCTGTAATCCCTTTTATAGGAACAAGGGAATTCAGATTGGAATATAGTTTTCTTGATGAGACTTGATGAGGTCTATAATTGTCTTTTTTTTAATGTTTATTTATTTATTTTGAGAGTGAGCACGCGTGCGCGCGCACACACACACACACACGCACGCACACACACAGAGCCACGCATGCATGCTTACACTTACAGGGGAGGGCTGGAGAGAGAAGGGAGAAAATCCCAAGCAGGCTCCTGCTGTCAGCACGTAGCCTGAGGCGGGCCTGGATCTCACAACTGTGAGATCTTGACCTGAGCCAAATCAAGAGTCGGTATGCTTAACTGACTGAGCCATCCAGTGGCCCCAGGTATATAATTGTCTTTTTTGCATGTTTTTTTAATATTTATTTATTCTTGAGAGAGAGAGACAGAGTGTGAGCAGGAGAAGGGCAGAGAGAGAGGGAGACAGAGAATCTGAAGCAGGCTCCAGGCTCTAAGCTGTCAGCCAGAACTCCATGTGGTGCGCCAACACAGGAACCCAAGATCATGACCTGAGGAGAAGTTGGCTGTATAACTAACTCAGCCACCGAGGTGCCCCTATAATTGTCTTAATGAGCGGGAGGTTCTTATATCCCTAGACCTGTTAGGTTTTAATGATCAACTACTTGTTTCATCCTTAAAAATAAGAACCTTCCAAAAGAAATGTTTACTTCCTTTCTTTAAAATTCTTATATTGGGACACCTGGGTGGCTAAGTCAGTTGGGTGTCTGACTCCGGCTCAGGTCATGATCTCGCGGTGCATGGGTTCGAGCCCTGCGTCAGGCTATATGCTGACAGCTAGCTCAGAGCCTGGAGCCTGTCTCGTATTCTGTGTCTCCCTCTCTCTCTGACCCTCCTCTGCTCATGCTGTCTCTCTCAGAAATAAATAAAACATTAAAAAAAATTAAAAAACAAAAAACAAACAAAAAATAAAATTCTAATATTGAGAGGCGCTTTGGTGGCACAGTCAGTTAAGGGTCTCTTGATCTTGGCTTAGGTCATGATCTCACAGTTCATAAGTTTGATCCCTGCATAGGGCTCTGCTCTGATGGTGTGGAGCCTGATTGGGATTCTGTCTCTCCTTCTCTGTGACATTCCCCCACTTGTGCTTTCTCTCTCTCAAGATGACTAAATAAACATTAATAAAATAAAATAAAATTCCTACATTGGCCTTGTACCCCTCTGCAGTTGTTGCCCTAGTTCTGTAGCATTTGACCTCAGTCACCACTTGACTTGACCCTCTTGAATTTGACTCCTCTCTCAGCTTCCATGATCTCCCTTATTCTTTATCTATTTCTCAAACCATTCCTTTCCAGAATCTCCTGCTTGACCCTGTCCATGATTCATTCTTAAATGTTGTCTTTCCTCAGGGTTTATCCTCCATCCTCTTCAGTTCTTGTTCTATACTTTCTTCTTCAGTGCTCTCACCCACTCCTATGGTTTTAATTCTCACCTCTACACTGGTGACTTCCAACTCATTATATCTAGTCTTGATCTCTTCTTAACTCCAGACCTACGGATCCAAGTGACTACCAGATACCTATGTCAGGATATATATTCAACTTAATCTACTGTGCATCCTGTATCTTGGTTGGTAGATACTCCGTCTATCCCCAACGCCTGGAATTTGAAAGTCATTCTCCCAGAGCTTAACAAACAGTAAACTAAGACATGAAACATTCCATTGCTTATATTATGGTAGCCATTATGCTAGAATGGAGTATACAGAGACATTTCCTACCATGAAGTAAGTTGCATTGTAAGAGGAGAGGAAGAGGAGCAAACAAAAAGTGTCAAACAAAGGCAAAGCCAGAGTGCACTTAAGAACTAAAACATTGAGGGGGTGTCAGGGTAGCTCAGTTGGTTGAGCCTCTGACTTCACCTTAGGTCATGATCTCAAGGTTCATGGGTTCAAGCCCCATGATGGGCTCTGTGGTGATATCTTGAAGCCTGGAGCCTGCTTCAAATTCTGTGTCTCTCTCTTTCTCTGCCCCTCCCCCCCTCATGCTTTGTCTGTCTCTCTCTCTCAAAACTAAAAACATTAAAACAAGGAAGTAAAACACTGTAAGTGTAAGGAGGAGGGAGAGAATAGATACTGAGTGAGGACTTCAAGAAGCAGCAGCAGCAAACTAGGCCATAAAAAGCAAGTAGAAAATTTTTCAGTAAAAATGGGATAGTAGGAAGGGTAGTATTCCAAAAACAGGTAAAGTATTAAATTGTCCTAAGCTTTAAGGAAAGGGAATAATATGATGTATGAATAGCAGTGTGTGTGTTTGTGTGTGTGTGAGAGAAAGAGACGTGACAAATATTTTAGAAGAAGAAACTAGAAAAGTAAGTTGGGGCCAGCCCATGAAAGCAGATGTTTGTTTCATTTACTTGAATGAAATGTACTTTGTACTTCCTGTGAGAAGGGTAGGCCCCTAAATTTCAGGGCTGACATTCACTTATGTAGTTACAAAATAATAGAAGTTGACATTAAGTTGAAAAAGTACAGTCACATGATTTCCTGCCATACACCAGAGAAATTCATAGCAGTAAAACAAGTATTTAGTGAGCCAGTATATTGTAGATACTTTTCCAAGTCTCATTGCTTTCTTGGCCAGCCCTGGACAAAAATGCAAGTCAAGTTAAAAAGAAAAAGGGAAGACAAAAAGAGGAGAAAGGAAAAGGAGAGCGGGAGGAGGAAGGGGGGCCGGGGGAGAACGGGGCAGGAAGAGATTAGCAACTCTATTGTTACTGTAGAATGTTCTCATACTGAGATAACCTCAGCAGAAGAGGAAACAGATTGATCAAACTGGTTTTAATGAGCCTTATATTCCTGCAATCCTCACCAGAAACCTAAAATCTGGGCTCTTCAATAAGAGGTGGATGTTTTTACTCCACTAGTTTTAAAGGGACATGGAATACGATCACCATTTTCCAGGACAGGATTTACCTGAGACTGACTGGTTTAGAAAATGCCTCGTTATGGAATCCATCTCTTCTTCAGTCCTTGGATAAGGAAAGCAATAGAATTTTCTGTAAAAAACAGCACCAACAGCAGTTTATAAAGAGATAATATGGAAATCTGAAACCATTTTAGAACCCAGATTATGCATATCACTGAACCAGAGGCTATATTTTTCAAAGAGATAATATATGTTGTCTGAAAGGATTGGAGTTCAAGAAAGGGAACAAGCTAATGTAGATAGTGGTTGGCTGTCATGATGGACATGAAAACCAAGATGATAGAGAGAGAGAGAGGTCTGTGTTGGGTTACTGTCATCTGAAGAGGACATCCAAAGGGGAAAGTGAATCAGAAGCTGGTCTTTCATGAGTTCACACCAAAAAGGATGGGAATAATATCTGTATGAAGTGGCTGCTGGTGGGCACTGCTGGGTTCTCCTATTAGTGGTAAGTGGTTGTGTGATACTCTCCTGTGTATCACACAGCACTACGATTGGTTTATCTGAAGAAACAGTTAATGTGTTTGAATTAAAAACAATTGCACTTATAGGTTGTATAAATGAAGAAATTTGCATCTCAAAGGGTTCATGAGGATTTATAAGTAAAGCTCCAGAATCCAGAAAGAAACAGTGACATTAACATGGTGTATTTAAAGGAGATGAAATCCAAAGGACTTTGCCAGATTCAAGAGGAACTCCTCTGTGTTCTATCCAAGCTGAACATTCCATTTTTACAATGGCTCCTTTGTTGTCATGTTTATACACAGACTAATAAATGCTTGACCTTTTTTAGTGATGAAGGAACAGTCTGTGCCTCAGGAGTGTATTATTTCAAGAAGCACAAATGAAGAGAAAGACCAAACCCTTCTGGGACAGATGGACTAAATATTTTGATATTGGAACCACATGGGGAAAGGCAGGGACTGGGAAACAGAAATGGAGTTCTGATAAGGGAACCTGGAAACAGCAACTATCCTCTCAAATGTTTCCAGGGACTCCAGGTGTGGATGGCACTGACACCAAGCTCACATGAGGGGAGCAAAGTGAGCTAAACACTTATCTTATGTGTAGTAAAAGTGGGCAAAACATGAGAAAAACTATTTGTGATTTGGCTAAAGTGTTGATTTCTCAACTTTTGACTTCTGTATAAAAAGGGACTAGTATTCATCAAGGCTTTACTTTCTACCTAGAATTAAGTGTTTTGTGTGAATTAAGTTACTTACTTAATCATCACATTGACCCTAAGATGCAGGCACTATTATTTCTATCACTGTCTTTTTTCTTTTTTTTATTTTTTTTAAATAATTTTTTTAATGTTTTTATTTATTTCTAGGAGAGAGAGAGAGACAGCGTGAGCAGGGGAGGGCCAGAGAGAGAGGGAGTCACAGACTGAAACAGGCTCCAGGCTCTGAGCTGGCAGTCAGCACAGAGCCCGACGCGGGGCTCGAACCCACGAACCGCGAGATCATGACCCAAGCGAAAGTCGGACGCTTAACCGACTAAGCCACACAGGCGCCCCGATCACTGTCTTTTTTCTTATATGGACATAGAAGTTACAGAGAAAGTAAGTAACCTCTAAGAATCACAGAGTTAGAATGATTTTAACCCCATTTGAATTAAGGGTGAACTCCAGAGCATTCAAGGGATCTGTGGTAGCTGCCCAGAAAGTACCAAACACAAAGATATGTATCTTTGAAATGATAAATCACTGGCAATCATTACAGCAGTGTGGGGCATGCTTAGAATGTGGTGTTTCATTACTACTCACTCAGTGTTTTGTCTAACACCGTATTGTTAACAGTCATTTCAAGAGTAATGAATACAGATTGATGATGGTGACAGCAAAGTTTATTTTAAAAATTAAAAATAACTTTTGATTCAAAAAGCCTTTACTTTGGAGGGTTGAAGACCAATGATGAGACGTGGGACTGCATTTACAGAACTGGAACCGTGGGTATCTAAAATGTAGCAGAAAGAAGTATTGTAAATGTGAAAGCCCTGAGTAACAGCGATTGGTCTCGCTGTTGGGCATAATGAACTCCTATCTGCACTTAGTGCCACACGATGCAGAGTTTATGGTACCTCTGAGACTGTTCATAAAGAGCAATGTTGAATGGGACTGATAACAGCTCTGCTCAAGGACTGCAGTATAATCAGGGGGTGTCTGCCATGCCTGGAAGTCAAAACCAGCCTGCCCTCCTTCCTCCTCTCACCCAAGACATCTAGGTGAGCAAACCTTGGCTCTATCTCTTCCATCCTCTCCTCACCCAACTTCTGTTTTCAGAAGCATTCAGATAAACTCAATTCATTCTGAAAAGTTTAATGTGTGACTCTTCCAAGGGGAGTTGGTTTTAACAGAAAATCAAGCCTTAGAACAAAGGTGTAACAAGGTTTCAAATTTAACTCAGTATATTCAGGAGTGTGAAAAAGCAAGAGGTACCTTTTTTGTTTCCCATAAATGATCTAAACTTACTTCTCCTGCCTTTCCCACACTGTGATGTGAGAGAGAAAAAAAATTCTGAAAATGGCCATTTAAAGCCATCTCCAGTCTCTTCCAGTTTCAAATAGTATTAATTTTGAGCAATTACTTACAATTTACCACATGTATTAGTTTTCTGTTGCTGCTATATATATTTTTAAAAATGAACATGAATTTAGCGATTTAAAACAACATGAATCTATTATCTTAGTTTTAAAGCTCAGAAGTCCAAAATGGGTCTCGTTAGGCTAACATCAAGGTGTCCACAGGGCGATTTCCTTTCTGGAGGCTCAAGGGGAGAATTCCTTTCCTTGCACTTTCCGGCTTCTACAGCTGCCTGTATTCCTTGCATTATGGTCCTATTCTTCCATCTTCAAAGCCAGCAACAGCTGATGGAGTTCTTATATCTCTTTCCTCTGATCTGACTGTTCTGTCTCTTCTACATTTAAGGATTCTGATCACACTGAGTCTGTCCAGATAATCCAGGATTATCTCCCTACTTTAAGATCAATTGGTCTCAAAGCAACCTTAATTCCATCCACAATCTTAATTCCCCTTTGCCATGTAATGTAATTTTTCACAGTGGGCCATTGTTCCACCTACCATACCACCTTTCCCAAGTTGTTTCTCTCCCTCTTGCTATTCCTTCCTCAAATGGTAGGTAGAGAAGGCCTCACACCCAAGAGGTACCTCTCCTCTGAATAGTTGCTGGTCTTGACTACAAAGTGCTAGACCAAGCTTGTTTCTGGCCAGACTGGATGCCTCTGATTAAATCTGTGACTTATGAATTTGTGTCTGTTACAGTTATCTTATGATGTGTAACAAAACTTTTCAAAATTTAGTGGCCTGAACCAATGTTTTAACCATTAAAACAACAGTTACTTTTCAGGAGTCTATGGATGTGGTGTAGCTGAGGTCATTCATGTGGTTGTATTCGGCTGAGAGCTTGGCTGGGACTGGAATGTCCAAGATGACCTTTATCCTCCACGGTCTTTTTCCTTATGCTGTCTCATCATTCAGGAGTGTGGCCTGAGTTTCTTTACAGCAAGGCAACTGTTTTCCAAGAGAACAAATGCAAAAGCTTCCAGGCTAGGGCTTCATACATGTACCACGTCAACTATAATCAGTTGGTCAAGACAAAGTTCAGGGTTGGCCAGATTCAAGGCAAAGGAAAATAGACTCCATGTGTTTATGGATACAGGTATGAGGGGAAATGACAGCAGCTTTGGCAGGCAAACTTCCATGTAATTTATTCTCTTAATTTGATCAGGGCCTGAGGCATTGTCTCTGTGAATCCTGAATTTGGCTATAAATCTCAGTCAGCACATTCCATCATAGCACGTTCCTCCATAGGGAGGGCTCTCCACTTATGACCAACCTGAGGGGTGTTCCCTGCAGCCCTTTGCCCCAGGGTCACTGAACCTCTACCATAGTAATCCCCTGCTAAATGGTTCAGTTGGTCCCATGATGCACATTTGCAGCCCCAGAGCTAGTGGGAAATCGTGGACACTTTGGGTGCTACAGACTGATAAAGCAAGCTTGGAAATACTAACTTAGCTCTCTCCAATGAGCTGTGCTATGCCACCATTTTTACTTTGCTCAGCCTCTTGGTCACAATGGAGCACTTTGCATGGGTGTCTCCTCTGAGAGTTGGAGTTAGAGATACAGTTTGCAAGCAATGCATTCCTGATCTGAAGGGAGGGACACAAACTCTCCTCTTTTGGATTTCTCCTGAAATCTATCTCATTGCTCCTTCTTCTTGGATTTTTCCCCAGAAGGTCAAATCAGAGCATGCATGGCTAATTGCTTGATTCTCAACATCTCCAGAACAAAAGGACTTTCCTCCTTTTCCTTGTTTATTCAGTCATGGCTTTTCTCCCTTTGTAATTCCTTTACAAAAGGTATTATTTGTCCAGTTCACTACTTAATCTACTGGGAATGATAATGGGCCAACAATAAAATGGATACATATTTCCAAAAACTACCATCCACATTAAGAAATTAATGTCTAATTAGGATAATTTAAGCATAATTCAGGTTGATGGACTGAAGGATCTGCCCTGGAATCTCCCTGAACTGTGACTATAGCAGCTATTTCTCTTTGGAAGGTGACTGTTGCCAGCTAAGAGCTTCCAGGAAGCCAGGAGATAAGGGGAAGTGCAGAGCACCTCTTCATCCATAACCATTATGTTCTTCCCACTACCAAACACATACATGTCCATACATACACTCGGAGAGTCTCTATCACCTGGGATTCCAGTCACCCATCCTGCTCACTCCTTGGGTCTTCCCTCCCCTTCAGACAGCAGGGGCCCCAGCTGCTATTAATGCTGCCCAAGAAACTGGCATCAAGTATAAATTGTCAGGAACTGAAAGTAAAGATTCAATCTATCTGTGAGTTACATAGGCAGTACATTTCCCAAGGATTCTATCTGCTGTGCCTTTCTTGGGGTAATTAAAAAATGCGTATTTTAGACTTGTAGTGTATACTGGGAAATTCAACAATGGTTACACCCATTGCCTTGTGTATATGTGTTGAATATATTTCTTAGGAGAATCCTGCCTCATTTTGTCACTAGACAAAATTGTATACTGATGTGAAATATCATTGATTGCCACAGCACTTTGAACATTGTAGGGGGCTTTAAACCTATGACATTAAATATTGAATAAAAGGAAGAATAAGACAACTGCATAAAGATTAGCCATGGAAAAGATGTTGATGCCCTAAAGTTCCTGCAATGTGTACACAAAAGCTATCCAGCCTTACTTCCAAATTAGGTGGTTTGCTTCAGGAATTATACCTGTGATTCTTCACTTTATGCACACAATCCTTCATAGCCAGGTGGGTAAGAGGACTAGAAGCTAACAATAATTGGATTCAGGCTGAACACAAGATGGAAACCTAGGAGGCGAGAGTCCAAAACTGATGTGAGGGTCCTGAGAATTTTGTCCGCCAGCAGAGACCTGCTTTGCTAAGAAGAGGCAACATGATGTTTGGTAAGAGAACTGGGTCACGGATCAGAACACCTGGGTTCCAAGCCCTGGTTCTGCCACTGACTACTCATGTGAGCTTGAGTGACTCAATCTCTCTGAGCCTCATTTTCCTTGTCTATAAAATGAGGGAGGCTGGACTACAGGTACTTTATGGTATATAGTTCTCCTCTGACAGTATGCCTACAATAATTATGTGCTAGTGAGAAAAAATAGAAGATATGAGATTATACTAAATCCTGTTCACACTAGTAGAATACTAGTTCACACTAGTAGAATGTTGAGATCTCTGACATGCCAAATGAGAAATACTTATAAGAGTCCATTAAGATCCAAATATCTTCTTTTTTGTTGAGAAAAGATGGATTGGAAAACAGAACCGTGGCTGAAATCAGGTCTTTTACTCCTTTACCTCAAGTCTATACCTGGAGACCCATGGAAGGAGCATATTGGGTATGCAGAGCATATAGCCATTGTTATGCCCGGATCGCGATCTCCCCAAAATCCCAAGACCACCAAGGAGTCCGAGTCACGTATGCAAAAGCAAAGGGCGTTTATTCGGGCTTAAGCTCAGGCTCCTAGACCTCACCAACGCAGTGGATCCGTGCTGAGAGCCCCGAGCAAAGGCAGAGTAGGGTTTTTATGGGGTTTGTGACAGGGGAGTTACAGAAGTTGTGGCAAGGGAACAGTGATCCAATCATAATTATTCAACATTATTGACAGCGGGTTTAACCATACACATTGTCTAGAGTATTCATTACTTTTGGCGGGATCCAATTACAACGTTTAGAGTGCCTTTAAATTAAACCAATTACAGAGCTAGCCTAGGGTCTTGTTCGGCGACTAACGGGTTAACTTTAATATTAGGTAACAGGGTCCTATCTATAGTTTCTATCTCCAGGCCTCTCCCTCAGTAATGTGGAGGGTGGTCGCTGGCCTTTCCTGATTGGGTGTTGCAAGGGTGGTTTCTCCTGCCTTGGGCAATGTGTAACTGTCTGATTGTTTCGGGGAAGCTGAAACTTAGGCCTTCTAGTTTAGAGGGGAAACTTAAAGCCTGTCATGGAGTCGGTTTGGTTTAGACGTTTAGACTTGTGTCCTTACACCATGTAGCTGAATGGAGGGTGGGGTCTGTTTCTCATTCTGTGGTCCTGCAGACCATGCGGGATACTGCACAGAAGCTAGAGGAGAAGGGCGGTTTGTCTTATAGTCAGACAGCTCTAAAGAGGAAGCCCAGAGGGACTAAGCTGGCTTAATTCTTTCCTATTCTCACCAATCAGATTAGTATCTTCACATTCCTTGGGGAGGAAATAATGGAGGGAATTACAAGAGCAGAAGTCACATTTATAATTCATTCTACAGAAGAGAAATTTCCATTTTGGAAGCCAAAGCTTTTGAATGTTGGGAGAAAAATAAAATAGTTTTTTCCTACAAGTGCTCCCACCATTCCTGGATTTGGGGGTGTTTGGAGGGGAAGAAGACATGACAAGTGGGAAGCATGTTATATAGAAAGGAAGTCTGGGAGACATGATCTCAAATACCAGCCCATTCATAATGAAATAGCAGCTTATAGGTTTTGTCAGCCTAGCCTTTCCCATATTACTATATAGTTGGTGAGAAGCTAAAAGTTCACAAAAAGGATTAGAAAATTTTGTCATTCATGGCCTTAGTTAAAAGGAAGCAAAATCCAAAGGACAGAGGCCTGAATGAGATTAATTATAAAGAGAAGAGAAAATGAAAGAGCTCAATGTTTATTGTGTATCTCTTTTGTGTCAGGACCCATATTGGGTGCTTTACATACATGAATTATCTAATATCACTGCAGTGACTTCCTTACAAAGATAAATATTCTGAAGCTCAGAGAAATAAAACAATTTTCAAATGTCATGTAACTAACATGGGTCAGGAGCAAGAAAAGAACACAAGTCTTACACCAAAGTCTGTGCTTTTAAAAAAAAAGTTTTACTTATTTATTTATTAATTAATTATTTATTTATTTAGTGTTTATCTATTTTGAGAGACAGAACACACATGGGATTGCGCACAAGTAAGGGGAAGAGCAGAGAGAGAGGAAGAGAGCATCCCAAGCAGGTTCTGCACTGTCAGCACAGAGCCCGATATGGGGCTCAAATTACAAACCATGAGATCATGACCTGAGCCAAAATCAAGAGTTGGATGATGAGCCAACTAAGCCACCCAGGTGCCCCTATTTTATTTATTTTGAGAGACAGAGAGAGAGAGAGCAGGGGAGGGGCAGAGAGAGACCAAGACAGAGAGAATCCCCACCAAAGTCTGTGCTTTTAAAAAATATCCCACATTGCAGGGGCTCCTGGGTGGCTCAGTCAGTTGGGTGTTGGACTCTCAGTTTTGGCTGAGGTCATGATCTCATGGTTGGTGGGTTCAAGCCCGGAGTCAGGCTCTGGACTGAGAGAGTGAAGCCTGCTTGGGATTCTCTCTCTCCCTTTCTCTCTGCCTCTCTCTCAAAATAAATACACTTAAAAAATAAATTCCATATTGTGTTTAGAAACTCTTTTACCCAAGGCAAAACCCCAGACAGCAGAGCTAGTATTTGGAGGGTATTAGAACAAGTAGGAAAACTGAGAAATTTGGAAACTTAAAACACCTAGAGAATATTGTATTTCAAAAGCCTAAAAGCTAGTTCAATGACCCTGGTATTGGAGAACAAGGTGGATGGGTGCCTTATGCTAGGTATGGGAATTTGGCTCCAAAATGAGACCTGATGGATAGTATAATAGACAAGGTGGGAAAAAGGACTGAGGAAGCGCTAAACTGGTAGACCCACAATGAATGTTTTTAGTGATAAGAATTGTGATGACAGTGATTATTCAATGTTTAGGAAATAACAGTAAAGATGGAGGAGGATTGGGGATTTAAGATATAGGCTTGCTAAAGAGGGACTCTTTATGGAGGTTGATCCAAAGCCTGAATTGCTGAACAAGGACCAAGGGCCATTCCAATACTTGGTAAGTAAAAGGGCAAAGTGATAAATGGTAATATCCAGCATTGGGGAAATATGGACTAAAAACTGTGGAGGCCACAGAATGCTGACGGTCGTTTAAAAGAAAAACCATGAAGAAATCACATCAATGTCAGCTTCCTAATTTGAACAAAGTACTGTTCTACTTTTCATTTGCTGGACAATGCTTCCTTTCTGTCTCTGGAAGTAATTGTTACATTATAGTCTTAGGGTCCATTATAATGCCAAATGAATATATCTAAATGAATACCTTGCCAATCTGTATCATCAGAAAATGAGGTGTCACAAGGAAGTGAGTTTTCCAGTGAATTGAAGCTTACACCCTTTAAGGACCAAGCTTTTAAAAAATTAAGCTATTTTATGGAAATTGTAATAAAATGGATTCCATTCTTGGCCTCATTAAACAGAATATATTGAACATCATTTAACATATTCTTAATGGCTCTGAACAAGATATCCTCAGGGTTTGGTAAATTTACAGTGTCCTATTGCAATCTTTCCTGAACCCAGAGGTGCTGCCTATGACCAGTATGGTGGCTTCTGCTCTTCAGCCCAGTTCCCACATATGTATAGTTTCTAGTCTTCCTGCTTTAACCGGTAATGCTCCCAAAATATCATCTGTAGCCTTTGTATGAACTAATAGTTGTGGAAATCAAATTACTAATCTTTATAAAACTGCCACCATAATTCTATAGAATTTTCTATATAAACCAGCAGGTTATAATATAAAGGCTTAGAGATGACCTGTGATTTTGACATACATAAATTACATAGACTTTGTGGCAGAGAATTTCCTTGTTGTTTGAGTATCTTTCACATTGGTGCTTACCTAAGTTGAGAGCTGTATTCTGGATGCTTATGATTTTTGGTGTCTGATCACCAGACAGAACATTATTGATATTTGTGAGTTTTATTGTTCTTTATTTCCTAAGATGATGTCAAAATTCAAAGAGTCTCATATTATTCAGAATTAAGTTAGAGAATAAGTGCCAAAGGAAGCTATCCTATTGTATTATGTGGTTGTTGCTGTGTAAAACCATCCCAAAACATAGTTGCTTACAACTATGCCTGTCTCTTACATTTTGTGTCTCACTAGACAATATTCCTTATCTGGGCAGGTTCTACTGGGCTGGACTCACTCACATGTTTGGAGCCCCAGCTATCTCTATCCATGTCATCTCATCCTCCAGCAGAAAAACCCAGGCTTTTTAACATGGTGAACAAGAGCAAGTGAACCCATTATGCAAGCAGTTTTTAAGCCTGTATTGTGTCATGTTTGCTAATGTACCAAAGGCCAAATCAAGTGTTCTTCCTACTACCATCTTGGAAGAGTAGCTTTTCTCATCACCTCTACTTCCTTTTCCTGCATTCAGCTCTCAGTTCTTGTTAAGTGGTTTTTTTTTAAATGTTTATTTAGTTTTGACAGAGAGAGAGAAAGAGAGAGAGAATGAGTGGGGGAGGGAGAGAGAGATTGAGGGAGACAGAGGGTGTGAAGCATGCTCTGTGCTGACAGCAGAGAGCCTGATGTGAGGCTCAAATTCACGAACCATGAGATCAGGACCTGAGCTGAAGTCAGATGCTCAACTGACAGAGCTACCCAAGCGGCCCTCTTATAAAATGGTTCTTGCAGCAACTATTCTAGTAATTAGGTTAACTAGCTACTTCCTAATCATTGGTAATGTCTTCCTATCTTCCTTAAACATTTTAGTTGTTTGTGTGTTTTTTTTTTAACATTTTATTTTATTTATTGAGAGACAGAGTGTGAGCAGTGGAGGGGCAGAGAGAGAGGGAGACACAGAATCTGAAGCAGACTCCAGGTTCTGAGCTGTCAAAACAGAGCCCAACATGGGGCTTGAACCCATGAATGTGAGATCATGACCGGAGCTGAAGTCAGATGCTTACACACTGAGCCAACCAGGTGCCCCAACATTTTAGTTTTTAACACAATCTTCTGTTAAGATACTCTTTTTTTTTTAATTAAAAAAACTTTTTTAAGTAATCTCTAAACCCAGCGTGGGGCTTTAACTCACAACCTTGAGATCAAGAGTGACTGAGCCAGCCAGGTGCTCCCACAATTATTCTTTTTGAACCTCACTTCTTATAGCTTCAGTTACAAGTAAATATTCATGTTTTTCCTAATTCATTGAGTGCTTTGTCCATTTTTTTCCCAGAGTTCTGTTATTCCTTCCATGATTAAAAAGTATTTTTTCTTAAATGTTTATTTATTTTTGAGAGAGAGAGACAAATAGAACACAAGAGGGGGAAGGCAGAAAGAGAGGGAGACACAGAATCAGAGAAGCAGGCTCCAGCCTCCAAGCTGTCAGGACAGAGCCCAATGTGAGGCTTGAACTCCTGAATTGTGAGATCGTGACCTGAACCGAAGTCGGATGCTCAACCAACTGAGCCACCCGGGCACCCCTCCATGATTAAAAGTAGGGTTTGCCTGTATTCACCTTCTCTTTCATACATTCTCTTGGTAAACCCATTAATTTCCATAGCTTCATTACAAATCTAGGTAGATGATTTCATAATTTATATCGCCAGTTCCTAAATTTATTCATAAATTTGGTTCAATTTTCAAATGGCTCACTGAATATTTCCAACCAAATGTTTTATCTATAGTTCCTCTGAAATCTATTTTGACTACAAAGAAGACAGTGCTGGGAACTGTATATTGCCTTTGCAGCCCATAGGTCATTTGATTCTAGATTTTCCTTCAAGTAAAAGGGACTGGGATAGCAGAGAGAGGAAGCATGGGGCTAACTAACATTTGTTGAATGCCTACTGTGTGCAAGGCATTATGGTCTGTCTTAACTGACAGAGGTGAACATCTTCTAGAATTGCTTTCAAATAGTAGATAAAGGGGTTGGTCAGATGCAGATATGGAATTTGCAAAGACAGCACTGCAGATAGTCGCTGATACCCCAGTGAAGGTTTCAGTTACACCAAAGAAAGTGAGGCTTTACAAATCTCTGTTATAAAAAATAAAATAGGTATCTAACAGCCTTAAATGACTTTCCAAAAGTTTCTGCTAAAGGTATCTTAGGGTTTGCAAACTAAAAATAATCTTTCCTTGAGAAAGGTCTGGTTTAGGAGCGCTTGGGTGGCTCAGTCAGTTAAGCCTCTGACTCTTGATTTCAGCTTAGTCATGATCTCACAATTAATGAGAGCAAGCCTTGCATTGGGCTTTGTGGCTCTGTGCTGACAGCATGGAACCTTCTTGGGATTCTCTTCCTCCCTCTCTGCCCCTCCCCCTCCATAAAAAAACACGAAAAAAATTTTTAATTTTTTTATTTATTTCTGAGAGAGAGAGAGACAGCGTGAGCAGGGAAGGGTCAGAGAGAGACACACACGGAATCCCAAGTAGGCTCCAGACTCTGAGCTGCCAGCACAGAGCCCGACATGGGGCTCGAACTCACAATCCGCAAGATCATGACCCAAGTGAAGTCAGATGCTTAACCTACTGAGCCACCCAGGTGCCCCGGAAAAAAAAAATTTTTTTTAAAGGTCTGGTTTCTGGGGGAAATGGATTATAAAATAAAATTGCAGTTCTCTCTTTTCCCTCTTAAAAAAAAAAAAATCTTAGAGACTTCTAGGGCCCAGACTAAGTTCCTGATAACATGTCTTCTGTTCTATGGGTAAATTTCACTCAATGAAAGTACTCATAAGATGGGACCAGGCATGGAACTGGATATGTTTGTAGCTGTGCCTACTACTCTGGCATTCTGCTTCTGAGGGAACTTGGATAAGCATAATTACTCAAGTCATCAGGCTTGAACACATTCTGAAGATAATAGGAGAGGACACTGATGGCCCAAGAATAGTTTCTAAAACTATGTTTTTCAAGATAACTTTTATAAATACAGTTGTGTCTTTCCTTAAAAGTAAAATAAGACTACGTTTTCTGTTTTATTTTCATATCAATAATGCATACAGAAGTTTCCCAATGCCAAAATGAACATGGTGTGATAGAGTGCAGGCTGATAAGAATGAATGAAACCCCATTCTCCAAGAAGCAACAACCTACTAGCTTACCATATGGCTTGAATTCTATTAATTTATCCTCTTCTTTTTTCTTTCTTTCTTTCTCTTTTTAAGTTGGATTGCATAAGAATTTGTGAGAGTTACTGATTCTTTTTTTCCTCTTTTTAAAGGTTTGTGTATACTGCTATAAATATTCTTGTAGAGCAATTGTGATGCTTCTCATTGACCATATTCTCTGAGGGCTCATTCTAGGAAACTGATATTTAAGTATTGTGTATTAGATATGAAGTATCCTATATTGTTCATGCCTCTTACTACTTTGTCTTTCTTATTGTCAATGGCTAGAAGTATCATCGTTAGTGAATTTGGCTAACAGCGTTTGGAGCAGATGAGATTTTAGCTCACTCCTTGATAGCTGCATTGGCTCAGTCAAGCTAAAGTCTTATTTTCATTAAAGGGAGCAGACATGCTGAGGAAGAAGGTGCTATTTTTACATAGGGACTTTTTCTACTGAAACCACATGATAACACTATGCTGTTAAAATGATCTCAAGCATGCTGAGTTAGCTGCAGAAACAATATGCATGTTGCCAAAATCAAGGCAGTACTATTCTGAGCTTCCTCTAAGGTCCTCTAGCTCTCCTTGGTGGTCATGAAGAGGAGACTAGGGAGGAGCTGGTGGGAATATACAAATTATAGGTAAAGTGAAGGTCACATATGCTCACCTACAAGAGATTATTCCAATTCTTGATTATTGCCACCAATCACTGAGATATGAAAAGTTTTGTTACTCAGATATTTGCATATTATTGTTATTTGTTGGATATTCTAGATTTTTTTTAAAGTAAAGGTATCATAAAACAGTACTGAGGCTACCTTTAGAACATTAGAAACAGAAGAGATTTAGGCTGAGTCCATCCAACTCTAATAAAACAAAAAGCAATAATAATAATAATAATAATAATAATAATAATAATAATAATAATAATAATAATAATAATAATAATAATAATAATAATAATAATAATAATAATAATAATAATAATAATAATAATAATAATAATAATAATAATAATAATAATTAATACATATAATTATATAAAATTATGGTATATAAATAGACTTATATAGATATAAGTATAATGCTATACTTAGCATCTTCCAAAAATTATTTCATTTAGTCCTCACAATAATCTTGCAAAGCAGCTATTGTCTCCATTTACAAAAAGCAATACTTCCTTTTCTTTTCTTCCTTCCTTTCCTGATAATAGCTGGTGCATTATAAGTTATACTCAGCTAGAAAGTGATTGAGTTGGAATTCAAGCTTAAGTATAAATACCTAGCTCCAAACTCTGCTTTTTCATCAGGACATGTAGCATCTCAGAGAATGATATAGAATTAATAAGGAAACTGGACCTCTAGCATACAGTATTTTTATTTTTCATTCTTCCTCCTCATATTCGAAAAGTATTAATGAGGGGGTGCTAGAGTAGCTCAGTTGGTTGAGTGTCCGACTCTTGATTTTGGCTTAAGTCATGATCTCACAGTTTGTGGATTCAAGCCCTGTGCAGGGCTATGTATTCTGTGTGTGTGTATCTCTCTCTCTCTGCCCCTCCCCTGCTTGTGTACTCCTGCTCTCTCTCTAAAAAATAAACAAAACTTTAAAAGAAGAAAAAAGTATTAATGAGAACAAGTTACAACACACCAAAAATGGAAAAGTAAAAAATTCCCTTCTTGGTGGTCTTCAATTGCTAAATGTAAATCACCATTTGATTTAGCTTCCCTTCTCTTCAAACACTAGAAGATTCTTTCCTCAGTCACACCAGAATTTGAATCAACTACTTGGTCACAGACAGGTTTATACTTGACAGAAAATCTTCGTGGAGTTCTTGAACAGATAAAGATGTTAACAGACAGGAACTCACATCACTTCTCCCCTTCTGTCTGTAAAGGAGATTTCCTTTTGTGGCCAAAATACTTCCTAGAATTTTGTGCAGATTTGGGGTTTTGAATAAGGAGAGCACTATAGCCATTTGACGGGGAAAAGCAGAGTTTATAGCTACCAGAAGTGAATAGCTCTGGATTATGACAGAGGAAGGGAAGATGGGACCAAAGTTAGCATGTCCTGGATTTGGGCAGAAAATGGGGAAGTTTGCAGAGAGAAGATATGAGAGACTTGGGGATTAGCTGCCAAATATATGAGAAACAGAGAGAGAATTAGAGAGAGAAAGATTTAAGACATTTACCAAGTGCTATTAATAAATTTCCAACTCCGGAGTCATTTTTCTTTAAAAAAACTGCAAAAAGATATTAACTGATGTTCAATTATTTTTGGAGACTGAACTTTATTTATTTATTTATTTATTGCTGAGACTAGGAGTCTATGTGGATTAACTTTATATGGGCTTTACCTTCATAGAACCATAAGATGTTGAAAATATTTGCAAAGATACCAGCAAAATATATATGATGGATATAATGAGAAAGCCTGGAATCAGACATAAGGAATTCTGGCCTTTTAAGAAACAGGGAACCCCTGGGCATTTTGTAGGCTCTACGCATATGCAAGAAGGATTGGATTTACCTACTTAGTGTGTATAAGCTTTCCCTAACAAATCCTGTGACAGAGGGAAGTAGGGAAAGTGGAGGAAAGCCTTCTGCTTTCTAAGAAGATCTTCTCTCTAGACTTTTTTTTCAGTAAGAGAAGAGAACTTTATAATTGTAATTGATGTTGTCCCAAGACATACCAACCTGAGATAAAACAGGCATGATAACATTAACAAAACAGTATTTCTTTGATCCAAGTCCTCAATACAGCACAAAACCCATCCTCTCTCAAATTCTTTGTTAAATTAGCCAAGTTTCTTTAAAATGTTATCTTCTAAGAGTTCTTAAAGAATCCCTCTTAGCCTCCTTTATTTTACTCACTTCTAGCTGTGGCTCCCTATGGTGGTATTTATTGGAAAAGTTGCCAATGTATCAACGATTTTGTGAAAATTGATCTTTGCACACTCATATTTAATAAGCATTTTAACAGATTTCTTAATCTATCTTCATTCACAGTAAATCAAAAAACACTTTTGATTTATTTTTATTTCGCATGAAGTAACAGGTATACAAAAAGTTAGGGAAAGTCTTAAACATAAGGTTGAGTTCAGCAGAAATTTATAAAAATCTCATTTTGCAGTCCAGAAATGGCAATAATTTCCAGGCCTTAGTTTCTTTGGAATCCATTCCAATGGCTTTCAAATAGCTCCGCAGCTACATATTTCCACTAAAATATCTTCTCCAGAAGAATTTGTCATAAATTTCACTTAAATTTGGTAAAACTTTCTAAAATTTTTCTTCTTGGCAAACATCAGAGAAAATGGCTAAATGATAATGAATATTGGCACTATTTGATCTATTACTCTAGGGTGAGTGTCTAATCTTTGGTGAGAATGAGGTTCAAATATTACCCTTTTGATGTCCTCTGGCAATATAAGAGCTACATCTTTGGTCATTTCAGTAGTTTATATCTACCTTCTGGTTTGGAATGTCATCTGTTGATTATAACCTAATAACTATTTATGTTAAAAATGTCCATAACTAGTGAGTATACTTTAATAAAACCACAACTTTAGCAGTAATTACTTATTTAGGTACCTACTAAATTATATCACAGCTATCTTCTTGATTTACTTTTGGTTTGAAAGCAATTAACAGTTTAAAAAATAAATTTCTCTTTTAAAGATAGCATTCAAAGTCAAAATATTTTGCATATAAACTAAAATTTGCATGTAAATAAAAGTGCCACACAACTAAAAATAAATGGTCACACAGAATGGCAGAACTGAAGTAACTTGAGTCTGTTTCTTCATCATTATTTATTACACATCAAAATTTTAAAAGCAGACATGAAGTATCACAGGGGTTGGAGGACTTAGCATTAAAATAAACATGTCGGGCTGAATCCATGTGTATCGAAGGCAAATTCTCTCAATTCATTTCCGTATAGAATACAATGTTTATTGAAGAAAATGTAATGAAAATGTGCTAACTTGAAACTTATATATTAAAACTCATCAATAACTGCAGCAATTGCTTAGAATTTAGGCCAACAAAAGATGTTTTCAGGGAGGACGATTTTATCATTGACATTGTTTAGAATTGCAGACAATGATGACCATAAAAAATAGATCAACTCTTAGTTTTATTATAGTTTTTAAATTCTCTAGACAAGGTTCCCCCTCCTGCTTGCCTTAGGGAGGCCTACTTCATGGCCCTCTCTTGATAAGGGGCTGGTAAAGCATTCTTGAAGGACTTCTGCAACAAGGAAACTAACAACTAAATAAATATAACATAAATATTATAAGTAACTGAATAAAACAATTATAATAAATAAATAAATGTATTAATAACCATAATAAGTAAAATGGTGTAAATATTGCTTTTTTTATATAAAACTTTTTTAAAGATTGGGGTTGAGATCGTAATTTAGTGATAAGATATTTAAAAATACTATTTTCTCAATGTTTAAGACTTTATTTATTAGCCAAATTTTTGTGAGAAAAGACTTTTAAATATGTATTATAAATGCCTCATGTAGGATTGTAGCAAATGCTCCCTTTGACTTTCTAAGCATCCATCTCTTGGTAAATTAAAAGAGTTGGTCTGGAATGATCTTTAAGGCCCTTTCAGTTCTAACAATCCATTATGTTTTTTGTGAATGAAAGAACTGTCTTCCCTTTCACCTCCTCCAGGTCTTCTCCCTACCCCAAACCTCAGGGGTTTGCTTGGAGAGATTAACCTGCACAGCTTTTTGCATTTCTATTATCTCCACAGCGGAAAGGTGTGAAGGTATGCACTAAAGAGTAAAAGGGAAAAAACTATAAATACTAAAGTTTTTTCCGGGTCTTTGTGAGCCTAAAGGGTGTCTACCGAGAGGTAGATTGCTCTGGAATGGATCCCATTTCTTATGCAACGGATGGGTCTCAGGATACAAAGGGAACTGATACTTCCCAACATAAAAATGTCAATGAAAGCTACCTCCTTCTTGGAAAGAAGCAACTCTGAAATTATGTTGCATATGTAAAAAATGGATTTTGACTCTACTACTTCTAAAAATTAGTTTTTGTCCTTGGAAAATGGTGTGTGTGTGTGTGTGTGTGAGTGTGTGTGTGTGTGTGTGTGTGTGTGTGTGTCTGATGCCATAGACATCCACTGGACTCCCTGCGAGGATGTGAAAGTGTATCTTCACTCCTCCCTTCACACTAGAGGGAAAACTTGAGGTGGTTCAAATTTGGAGTCTCAAAGCCCTCCGTTAACTGTCCTGCTGAAGGCACCATGAACTGCTCAGGACAGAACACTCACACTTTAAAAAATATACTGCTGGAGATTGCTGGGTCCTCCTGACTGGAGGCCAGGTGAAATGAGAGATGAATCTTAGAGTGAGACCAGATGCCAAGGATATAGTTACCTTCTTCCTCTTCTTCTTCTTCCTTATCGTCCTCATCCTTATTTTTTAAATAAGATGTACTCCCCAAAAGACAATAGATTAACAAAGCTCTATGTTTCTATCCCTCATTCACAACCTTTAACTAATCTTTTTTTTTTAATGTTTATTTATTTTTTTGAGAAACAGAGAGTGAGCAGGGGAGAAGCAGAGGGAGAGAGAGACACCCAATCCGAAGCAGCTCCAGGTTCTGAGCTGTCAGCACAGAGCCCAATGCGGGGCTCAAACCCATGAACTTCGAGACCGTGACTTGAGCCGAAGTTGGGTGCCCAACCAATTGAGCCACCCAGGGGCCCCAACCTTTGACTAATCTTACCCTACCCTTCCACCTCATGCACATAACTTTAAAGTAAATCCCAGGCATGTACGATTTCATTCTCAACTTAAAAAATGATGACTTTTTTAAATGTGACCACAGATTTCTTATCTTATCTAAAAAATTAATAATAATTTCTCAAACCACCAAATATCCAGTGTTCATAATGTTCACGTTTTTTTATTGTCCAAGGACTGTTTTTGTTTTCCTCTTTTTACATTTGTTTGTTTGAATCAGAATCTAAGAAAGGCTTATACAATGTGAATGATTGATCTTTCTAATAAACTGCTTTTAATTTACAGGGTACCGTCCTACCTTTTCTCCCTCATTGAGGTAGAGTTTCCTAAAAGGAAAGTTAAGTTTACATTAAGGGGGAATACATAAAATAACAATATCTAATAGTTATGGATGTAGTAATAATAATTACTTAACACAACATGTACTTTGTTTCCATGTTGTATGAAGTACTTTACACATATAGCTCATTTAATCCTCACAACAACTCTATGGGTTAGGAACTACTATTTCCCAATTTTGCAGTTGAGGAACTGGGGCACAGAGAGGTTCAGTCACTGCTACAACAGTTTGTAAATGGTGGAGTCAGGATTTTAATCCGGCTCTCAATCACATACTGCTTATTAACAGCTAGTGAACATTTATCTAGCACTAACTAGTTTCAGGCACTATTCTAAGTGCTTTACTTCAGTTAATACCTTTAAACCTCACAACATCCCTGTGAAGCCAATAGGATAATTGTCTCTATTTTACAGATGGGTAAGCCAAGACACAGAGAATTTAAGCAGCACCATGCCCCTCTACCCTGTGATTACATAACAAACAAATCATAGATCTGGGATTCAAACTCAAGTCGTTTCCTGTCACAACTTGGGCTCTTAAACATAGGTACCTGTGGGGCACCTGGGTGGCTCAGTTGGTTGAGCGTCCGAGTTCAGCTCAGGTCATGATCTCATGGTTCGTGGGTTTGAGCCCTGCGTCGGGCTCTGTGCTGACAGCTAGCTCAGAGCTGGGAGCCTGTTTCAGATTCTGTGTCTCCCTTTCTCTGACCCTCCCCTGCTCATGCTGTCTTTCTTTCTCTGTCAGAATAAATAAAACATTAAACATTAAAAAAAAAAAAACATAGGTACCTGTTTTCCTTCAAAGTGGTACATTCTCAAAGAGCTGAAAAACTAAGTTAGGATCTGGAGAATATCTGAAGAGATCTCATATGAAGTTTAACTTCAGCGCTCTTCCTTGGATTATGGGGACAGTCATCTTTAGCAAACAGCCTAGAAACTTCCTTTTTACTTTGGGCTAGTTGGGATGTACATGAGAATGGCCTATGGAAAACCAGCTCCCAGATGGACTTCTTAAGAGTAGATCAGGAGACTACTCAGCTTTGCTCCAAAATCCTCAAGGAGGAGACCCTTGAAGGGGAATAGGGAGGCTGACACTCACACCCTTTGTTGCTCTCTCAGTTCACCTTTTTACCTGGTCCCTTTCTTCTGTAGATACCTCACCATTCAGATACTTCAGGAAAGCTTTAAAATCCCATGCCATTGTATTCAAGACATTTATAAATGGCTTCACTCTCTTCAGCCCTGGAGGTCCAGTTAGTGCCTAGCTACAAAATTCTATGAGGAATAACATAGCTCCACAGAGCCCCCCTCACACTGTCTCCAACATTTCACTCCCCTTTCTTCCATCTTTCCTCTCTACTTGTAAAGACTTTTATGGGTAAACAATGGCTGCACTCATGTCCTTAAGAAGCTCTGCAAAGTCAGGGTTAGTCCAGGCAAACCTCAGACATTGTTTTACCTCATAGCAGAGTAGTTGAGAGAGAGAGACCTATCCACCTTGGAGGTAGAGATTTATTTCAGTTCTGGGACCTGGTCTCCTTTCATAGATTTCAGAAAATATATGGAGGCTTCGAGGAAAAATATATTATTAATGGCTGCTGAAAAGAATTAATACATATTTAATTGAAGTTAGAGATGTTAAAGAATAATTTTTTAATTAAAATCAAGACACTCGTACAAATATAAAATGAACTATTCCTAAGATTCTATAGAACTCTTTTATTAATGAGGAAACCAATAAGATATTACACCAGTTTAAAGGAAAAATCTGAAGAACAGACACTTCTATAACAGATACTCAGTAAATCAGGAACGAGAAAATGAAATTGCTAATGGATGTAAAACCTCATAGACCTATAAGTGTAAAGGTTTTAATTTTCTTTTCTGTAAGGGAAAATCAAATGCATCTTTACAAAACCAAATGCGTTTGCATCTCTGTGGACAAGAATCATTTACATTACTATCGCTTTCTACAACTTATGTTGTAAAGTAGCCTGGTCAAAGGCAGTATAAGGCATAGATCCCTATAAAATCAGATAAGCCCCAAAGGTCCTCCAGACAATGCCTCTTTCACCATTGAAAGGACACCCTGTAGTCTTTTGCCCACTTCAAAGTCTTCCACAAATTTTCCTGACAGATTCATAAATAAAAACTTATTTATCAAGTACAGCAACCCAGGAGAGATGATTTCTTGACTAGAATTTTTAAACCTGTAATGATGCTCACCGAGGATCTCTGTTAGCCACTTTCCTGCCCTACCTCCCTTTTCCCCCTAAATTGTCTCTTTCTTTTAAGATGTTATCACAGAAGATTTGATACTGGAGTCATATAGAAATCTTTAATATTGTATCCAACAAAGTTTGACTTGAAAAAAGTGAATATATCCCTGTTGGCAGATAGTTTACTCCTGACAGTTTCATACCACCTATAGGAAGGTGATTACTTAACTCTCCTGTTGCCTGCAGTGTAGTCTCAAAATCAGGCAAACTCAGAGCAGTTTCTCAGCATACTTTATATTAAATTGCACTGACATTTGCTATAGTCAACTTGAAATTAAAAATATTGGCCGGTGGACAGTTCATCAGCCTAAAAACCTCACCTTTCCTGTTTTAGTGGCAGAAGCCATATAGGGATATAAAATGGTCACAGGTTAACCCTCATATCTCTTCAGAACCTCCAGCCTCCAGACACACTTGAGGCAGTGTTCTTTCCTGCTGGCTCAGAGCTTCAATTGGGCCAGTCAATACCTGTTCCCTCCCACTTGTCTGGATCTTCTTTTCATACCAGGAGCCAGAAAATGTCAAGATCACAGTGTTAAAGCATCCAAGAATTTTCCTTGGCTCAGAAGCAAGGGATCATGACCATCAGCAGCCAAATACCAAAGTCCATACCCAATAAGAGTGATTATCCAAGCAAAAGTGAACACAAGATACTGAAACTTCAAATAGCAGCATAGAAACAGCATACTGGAAATAGTTCTCAAGTGGAAGTACAATGAGATACTATCCCCCCTCACAAAATTGGAAAGTATTTTATTATTTTTTATTTTTTTAATGTTTTATTTATTTCTGAGAGAGAGAGAGAGNGGAAAGTATTTTAAAAAGTAAAATACCCAATGCCAATGAGGGTGTGGTTGGTGGATGTATACTGGTAAAGATATTTGGGAAATTAAACAGCTCTGTGATCAAGAGCCTTAGAATTTCATACCTCTTTAACCACCAAGTCCTCTTTTAAGGAAATTCAAAATAGTGAAAAGTTTATGCATTAAAAGGTGTATTTCAGTATTATTTATAATACTAAAAAATCAAAAACAATGTTAATTCATCCATAAAGATTAATAATATTTATGTATATTTTGAAATAAGATGTGAATATTGAAATATTAACATGATGAGCTTAACACAGGAAAATTTGTAATAATAGAATTTTTAAAATAGTTTTTACTGTGGAAAATAGCAAACAGATAAAAAAAAAGTGGAGACTAGCATTATGAACCCTCATGTACCTATCACCCTGTTGAACAGTTATCAACACAGCAAATTAATTTCACCTATTCCCTGATTCTCCCACTCAGATTCTTTGAAGCCAATCTGAGATATATCATTTCACATGAATTCTTGTGACATATCATTTCAGAATGTACCTCTAAAAGAAAAGAATTCTTCTAAAAAGAAATTTGCCACCTAAAAATACACCCATCAGAAAGTAGAGCATTAACAGTATCCCAAACAATAATGACAACTACTACATTTCCTTTATCAGTTAGCTGCTTGTCCAGATAACGAATCCTGGAAATCTTGAATCAGAACCCTGGCACAGACTGAAAGTTGTCTAAGGGCTATCAATTCAGAAGTCTTGTATTTAGGAATCTTTATTTGAAATATCAATAGTTAGGAGTACCCAGTACAGTCCTTTCCTTGAGGTTGTAAGGCTTCTTTTTTGAAGATCTTGATCTGTAGCTTGTAACTTACAGCAAAGCCTTCAGGTGAGCATGAGGGAAAAGCAGGAAGGGCCCCTAAGACTGAATGGCTATAGTAAATTTATTGCAGTAACTAGTGATATCAGAATGGAAGAGAACAAAGTTGTCTAATATGTGCATGTTTCATAAGGTTTGATCAATGTCTCCCAGAGGATAAGAAGGGCAAGGACAGCAAAGGCTGTGCCAAATCTTAAGGACTTCCTATAAAGTGTACAGCCTCTGAAATATTTATACTAATAACATTTACCTCTTCAAAATTTACCTTAACTTAGGGAAGGCTGAGAATCCCTTTTGATTGAATAATTCTTCCCATGCTACTCTTACTGTAGTATTGAACTTATTAAACAATACTGAGCTACCCAACAAACCTAACTATTTCTAACATTTTTTAATAAGGTGAAAAAACAAATCTTTGTGATTTTCCAGAGGTTCTTTGGGAAAATCCAAGGTAGTTTTAGGTGTAAAGACATTCTGAGAATTTTATTATTTCTGAATCTGAATCACAGGAAGTCAAAAACAATAGATTTAAAGGAGGAGATTTGATGCATGATTAAGATAATACTATGGGTGCTTGAGATAAAAAGTTTAGTTACCTATTAATTAAAGCAACAACATAATATTTTGTTTTATTTTATTAAAAAGTTTTTAATATTTATTTCTTTTTGAGAGAGAGAGAGAGAGAGAACTCGAAGCAGGCTCCAGGCTCCACACAGTTAGCACAGAGCCAGATGCGCAGCTCAAACTCATGAACTGGAGATCATGACCTGAGCTGAAGTCGGACAGTTAACCAACTGAGCCACCCAGAGCTCCAACAATATAACATTTTAAAATAGACATAGAAGTAGGTAAAACAAGTTTAAGGAATCTTGGCTCTTTTCGATGTGAAGAGACTTTTTCTTTGTTTTTAAAAAAAATAATCATAGACATGATAAAATCAACACCAAGTAGAGAAACTTATTCTGGTACAATAAAAATCTCTGCTACCTATATGTATTACCTAACAGGTAAATAATAACTGCTTATTATCCCTTGTGAAGAGCTCTAAGACTGGTTTATCATTTTAATAGAAAGCCAAATTCTATTTTAGCATTAATTCAATATTTTGCAGTGAAGGATTCCAAATTCCTTTTGAAAAGATTATCTTTTGAATAAACCCATCAAATCTGAGCAAACTTTGCCAAAATTCTAACATATTTTATTGCTTCCTTTTAGATAACCATGACAAATGTGGTTTACTTTCAACAAAACTTTGACAATATTCTGTATCTATTCAAGTTTTCTCTCTCCCTATCCTATTTTATGTTCTGGAATACACATTTTCCTTTAGAATATAACTCACTGTTTTTTGAAAAACAAAACAAATTCCTTTACTTTGCAATCATTTGTTGTTCTTATTTGAATTACTGCTTATAGTGTTGTCATTATTGCTCCTAGTATGGTCTTAATTGCTCATATTAACTATGTTTAAAAAGTTTGTTTAAAAAACACAGCTCCTATTTTACAGAGAAAACTCAGAGAGAGGTGGTAATTGATAATTGAGTGTTCTATACAAGAAACATTTACTAACATTTATTAACATGACCTAACATGATCCAAAGTCTTGCTACTCTATAGTACAGTAAAATAAGAAACAAACGTGTATACATATTTAAAAAATATAGGGGCACCTGAGTGGCTCAGTTGTTTAAGCAGCTGACTTCAGCTCAGGTCATGATCTTGTGGTTTGTGGATTTGAGCCCCACATGGGCTCTGTGCTGACAGCTAGCTCAGAGCCTGGAACCTGCTTCACATTCTGTATCTCCCTCTCTCTCTCCCTCTCCCACTCCTGCTCTGTCTCTCTCTTTTTGAAAATTAAATAAACATTAAAACAATTTAAAAAATAAATAAACATTTAAAAGTTAAAAAAAATAAAAAGTATATTTAGTGGGGCACCTGGGTGGCTGAGTTGGTTAAACATCTGACTTTGGCTCAGGTCATGATCTCACAGTTTGTGGGTTCGAGCCCCACATCAGGCTCTGTGCTGACAGCTAGCTCAGAGCTTGGAGCCTGCTTCAGATTCTGTATCTCCCTCTCTGTCCCTCCCCTGCTCATGCTGTCTGTCTCTCTCTCTCTCATAAATAAATAAAACATTTTTTAAAAATTGTCAAAATTATAGTTCAATTTGGTTAGACACATAATTTTGCATTTTTCATAATCGTTAACATTATAAGTAGTAATGTTAACTTACTTCATCAATAAACTAGTGTAGAAAGTTGGGGAAGTTCAGAAAGCAAACCCAGATCTTCTAAAAAATAAAATGTATAAATATATTTACTACTACTACTAAGATTAGGGGGAAAGGTATAGATTTTTTTTCTTTTTTTTTAAATTTTATTTATTTTTGAGAGAGAGAGATAGAGACAGAGTGAGCAGGGGAGGGGCAGAGAGAGAGGGAGACACAGAATCAGAAGCAGGATCCAGGCTCTGAGCTGTCAGCACAGAGCCGGAAGCGGGGCTCGAACCCACGAACCCTGGGATCGTGACCTGAGCTGAAGTCGGACGCTTAACCGACTGAGCCACCCAGGCGCCCCTAGATTTTTTTTCTTAATTTGTTATTAAAACTAGGGGGCACCTGGGTGGTTCAGTAGGGTAAGCATCCAACTCTTGATTTTGACATAGGTCATGATCTCATGATACATGAGATCAACCGTCATTGTGGGCTCTGCTCTGACAGTACAGAGCCTGCCTAGGCTTCTCTCTCTCTCTCTCTCTCTGCCTCTTCTCCAACTCATGCTCTCACTCTCTCTCTCTCAAAAAACTTTTTAAAAAACCCACAAATCTGATTTATACCGAGTCATCTTAATTATGTCAATTTAGATTATGTATTGTATTATATTATATTATATTATATATTATATGTATGTATTTAGATTATCATATGAAATGCTTCTGAGCACTTTTTTTAAAGCAGTCGCTATACCCAATATAGGGCTCAAAGTCACTACCCTAAGATCTAGATTGCATGTTCTACCAATTGAGCCAGCCAGGCGCCCCTGAGTTGACACTTTTTGAAAGAATATTTTTGTTAAAAGGCTAGAATATTTAGAGTATTAGAAATTCAGGGGCGCCTGGGTGGCTTAGTCGGTTAAGTGTCCGACTTCAGCTCAGGTCACGATCCCAGGGTTCGTGGGTTCGAGCCCCGCTTCCGGCTCTGTGCTGACTGCCAGCTCAGAGCCTGGAGCCTGTTTCAGTCTGTGACTCCCTCTCTCTCTGATCCTCCCCTGCTCACGCTGTCTCTCTCTCTCTCTCTCTCCTAGAAATAAATAAAACATTAAAAAAAATAATGCTGAAAAAAAAAGAAATTCAGTTTACTTTCTAGGAGTTCTGGAAAGATTTATGTAAGCATACTATAGGTATAAATAATTGGCTTATCCTTTAAGTCAATTAAATGTTTCTTTAATTTAAAAGAACTTATAATCAAATGTATTAATATCCTCCAGAGGTAAGAAAATATTTCACACACACAATGAGAGATAAAAGCTTTTCTAAATTACAGAGGAATGGCTGGCTTTAGCTCTATAACGTCAGCTATAGGTCAAGAGTAAACATAGAGACAAAAAACTCACCAGTCCAGTTTTCAAAGAGCTGTAGGCACAAGTCTTTCCTAGTGGGCACAAAATATTTTCTTAATTTGGTCTCACAAGTGGACAAATGGACCAAAAAATATCTGATCATCAAATGGTCAGATCACAGAGCCAAATTCCCTATAATAATCAGCCATGTGCATATCAGAATTGTATATACACAGGTTCATTATTTCTTTTTTTATTTTATCTGAGGGGGGTTGGAGCAGAAAGAGAAAGAGAGAGAATCCCAAGCAGGTTCTATGCTGAGCTTGGAACTCAGGAGCTTGACCTCACCACTGTGAAATCATGACCTGAGCTGAAATCAAGACTCAGGCACTTAACCGACTGAGCCACCCAGCCACCCTAAGTGTTTTTGAGAGACAAATTCATAAGTAGCACAAGGAGAATAAGGGCTATTCTGCCCAACTTCAACACTTGCCCACTGGAGTAAGAAGATATGGTCATCTGAAATTCAAAAGCTCAATAACGCCATGGTATTCACTAGGAATAGGTGGTTTATTATCTAAATCAGAAATCTTTTATAAGGTCATGATTTTTCCGGTGAGGTGACTATAAAATAACCTGAAAAGAATATATTACAGTAAGTATTGGACAAAACAAGAAAATGTGTGCCAACATAAAAGTTAGTTGAAGGAGTTCTTAACGTTCAGACAGGATACTTAATAAAACCCATGTAAATTACTTCTATTCTTACCTTGTGAGTGTGACTTGTACTATGCAGTTGTGACTCATATCAAAATGAAAAAACATTTAAAAAGTAAAAAAAACATTACTGTTACTGTTATGTTACCATATGTAATAAATCCTTTATTTTGAGCATGAAGAACTACACATTTTATTAGTAGGAAAAATGATTTCTCCTCACTCTTGCTAGATAAATGTTTAGCAAATATTAAAGAAATACAGGTTTGCATTATTGCCAAATTTTGAGCCTACATGTCTCATTCTAATTCTGCGGATTCATTCCAGTCTGACATCTGAAGCCACACAAAATAAATCTAATCCAGTTTCCATATGACTGACCTTCAAATACTTGAGAATCCCATCGTCCTGCAGTCTTGTCTTCTTCAGATTGAATAAGCATGTCCCTCACTGGGAATGGCTTCAAGATTTGTCATTTTCATGATTACCTTCCTGTGAAGGCCTTCTAGTCTGCCGTGTCCAAGTGTAATTCACAGTATCAAATGCCACATAACAAATATCTAATGCCACGTTTATAACAAGAGTCATCTTGCTCAACCTGTTTTGCCACCTCTGTGTTAAATAACAAAGGAAGTTAAGGGAAAATAAACATATCCCGTATCCCTTTAATGGAGTGGTTTAGTCTCTTAAACTTCCTGGAGGGGTGCCTGGGTGGCTCAGTCAGTTAAACCTCTGACTCTTGATTTCAGCTCAGGTCTTGATCTCACATTTTTTGAGTTCGAGCCCCACGTTGGGCTCTGTGCTGACAGTGTGGAGCCTGCTTGGGATTCTCTCTCTCTCTCTCTCTCTCTCTCTCTCTGCCCCTCCCCTGCTTACCTTCTCTCTTGCTCACATGATCTCTCTTTCTTTCTCTCTCAAATAAATAAACTTAAAAAAAAAAAAGAGTTCTTACCAAGCTCAGGGGTCCCCAGTCAGTGTCCAGTCAAGAGATAAAAACCTCACCAATTCTTTGAAGAGAGAAGATTTAATATACAGAATTGTTAGCAGACAGTAAATTGTTTTACTAGGTAACTAAAAGACTGGAGATGAACACTAAAGCCTCACACAGTAGTAACTGTAGAAGCTGCTACTACCCTGTGTTATCCTACCTTGTTTTAGATACTAAGACAGGATTACACCTACAACAACTTCACTAAGGGAAATGCCTATGTGAAAGGAAATCTGGAGGGAGCTGGGAGAGCTCTAAGACTGAGATTTCTAAATTGAGTGAAGAAGAAAAGAACCATAAAATCTAAGGTTGTTTCTGCTATGCCAGAGGAAAGTCATTGAGCCAAAGTTGCCTGTCACAGGAGTCCCAGGTGTCCCAGGAGTCTGCCTCAGTGTTCTGACACAATCAGCATCAGGAGCTGGCCAGGGGAGGCATGGCTTCAGAGTAGACACAGCAATGGAGGGATTTCAAAGAGCAGTAGTAGGAGACCCTCGGGCAATTAACCTTAGGCTTGCCAGAAAAATAGAGGACATCCAGTTACCTCTGAATTTCGATAAACAATAACATTTTAGTATAAGCATATCCCAAAATATTACATAGGATATACTTACATTACAAAATTATTTGTTGTTTAAACTGGTACCCATCTTGTATTTTTATTTTTGAGTAAGCTCCTGATTATACTCTGTATAGCTGAAGGTGTGTGAGGTCCGTTCTCATGGCTGTCACACACTCTTAGGGCTAGGAGAAGAAAGGTAAGAGGTTGGAATTACTAAAACTTCAACATTTAGAAGAGTGTCCTGAGAAGCTGAAATTCAGACAGCTAAGGAAAGGGTTCCCACCAGCTGGTGCTAGTAGTGGGGAGAGAATGAAGCTGGTTCTAAAGGTGCTAGAAAACTACAAAGCAGATTCATTTGCTACTATGGGAAGAAACTGCGTTCAGGGATGAAGAAGTGTTGACAGAAGCCACAGGGAGGACCGTGGGGGAGAAGAAGGGGGGAAATAGTGGGGGAGAGGGAGAGAGACAAACCATGAGAGACTCTTGAATGCTGAGAACAAACTGAGGACTGATGGATGTGGGGGGGAGGGGGGAGATGGGCATGGAGGAGAGCACTTGTGATGAGCCCTGGGTGTTATATGGAAACCAACTTGACGATAAACTATTTGTAAAAAATAAAAATAAAAATAAAGAAGCCACAAGCAGACAGGAAGCAAAGAGAAAACAAACAGGCGGAAGCAAGTCCCTGTCCCTCTTCTGGTTCTGCAGTCTCCCTCAGCATCCCCTATGGACAGAGCCTAACAGGAGCTACTGACAAAGTAGAAATGCAGAGCAGAGTATACAAGACTGGGTCTGAAACTGAATGCAAAAACTTAATAACCGCCACATAAGCAGAAGATTTCCAAAGAACACACTCAGTATAATGCTGAAAAATTATTGGCCATTGGCACTATATGATTTCAACATGACCCCAGACTTACTATTTTCATAGTGATGGGTTTTAGGACACACTGCCCCCAAATCTGGCACCATGGCATTTTAAATATTTTAAGCTGAAGAATCTTGAGAAATGGATGTTGGAAGGACTCGTTGACCTCTCCTAAAGCCAGTCATAAGACCTTCTTGTGAGAGGTGCCTACCCCCATACCCATAGGAGTGGAGAATCCTTGTCTCTAAATTTGGGGGATACAGGCTTTGGTAAATGGTCCCTAGTTTACTACTCTTAGTGCATACATTTTGCACTATCACATTTTCCCATGACTTTCCACTCTGCATCAAACCTAGTATAAAAATGTTCAGGTTTAACTACTACTTCAGGTCTTCTGTAGAAGAAACACATTAAATAATTTTGTATTTATTTCTTTTTTCTTATTAGTTTGTCTTTTGTTACAGAGCCCTAGCTGAGAACCTCGAAGGGCAGAAAGAAAGGTATCTTCCTCCCCTACCTTGTTTTACAGGAAGATGCTGCTCACCAACATTTCAGGTTGATTACATTAACAGCCAACACGACTAGAGATGATTTTGCCTTTCCTTTGAAATTCTCTTCCTAAAAAAGCCCCAATGAGTTAGCATCTCCAAGCCCATCATGAAGGTTAGTAGAGGGATAGGAAAGACTAGGCAGTCAACTTGTGTTATGTAGAAAATAGCACTAAATCTAAAAGATTCCACTCAACCTCATTATCCAAGGAAAACAGGTATGACTAAACTTGGGGTGCCAATGGATTCTGCTTCCTTAGGAAATGGGAAACATTATAAGGTATTATAGAACATAAAGGAATAGGATATGTCATACTTGTACATGCCTTATGGTTTATAAAACATTCTCCCAGACATGATCTTGTTTTGAGCCCTGTATATAACCTCACATGGAGTTGGGGAGTTGATAGCTGACTTCAATCCAGAATATAATGAGTAATCTTTGAAAGTTTTTGAGTGAAAAGGTGATGCAGTCAAATCTGTGATTCAGAAGAGAATTTTGCCAGAAGGCAAAAGATGAGACCTTACCAGTAATTCACTCAAGAGGTAATGAAGCACTAAGAGAAGCTAGTACCTTGGAGCTAACACCAATCCAAACTAAAGCATTTTTTCCAAGACAAAAATGTGATTTGAAAAGAGACAAAAGGTGTAAAATATTTAATGAGTGATAGGGGAGTTGTATCTAGCTTTCAGTTCTCTTACCCCTTTTTGACATTCCTTCTCCATTCACATCCATGCATTCACATGCAAATAATGCATATCAACCTTTCAAATGTGAACAGATGGAAAGAAAAATAGAGATTCAGAGCATTTTGGGTGGGATTTATGTGATCCAAATGAATAAGAATAAAATGTAAATAGCTGGGAAAAAGGAATTTTCTGATTGTAAATAATTGTTATTTTCATTTCAAGAATAGAAGAGTACCCTCTGCTAATAGCTTCCTATATTAGTTATCTATTATTGCATAACAAATTTCCCCAAAATTTAGTAGCTTAAAACAACAATAAACATTTATTATCTCTGGCAGTTTCTGTGGGTCAGGAATTCTGGAGCAGCTTGAGGTCTCTCATGAGGCTAGAATTAAGGTGTTACTGGGGCTTGATGAGACTGGAGGATCCCCTTTAAAGATGGCTCCTTCATGGGACTTGATTTTGGGGGGAGGGCTCAGGTCTTTTCCACAAAGCCTCTCCCAGGACTGTGCTAGTGTTCTCCAGACATGGCAGCTGACTCCCTGAATGCTTCTGTGTACATCAGAGGCAAACAATAATTTCAAGAACCTATTCATAGAATATTGGTAGTTGTCCTAATGACTTTGGTTGCCTTTCACCTTCATTGATGTGGCAGTTACACTTGGAACCTTGACTTCTTTTCTATCTGCCATTGTTTCCCCTTTTGGAAGTTCTGCAACTGTAGCTATTCGATCTAAAATATAGGCAACCTTGTCTTCTGCTTCTTGGTTTGATTCTTGTCTTGTCAGAATTTCTTTGCTTCTGAGCTAAAATCAGGAGTTATCTTCAGAGAACAAAACTCCAGAAGTAAGGCAAATGTAACTAAAAAGCAAAATAATACTTTACCAATAGCGCAGTATTAATAGGAACCCTCTCAAACTGGTGTCACTTCCTTCCCTCAGGAGCAGAGGAGAAACATGAAATCCAGTGACTATTGCTCTCTTAAGACAAAGGAGAGAAATTGTGTACAGTGTGTGGGGGGCCAGGAATTTGGTGTCTTTGGAAACTTAAAAGACAGAATAAAATGAATTAAGACTGAAAGGCAATCAAGATTATTCAGCAATGGCAGATAACTGAATGTCTACTTGTAAATCATGGTACTTGATGGCAAAGGGACAATGATGTTTGGTGTAAACATGTAGGAGAGAGGCAAGCAATGGGAAAATTGAATACTAAGAATTTAAGACCTTATGAATATAGGGGATCCCAGGGGCATCCTCTCCAACTTGGCCCCTACACCTGAGCATGTTCTAAAAAAATAAAGAGTACTGATCCAAGTCAAATTAATCTACCTACAGAAACCAGACTGATTTATAACTCTACACTGTTGGTGTTCGTGGTGTGATTCTCTATTACTAATTAATAGCTCATAAAGGGCTCTGTGTACATCAGAGGCAAACAATAATTTTAAGTATCTATTCATAAAATATTGGTAGTTTCCACAATGAAGAAATTAAAGTTTCATCTTGATCTAAACCAGTGTCTTTCTTTTTATCTCCAAGTCCTTAGGGATCTGCCTTCTCACTTTCAGGAAGATTGGTTCTCTCCTTTTTGCATTACATCTTTGCCCTTACTACCACTTTTCTATTGGAAACTTCAAGAGGAATGTTAAAGTCTGAGTCTCTAAGCAAAACTTTAAAACACTTTTACCTCTGCTAACTTTAGTTAGGAGCACTGGAAGGGAAGTTTGACAGCATTTTTATTTTTTATTTTCATTATTTTTTTATTTTTTATTTTTGAAAATTTGTAATGTTTATTTATTTTGAGAGAGAGAGAGCATGTGAGATTGTGAGCGAGCGAGGGGTGGGGAGGGGGACAGAGGATCTGAAGTGGGCTCTTCAGTGACAGCAGAGAGCCTCATGAGGGGCTTAAACTCAAGAACCATGTGATCATGACCTGAGCCAAAGTCAGATGCTCAGCCAACTGAGCCACCCAGGAATCCCTGATGGCATTTTAAAAAAGGGAATAATCCAATGTAGAAAGAAGGGAAAATTACAATCAATCAATAGACAAACAAAAACAATAAGAAATGTTAGCTTTCAAAATAAATGTTTCATGGTGCGGTGCAATAATCACAAAAATCAAGAATGTGTACTTGTATGCCTTATGTACTCAGATTTACTCCTGAATTATGTGTGACCTTGGAAAAGTCACTTAATTTTCTGGGTCTTAGTTTCCTTATCTCTCAAGTGAGAAACTTGGACAATTACTCTAAAGTATAATTCTAAAATTATGTGATTATATATCAACATGTCTCAAAAATCATTAACTATGTCATATTTCCCACTATCCTTAAGGCCTAAAAAGTTATGTTCTATGCCTGGACATGACTCCTCCTAAAACTGGTGTGAATACTGTTCCAAAAGGTACTTGAAAAATAATCAGGCACTTGAGGGGCAGCTGAATAATGGAAGGCTGTCAAGCTTCATAATATGACTGCTTTTCCCATCCTAGACTTACCACTTCTTTCCTGTTCTACTTCCCTCAATGCCTCCCCATCCTAGTTTCCTAATAACCTCTCCACTGTTTGAAGTCACAGAGAGAATCACCGGTTTCTTTAGAGCTATTCCAGGTAGTGTCACCTGTGGGTTCTCTCTATCATATTAAATGGTGGGTAGCGTAATACCTTACATTTTAAAAGTAAGGATCATCTGGTAGAAGAGGTAGAGATTGTTTTTGAACTTATTTAGTTAGTCTCTTTTGCTTCTCAAAATAAACATCTTTGTGCTCAGCTAAAAGCTTTCCAAGATGTTCACAAGAGAAGGGGAAATTCTTGCCAAAAACTTAAACCCAGCCAGACAGGGATACTGAAATTTTGCTGCCTGTGGAAACACGTGGCCAGGCAGGACTTTGGCGTAAAAACAGTAATCTGTGTTTAAATGATGGCAGTATTGACTTCTGGTAGTTCAGAAGCTTTGTTCAGGGTACCCAGGCACAGTGTATGGGATCTGACAACTCCATCAACAGTTCCCATTTGGTTACAATTCACAACATACTCTTGTCTATTTACAGAACTTAAAACTCGGCAACCCTTGGTCCCTATGATTGGAGGGGTAAAGAGAAACACCTCTCTCACTCTTCTCACAGTTTCAGTTCTGTTGCCAATTCTTAGCAGTTGCAAACTTTTTCAGAAGATCTAGGTCCCAGGGCCCTGTCTGCATTTGACAATGTTGTGACCTTGGGTAAGACACTTAACCATCTCTGAGCGGCAACTTTCTCATTGATAAAATGGTGATAATAATGCCCATTCTACTTTCCTTACAAGAATATTGTGAAGATCAAATGAAATAACAAATGAAAATACTTTGAACATTAAAAGATGCCGTGTAAACACAAACTATTTTTAATTATCAGGTGTATTCTCTTCTTCTCTGCTCTTTCCTTTACCTCATCTGTCTTGGTGTTTTATAAACATCTTTGTGGTCTTTTCTTAGTGCAAGAATCTCAATGTGGTTAATGCTCAGCTTCTTAAATGCAGGCTTGTTAGCAATCAGGAAACTGCATCTACACTTGCTCTGTCTTAGGTCCCCATTTAGAGATAACTACAACCTTTAGTAGATCCTCATTCATTCCGGCAGGCATGTTTGGAGCATTTAATGACACCGTGTCTTGTATTAGGATACAAAATTAAATGGGCAGGTCCAGATCTCAAGGAATACACCATCAGATCTAAGCATCTCAGACCTGTCAAATAGGTTAATAAGCAGGTCTTTATCAGCCATAACTGGATCTTCTCTCACTGATCCATTTGGGGCAAACATTGAATTTTGAAGTCCCTCAGTCCTGCTGGAGAAAACAGCTGACTTCATCCAAGTCTCCTTGAAATTATTTTGCACATCCTTTGCTGACTGGCCCCCATACTTCCCTCTCTTTTTTCCTAATTCAATATCTAACTCAATGTTGAGGTCCCACCAGCATTGGATTCCATGTTAGGCAATGAGAACGGATTCTACTTGCATCCACATAGCTTAACTATTAGGTCTAAGAACTTAGACCACCTGTAGCAACATGATGTACTGTTTATCAGGAAATTCTTGTCCAGGAAGATAAACTGGTAGAACAATAAAGACTTTCATTGTTTACACCAGAGAATTTCCAACACCCAATTCATTTGAATAACAAATTGATCATCTGGGTAAACAGCCTTCTCCCCAAAACAATAGATTACTTACCTGGGCAACTGTTCTGTTATGAAACAACTGGTTACTTATCAAGACTTGCTTCAAGATCCTCTCACTGCTATATCCATCAATCTCAAACTACTGTATCATAAATTTAAAAGACCCATACCCTAAACTCTATAAATTTTTGCCTCTGACCTCTTCTGAGATAATCCTACAACTGTTCAAGTGGCATTCTCCGTCTTCACATAAATTTAACAAATTTAGCTATGCTTGATCAATAGATTATTGTGGTGGCTTCTTAGGAAATTTGCTGTTGACAACTTAGTACACCAATGAGCAAAGCAAGAAAAACAGGTATTTTTAAAAATTTAACATCTGCCATTTCTTTTAAAAGACCTCTACACCATCATCAGATGAGAATTCATAATTTTGGTGGAGCTCTTTATTTTTATTATACAGTTTGGAATAGTTTTTATTTTGAATTATATATGAGATGGTAAACCATAATTATTTGATTGCTTGGAGCTTCTGGAGGATTCCATTCAGTCCTGAGTACTTCCAAAACTCTTTCTGCCACAAAGCATTCTCTTTTCTTTCTTTCTTTCTTTTAAGCACTCTTTTTTTCTATCCATTGTATTTCTGTTGTATGTTGAAGATTGATTAGATAGTTCTCTTCATACTGAAGTATTTAGCTAATATTTGAGGAATTTAACTGAAAGTCTTGAGAGGGACTATATCAGAGTTAGTTCACTGTTCATACTAAGCAAATGTGGCTTGTAATCAGGCTCTTCTATCCAGTTTGAAATCTGGAAGTTTATAAAAAATGTCACACATGGAAACAAGCACTTGTGACACTTGTTTAAATTCATGAAATAGCAGTCATCTTAGAGAGAGGAGCTCTGTGAGTCAGAAGCCAATCTTACACCTCAGTCTGAGTCCTGAACTTAGCTGATTCTGAGTTTATAAATGGAAAAATTGAAACCAACAGAATGATCATGATTGTTATCATAATCTGTGATACCACGGATCATGATATCATGGTGCTGTGGCCTTTATATTTCTACAATTTTTTAGACTTCAAAAGGAAATAGTTAAATTCAGTCACCATCTTTTGTTGACTTCTAAAGACTTATAATCTTTGTAAGTATGTGTGCCATGGTAAATTGAATCTTAATTTTTCCCCTGGATACTTATTTTTCTCTTGGATACTTATTATTTTAGTTTTATTTCAGAAAATCCAAAGGTTGTTGCTTTTTAAAATGGCAGTATTTTGCATGCAAAATTAACATTGCCTCACTTTCTAGGCAGGTAAGGCCAAGATTTCTTGAATACGTGTGTGCCCAGCAGAGACCAAGACGCTTTTAAATACATTATGTTGACTTAAACAACCACCATGTGAGGTGGGCAATAATCTCTCTATTTTAAAGCTGGTAAAGCCAAAGCAAGCAAATGGTAGAGTCAGGATTTAACCTAGGTCTACTGGATTTCAAAACCTTATCTCATCTTTACCACAGTGTCACAGATGTTGTTCTAACAATTTTTAGTTACTTTATCTTTTAATTTCATCATTAATAAGCATTAGTGAATGATATCATTTTCAAAGAATATGTAAGGGGTTTTTTTAAGTTTTTATTTATTTTTCACAGAGAGAGAGAGAGAGCATACCAATGTGAGCTAGGGAAGGGCAGAGAGAGAGACACACAGAATCAGAAGGAGGCTCCAGATTCCAAACTGTCAGCACAGAGTCTGACGCAGGGCTCGAACTCATGAACCATGAGATCATGACCTGGGTGGAAGTTGGAAGCTCAACCAACTGAGCCACCCAGGCGCCACTGTACGGGTTTTCTTTAAAAGCAGGAACCGGGGTGCCTGGGTGGCTCAGTTGGTTAAGCCTCGTACTTAGGCTCAGGTCATTATCTTACAGTTGGTGGGTTTGAGCCCCAGGTAGGGCTCTGTGCTGACAACTAGCTCAGAGCCTGGAGCCTGTTTCAGATTCTGTGTCTCCCTCTCTCTCTGACCCTCCCTTGCTCACGCTGTTTCTCTCTCTCAGAAATAAATAAAACATTAAAAAAAATAAAATCAGGAACCCAAGACAAATAACAGCTTTATATAGTGACATGTTAATCAAGACCCAGGATCTGACTTAAGCAAACAAATTGTTATCCTAGGGTGAAACTATGAAGTAAATTCTAATTCATGAATTATGAAATTTGCTAATATCTTCTCTATTTGAAAGCATTAGTCTCTGTTTCTCATATATATATATGATATATATGCCTTCCTGTAATTTTAAATATTTCACAAACAGATAAATTATGTGTTCTTTATCTTATGAAGAAGATACTTTTCTAATTCTCGTTATAATTTCTCTTGAAATTATAAATTGTATACTAGTTTATTTTCTAAACTAATGAAATGCCAAAACATTATTTTTTAAATCCACTTGATTAACAGTTAATATAATAGGAAAATATAGCATCTTTATTTAAAAGAAGAAACATCTTTACTATATTCAGTATGTCTGCATTTTTAATTAAAAAAATTTTTTTACAATTTTTAATCTTTATATATTTTTGAGAGAGAGAGACAGAGCACAAGCAGGGAAGGGACAGAGAGAGAGAGAGAGAGAAAGAGAGAGAGAGAATCTGAAGCAGGCTCCAGGCTCTGAGCTGTCAGCAAAGAGCCGAACATGGAGCTGGAACTCATGAAACATGAGATCATGACCTGAACCAAGTCAGATGCCACCCAGCACCCCAGTACATCTGCATTTTTTAAACTAAAGATTCAAGACACTAAAGAAATGAAGTTGTATTGGAATATTTCTCTTTTAAAAAAATGTTATTTAACAATTTCTGAGAGTGATTAGAGGGGATTCTCTTCTGCTGCTTATTTTCATCTTGTGTTTTTTTCCTCTTGGTCTGTTTTCTATCCCATTCCATTTTTACATCTTCTTATTTTTAAGAACATTTATCACATCCTGAAAATGCTGCTTGTGCATCTCTGTTCTGTTTATGTATAGGGTAATGTCAGTGGCATTTTAATATTTCACAGCAGCAGTCATGACCAGACATTAACCCATTTTCTTTTTTCTTCTCTACCTATTCCTCTTTATTTTTCTTAACCCTGAATAATCGACCAATTGAAAGAAAGCTGGTTTTTAAAATGCATAACTATAGCTTTCAGGGAAAAAGACAAATCAGTACTCTGCTCCACAGATATTAAGCCAGCGCAAATGCTAGAATGAGAAGCCAGTGAAAAGATGCAGGTTTGTTGGAAGAGAGACTCTGATTGACGTAACTACTTGAGAGAGGTTATCAGGAGTGTGGAAAACCCAACTTTTCTTGAAATGAGGAGTGCCCTTTGGGGATTTCTCACACAAAACAAATAAAGGCTCATCAATCACCTGTGTATTTCCATTCTACATATAGAGCAAGGTAGCAATCTCTTGCTTATTTGTTATTATTATTTTTTTAAGTAAACTCTATCCCCCAACATGAAGCTCAAGCTCAGGACTCCGAGATCTCTTTAAGAGTTCTATGCTCTACTGACTGAGCCAGCCGGGCACCCCTCTTGGCTATTCTTTAGTAGATTTCTTCTACTGTGGAAAAAAGCCTGAACTGATGACCTTCCAGATGTGTATTTAAAATGATGTTTCTGAATAGGTAAAATATCACAACTGCTGTCTTCAACTCAGGCATAGCATAAAAGCAAAGAAACAATCACTGGCTTCCTCCTTTACACACCAGCACTTCAACCTTTCTTTGGTCTTTCACTCTGGTGTTCTTACCCTTTAAACTTTAAATGTTTCAGTAGTAAATGTGATAAGTAGCCTAATCTTGATGAGAAACATATATGAAATATTAAAGCCTGATTTATCACTAATAATAGCACTCTGTATTTGTAGAATTTTTTTTCACAGTATTAACAAAATTACCCATTCATTTGTCAACCAATATTTATTGAAAACTATATGCCAGTGGGGTGCCTGGGTGGCTCAGTCGGTTGAGTCTAACTTCGGCTCATGTCATGATCTCACAGTTTGTGGGTTCAATGAAGCCCCACATTGGGCTCTGTACTGACAGCTAGCTCAGAGCCTGGAGCCTGCTCCACATTCTGTGTCTCCCTCTCTTCCTGACCCTCCTCTGCTCATGCTGTCTCTCTCTCAGAAATAAATAAAACATTAAAAAAAAAAACTATATGGCAGGAAGTCTTGGGTGATGGAGGATATAGTAATTTACAAGATGAGCAAGTCTTCTGTTCTCATGTATCTCATATTCTAGAACAGTGGAGGATGGGAAGGAGACAGACAACAACAGTAACAGTAAATGAACAGAATATTTCAGATAATAAAGATAATGAAGGTGATATAATAGAGAATGACTCTGGACAAGACTCTCTTACATTGGGGGGGGGGTCACAAGAGTCTCTATAAAAAGAAGGGTGAAGAGAATTTCTTAGACTTTGTGGAGAACTTTAAAACCAGCTATTCCATCTTACCTTCTAGATTAGGTATTTTCCTTACCTTATAGAAGAGAAAACATAAATTTTATGAATTTATCTATGTTTATGGATAAGAAGACTAAGACTAATGGGGGTTAAAGTCTTGTTGTCATAGACAGGTGCACAGTTATCCCATATAGTACCTGAGCAGATATAGCCCTGTAGCCAATAGCTTGGCCATCAGATAGCTCCTTTGTGCTTTAATTAAAAGATAGTACCCCTTTCTCAGGGCAAATGCCCTTTAGCAGTGTACAACCTACCCAAACATACATAACATTCATGTTCACAAAGCTGGTATATCTGGAAAGCAAAGGTGATTTTCTGCAAATCTGACTGGGTAGAAGAACAAGTCATCGAGGAACAGATGGGCTTTCTTTAGGTAACATGCAAGTAATTTATGTCCATTATTTATTTAAACTAGGATGAATAATTACTTTCTGGGGAAAGGATGTGGTGAAAATTTGGGAGACCTGTCAAAGATGGATTTTACATCTTGGCAAGCAGAGCTTTACATTAAAAAGGATAAGGAAATCATCAGTAGGGAATTTCCCTAAGGAAAGGA
>NW_027527375.1:811233-897818 GCF_008692635.1 Crocuta crocuta
TTTAAAAAAAAGCTTATTTATTTATTTATTTTTAGAGAGAAGGAAGGGCAGAGAGAGAGAGGAAGAAAGAGAATCCCAAGCAGGCTCCACACTGTCAGTGCAGAGCCCGACACAGGGCTGGATCTCACGAGCCATGGGATCATGAAAATCATGAAAAAATTTATAAAATTAGCTTGAAGTATAAAAGGGTAGAACCAGAGACTATTGAGGTAGAAAGGAGAAAAGAAATCAGTGGTGTGGACATATACCGTGGCAGATCCTACCAGTTAAGGTTGAGTTCATGTACAACTAGAAAGACCCCCAAATAGTGGTTTCATCTGGATATCTTATTTCTCGCTCATAAAGAAGGAAGTCTGGAGATGGAAAGTCCATGTCAGGGACCCAGCATGCTTCTATATATTTGTTCTGCTACTTTTAATTTCTATTCTCAAAGTAACATTATGGCTTAAGATTATATCCACATTCTAGGTAGCACTAAGGAGAAAGGAGGCTGGGAAATATAGTCTGTTAGCTGAATGGCTATATGCTTAGCTAAAATTAATTCTCCTGTTAATAAATAAGCAGAGAATGGCTATTAGAAAGCAACCAGTCATCTCTGCCATGCCATTCAGACCCAGATCTTCTGTGTCAGATCTGGAAATAGGTGGTATCAGTGTGTGAGAACTGAAAGAGCAAGTCATTAAGAACTGTAATAATTTGTAGACTAAGTCTACTACTTATCACCCACGTGACCTTGAGCAATTGACATACCCTCTTTTAGCCTTAGCACCTTTCCCTATTGGGAGAAAGAAGACAATAGCTTATATACAGCGTTTCTTGATGATTAAGAGGTTTTATTTATTTATTTGTTTCTTTATTTTTAAAGATTTTTATTTTTAAGTAATTTCTATACCCAACGTTGGTTAGGACTTATAATCCTGATATCAAGAGTAACATAATCTATCTACTGAGCCAGCCAGGCTACCCTAAGAGGTAATATTTATAAAAATAAAGCATCTATCTAATAGTACCTGACATGTGGGAGGCACTTAGTAAATACAATTTTTCTTTCTTTAATCTCTTACAGTTTCCCCAGCTCTTCATATTAGAGCTCCTTATTTTTTATTTTTGACGGTGTGTTTTAAAGTTCTTGAGATGAGTCTGTTTATTGCCATCTCTCCCTGTCCTCTTCCCCACCCATCTCAAATTATGTGTTAGGAGACCTGTTTATGCCTCGAAGTTCCCGTACTAGTGCAGCTTGCTGGAAGGCCATTTATGGGTGATGTGGACATGGCCTAGACAGAATCCCTTTTGGGGTAAGATAGCCAGAGAACTGGTAAATGGCAAGGTTGCCATGCAATAATGTTTGCAACCTGTGATTATCTAGGCTGTGTCTGGCATACAGCAATTGGCCCCAGGGCCAGAGGAAGGGCTGACATCTAGCTTGATATTCTCTTACCTCAACTGAGAGAAGGGGCTCTTTTCAAAGTGCTGTAATCTATAGGTGCAATGTATGCCTGCATAGGCCCTATTCTCTGAATCTTACAAAGAAATCTTCCCTTCTGGCTTTTGCCCTGCACAGGCTGCCTTTCCTCTCCTCTCATCCCATATTAGAACAGGGGTAAACCTCAGCCGTGCTACTTTCTCCAGTGCCCTGGACACCTTCCCTACTCCATATGCCATCAAGAAGCATAGGCTTGGATCTGCTTCTTCAGTGGGGACCTTTTCCTGCTGCCTCCATTACCTATGACTCATGAGTATGCGTAGTGGTCACTTGGCTCCAACTTTTTCTCTTTGAAAAAGAACAGGCACAAACTTTGTGGCTTAAAAGTAGAAGTGTCAAGATGGTGTTACAATTATAGCACCAAAGTCTGGAGAAATGCCTCAGACATGGAAAGCATTAAAATATAGAAAGCTGGTTTTCCAAAATAGTTTTATGGCACTGATTTAAATGGTTTGGATTTTTTCCCTTTTCTTTTTAGGTTTATTTTAAAGTTTATTTTACTTTTTTCCTCTTTTGATAGTAATCAGTCATCTAAAAGATAACTAGGAGAGGCCCTTGGGAACAGTAGTTTTTAAATGATGATGAGCTATCAAAGTGACTTTAAGAGGGGGAGGGGGGAAGGAAACTACAAGTACAATGACCCAGAAAGTAGCTACTTGCATGCAAGGAGGTATAAAACTCCAGAGCTTAAGTTCAAGGCCATTTCTCATTGCTTAAAGGCTAAAAACAACGAAGAAAATTCCACAACCCCAAACAACAGCAGTATAAAAAACTGTCACCCAAAGACTTTCTTCCCAGAGGAAAAATGTCAAGGATATTTCTAACTTAATTGGACAAACCATCAAAAGTGACTGTCCTTTTTAGATGTGTCCTTCCTTTTAAAGACTTTTGGGTTGATATCTCTAAATCAGTCTCTTCACAAAGGTATTTTGTCTTTAGCAAAAATGTGTAGCAAATCATATCATTTTTTAATTAAAAAAATTTTAGAGCTTATTTTTTTCAGCTACCAACAATGTTAGGTCTCCTGCTCTAGCTAATTGCTAATATAAAAATCATAGAATCCTGAGTCCTGCAATTCTAGAAGTCCACCTAGGTGGGCCATTTGTCAGTGTCTGTAGCTGAATGAAGAGCTTGTGATATTTTTGTTGTTGTTGTTTAGCTCCATCATCTTCTCATTATATTAATTAATTCCACCCACAATGAATAGTAACATTTTCTGAACTAGAGAGAGGAAAATAAGGTAAGATGCTAATATTGCTAGCCATTTCTTTTGGCTATATATCAGCACCTGCAGCATATGCCATAGCATTTCCCATTTCATATAAATATAGCCTCAAAAAGTGCTCTTTTTGTCCCACGCCTACACTGCAAAAAGATAAAAGTCAAAATTTTAGTTTAAAGTTCATTTTTTTTAAAGTTTATGTAACCAACTTGTGAGAACTAGTATTATAACAGAGCTAATTCAAGTTAAAAGTCTAGTTATGGTATCCTGTAAAAAGAGTAGCAGACAGATAAATGTAGAATGCAGCCCCAGTAATAAATGACTCTGAGCAAAAGTGTCAGGCAGTTCACAAAGCAAAAAGCAAGCTGTAAACAGCACTAGGCAGAGGGACGTCCTAATATGCATGTTATTTTTTGAAATGCCTGCAGGGCATCAATCATTTCAGTTACAACACACAGATACACAATATAGAAATCCTCTCTGATAAAATCCTAACTGAAAGGAAAATTGGCATATGTGTGTAAATAGAAAGATTTTAATGATACCACAAAATATACTAATATGGGTGTGTAGCATTAAGTTCTGAAGGAAAGCTAATTGGCCACAGAAAACATCTATTTTTATTCATTCATTTAGCAAAGATTTATTATTTTCTGATTACTAGTCACTAGTATGTCCTGGGACCACAAAGATGAACGAATGTGATCCCTGCCCTGTAAATCTCAGGTTTTACTGAAACAAATGCTATCTGCATATACTCAACAGACATGTATTCATATGTGCACCAAAAGATAGTACAAGAATTTCAAAACAGTTCAATGTGTAATTCGCCAAACTGAAAATAACCCAAATGCCCACTAACAGAATGGATAAACTATAGGGTATGCATACAACGAAATACTATTTGCAGTTAAAATAACAGCATCTGTAACAATATGGATGTATTTTACAAACAGTGTTGAGCAAAAAAAATGTAGGAAAAAAAGGCATTCCATTTATGTAAAATTTAGAACAGGCTAAAATAAAATGTGGCAAAAGAGTACAAAATAGTGCAAACAATGAGGCCATAGAAGTTTCAACTGGTTGATATACAAGGGGGCTGCTGCATAATTTTTTTAAAAATTTTCTTTATTCAATTAATTTTTTATTAGAATATAATTGACACACAATGTCACATTAGCTTCCAGTGTACAACACAGTGTTTCAACAACTCTATGCTATGCTCACCACAAGTGCGGCTACCATCTGTCACCATGCAATGCTTTTACAAAATCATGGACTCTATTCATTGCTGTACCTTTCATTCCCGTGACTTGTCTTTCGTTTTTTTAAACTTTGTTTTAAAAACTTTCTGAGAGGGGCGCCCGGGTGGCTTAGTCGGTTAAGCGTCCGACTTTCGCTTGGGTCATGATCTCGCGGTTCGTGGGTTCGAGCCTCGCATGGGGCTCTGTGCTGACTGCCAGCTCAGAGCCTGGAGCCTGTTTCAGTCTGTGACTCCCTCTCTCTCTGACCCTCCCCTGCTCACGCCGTCTCTCTCTCTCTCTCTCCTAGAAATAAATAAAACATTAAAAATTAAAAAAAAAAACTTTCTGAAAGAGAGAGAGAGAGAGAGAGAGGGAGAATCTTAAGGAGGCTCCATGTCAGTGCAGAGCCTAACATGGTGCTGGATCCCACAACCCTGGAATCATTACCTGTACTGGAATCAAGAGTCAGACATTCAGTCAACTGGGCCACTCAGGCGCCTCTTCATGACTTGTTTCTAAGCTGGGTGGTCAGTAGACAGTTGTGATCACTTTGTGAAAATCCATTGATCCATACACTTATGTACATATTTGCAAATTTCTATTAAAAACTATATTGAGTAATAAATGCCAGCTGTTTAAGGTATATATCTTCATGTATATTAATTGCTGGTAGTATTTTCATTCTAGAACCTATCTTGGCTTCTCTATAACATGCCTCAATTTTCCTATGCTGGGCTATTGTTCAAAAGAGGAGTATTTGGAGATATATGACCAGAGATGTATTAAAAATCCTTTAAAGAATTACTGTTTTTCTTCCAATTTCAAAAAAATTAACCACATTTTTGCCCAACCACAACTTAATAGTTACTCTAGAATGTTTAGAATTCTGCTAAAAATTTACCTGAAAGCAAATTAGTGTATAAAAACTTGGCTAATTTTTAAAAATCAAGGTCAGATTAAATTAAATAGTTTTTTGATGTTTACCTTCTTTATATCATATATATATGAAGAGGACTTTATCAGGATTTTGCATTCTGAGAGATGTATTGTAGGCATAAGAAAGTCATAACTCTGTGGTGCGTGGGTGGCTCCATCAGTTAAGAGTCATGATCTTCAGTTCAGGTCATGATCTCATGGTTGTGAGATTGAGCCCAATGTTCAGCTCTGTGCTGGGTATGGAACCTGCTTAAGATTCTCTCTCTCCCTCAGCACTTCCCGTGCTCACTCTCTCTCCCTCAGCCCTTCCCATGCTCACTCTCTCTCCCCAAAAAAAGTGGTTGTTAAGTTAAAAAAGAGAGACAGTCACAACCCTTCCAAACTACTCTTTACTAGCTTTTGCTTATAAGGGCAGAGGCCTTAGATGGAACCAAAATTTGTCATTGAAGAGGTTAAATTGGTGTTGGATGTTGGGAAAAGAACCATAATTCATATTTGTCCAGGTCTAGGACCTTGAGTTGACAAGTTTTATTCACCTTAACTAGTAAAGCTTAGAATTTCCACAGTGAATTTCACCGAAGTCCATGAGTATGTTCTCAGAATGAAATGTATTTGCATGGGCATACTGGAGGTATGAAAACTGTTTCAGGGTACCTTGGTGGCTCAGTCAGTTGAGCGTCTGACTTTGGCTCAGGACAGGATCTCATTGTAAGTGAGTCTGAGCCTTGTGTTGGGCTCTGTGCTGACAGCTTTTAGAGCCTGAAGCCTGCTTCTGATTCTGGTCTCCCTCTCTCTTTGCCCTTTCCCCACTCATGCTCTGTCTCTGTCTCTCTCTCAAATAAAGTAAAATAAAACACTTTTTAAAAACCCTCCTGTTTCATCTAAGTGGACTGCTTAGGGACTCAAGCAGTGTTTAATTTATAAATGGCATTTCATAAATTCATAAAGCACAGAATTGAAGAGTTAGAAAATGTTGTTATAGAAATATTGAATAAGCAGGAATTAAACAGCCCTTCAACTATAGTACATTATGACACAAAAACAATACTAGAGAAAGCCTAACCTAAATCATATCTGTGTCCTGTTAAGTGCTACTACACTGTTTGCTTTAAAATAGTATGAGGGGTGTCTGGGTGGCTCAGTCAGTTAAGCATCCAACTTCAGCTCAGATCATGGTCTCACAGTTCATGGGTTTGAGCCCCACATTGGGTTCTGTTCTGACAGCTAACTCAGAGCCTGGAGCCTGCTTCACATTCTGTATCTCCCTCTCTGACCCTCCCCTGCTCACACTGTCTCTCTCTCTCTCTCAGAAATAAATAAAACATTTTAAAAAATTTTTAAAAAGGATGGAAAATTCTCAGTCCATAAATATCAAGGAGCAGGTGGACTGACATCAATATTATATCCCCCCAATACACCAAAGCATCTATTAAAAATGTTTAATTATGGGGGTGCCTGGGTGGCACAGTGGATTAAGTGTCCAACTTGGTGAAGGCCATGCCCTCACCTTTCACCTTGGGCTCTGTACTGACAGCTCAGAGCCTGGAGTCTGCTTCAGATTCTGTGTCTCCCTCTCTCTTTGCCCCTTCCCCGTTCACATTCTGTCTGTCTGTCTGTCTCTCTCTCAAAAATAAGCATTTTTAAAAAGTTAAAGGGGCGCCTGGGTGGCTTAGTCGGTTAAGCGTCCGACTTTGGCTTGGGTCATGATCTCGCGGTTCGTGGGTTCGGGCCCCGCGTCGGGCTCTGTGCTGACTGCCAGCTCAGAGCCTGGGGCCTGTTTCAGAGTCTGTGACTCCCTCTCTCTCTGACCCTCCCCTGCTCACGCTGTCTCTCTCTCTCTGTCTCCTAGAAATAAATTTAAAAAAAAATAATAATAAAATAAAATAAAAAGTTAAAAAAAGTTTAATTATGGAAATTTTCAAGCATACACAAAAGTAGAAAGAAAAGTGTAATGAAACCCATTTACCAATTATCCAGTTTCAACAAAAATTAACATTTTATCAATACTGTCTCATCTATCCCTCCCCACAGACTTTTTTTTCTTTCCTTTACTTCCTTCTGTCTTTCCTTTTTTTTCCTCTTTCTTTTCTTCTTTTTGCTAAAAACGTTAGAGAACGTCTCAGATATGTCATTTTCCTTGTAAATACTTTAGTAAGTATCTCTAACAAGATTTAAAAAAAATAATAGCTACCACACTGTTATCATACCTTACAGAATTATGAGCAATTACTTACCATGTAACAGTGAGGCCATCTTCATATTTTCCCAGCTGTCTCAAAGGTGTCTTTTCCAGTTGATTTGTTTAAATTAGGATCCAAAGATGGCTCACACAATGCATTTCTTTGTTATGGTTATTAAATCTCATTTATTCTTTAAGAGCCTCCTCCCTCCCCATTTTCCTCAATTTTTTCTTTTAATGAATTAATTTGTTATAGAAACTGGCTCTTTTGTTTTTTCCCCCTGTAGAATGTCCCCCATTCTGAATTTGGCTGTTTCCTTGTGGTTATATGACATGTTCTTCTATCCTCTGTAACTGGCAGTTAAACCTGGAGGTTGAATTTTTTTAAGCAAGATTGCCATTTTAAACCTTAATCTGCCTTGGTTTACTATGCTCTTGGACTCTGCATAATTTCCTTCTATAACTTTTTTGTTTTATTAGCTCCTATTTTTTATAATGTTATTCTGCTGGTGGTCACCCAGCCACCTATTGGTAGAGTTCAGAATAGAACCCAAACTTTCCAGGCTTCACCCTGGGCCCTTCCTATCACAGAATGCTTCCAGAAGAAGAGCTTCCTTTTCCTATTTCTCACATACACCATAATCTTTTGAAATTAGAACCCTGCGGCAGTCTTGGAAGCAGCAGAGTGCCACTCTCCCCAGTCAGAGTCTCATAAAACCCACAGTAAAGGCAATGTGTATGTTGTTTCAGCTGAAAATTTCCTTTACCATGCAGCAATTACTTCTACAGTATTGAACAAAACTGAATGCTGGGCCAGCAGAAAGCAAGTTTCTTGTAAATGACTAGCATTCTTTTCATTTTTTCCTGTTTAATTTTTCAGGTCAGCTTGTCATATTTTTACTGTAACTTTCTTAATTATTGTACTTCTCCCCAGTATTAAAATTCTTTTTTCCCAAGACTGGCAAAATGTTGGGGCACTTGGGTGGCTCAGTAGGTTAAACATCCAACTTTGACTCAGGTCATAATCTCATGGTTCATGAGTTGGAGCCCTGGGTAAGGCCCTAACTGCTTCAGATTTTTGGTCTCCCTCTCTCCCTGACCCTCCCAACTTGTACCCTCTTTCTCTCTCTAAAAAATAAGTAAATAAACATTTTTATTTATGTCAAAATGTTTATAATTGTTAAAGTTAGATGATAAGTAATGGGGTTTGCTATAATTCTTTTAAAATAAAATAATAAATCTGGAAAATCATTAGTTTTTTCTTCTCTCATCTTGTCTAAATCAAATGTTCAGAAGAGAGCAAAACCTTAACCCAGGTTGTTGTCACATTGACTCAAAAGCTTTTGGAAGTTGTCTTTTGACTTGATGGCTCAAACATACTCAAGCCTTTTATGATATAGAAAGACCCCTGCACATATTATACTTGAAGTCAGTCAGTTATTTTGATTTTAGCCTTGCCTCTGTAGAAGCCCCTCTATTATCAAAAGCTACTACACACTTAATGTTCAAAGACACTCAGTAATGGATATGAAGTCAGTGTTGTTCTAACTCAGGGGAATTACTGCATTGCTGAAGAGCTGAGGGAAGATTACAAGGCACCTGTCTGAGCCCTGCATAGTTGTGCTGAAGTGAGGTAATAAAATTCATCAGGCACATTTTTTTGAAGTGAAAAGAAATGTAGCATTTTGAATGCAATTATGGAAATTTAAAGGCAAATAAATGAGCATTACGGAAGTATGATAGCTTCTTTACTAAAAGTAAAGATCCTTAAGAACACTTTAGGAAGAAACTCCCCAACACCCTACCCTGAGTATAGCTAAATTTTGGTGAAGAGTGTTCAAGAAGTAAAAAAATAAAAAAATAAAAAAATAAAACAACAACAACAACAAAAACCTGTAGGTAATCAAGCGTTTCTTATCCAAAGATTATTTCTTGGATTCTGGAACTTTCTTCTACATCTTTTTGTTTTTTTCTTTTTAACTTTTTTTTAATGTTGGTTTATTTTTGAGAGAGACAGAGAGAGAGAGAAATAGAACGTGAGCAGGAGAGGAGCAGACAGAGAAGGAGACACAGAATCTGAAGCAGGCTCCAGGCTCCAAGCTGTCAGCACAGAGCCTGACGCAGGGCTTGAACCCACAGACCACGAGATCATGACCCAAGCCAAAGTCGGCTGCCCAGTCAACTGAGCCACTCAGGTGCCCCTTGTTCTTTTGTGTTTAACTTCTATTTTACATGACATTTTATTTTGTTAGTGGTCTCTTCAAAATCATGTAGCTTTACACTGGATGGGTTTGAGACAAACCTTACCTTCTCCTGCATCATATGAAGCCTTTTTTTTTTTTTTTAAGCAAATTATCTTTTCTTTTTTTTATTCTTTATTTTATTTTTGAGAGAGAAACAGATAAAGTGTGAGCAGGGGAGGAATAGAGAGAGAGGGATACACAGAATCTGAAGCAGACTCCAGGCTCTGAACTGTCAGCACAGAGCCCGACGTGGGGCTTGAAGTCACAAATCAGGAGATCATGACCTGAGCTGAAGCCCAACGCTTAACAGGCTAAGCCACCCAGGCATCCCCATATCAAGCTTTTTAACCAGTTGCAGCTTCTGAATTTCTTATATCTAATTGCATAGATTAAATTCCGTTTTAACTAGCATGGTGGCAAGTGTCAGTTGTTTTATTTTAATGGTGTAATGAAACAATGAACAAGAGGCCAGAAATAATAGTTCCATTTTAAAAATGAATAAAACAGGACAGTTTAGCTGCAGTTTTTCTTATTGTGGTTGTGTATAATTTTGAGGTGGAGAGAGAGTAAACAAGTTAAAGGAAAATGGCAACTTGAATGTTAGATGAAAAAATGACAAAGTCCTAAAATGGCTCATTTCTTTTCTCTTTCCCCACATAAAATATCCAGAGACTTCCATTGGTAGAGTTAGTCTTTTATGGATAGGCCATAGGAAGCAAGCATAGTCCAGGGTTACTTATTGTGACCAGAGCAGCAAAATGCTTCAACCTCCTCAAAGATAGAAATGTTTGATTAAATAGAACCCTTGCATTGAACTTGAAAGAACTATACTTTCCCAGCATTTTTACTTAAATGAACATAAGTTTGCTGAAATTAGATATTCAGAAATAGGTTTTACATTTGGACAAGAGTTTATAACACTGACTTACCTAAAAAATGTATTTTGTGGTGTTAAAATATTCATATTAGGTTTTAGAAGCATTTCAAGAAATTCCTATAACTACTCATCAGCAGAATTTGTCATGACTGCTAATATTTATGTTTCCTTCTGATTTCAATCTCATTCAGTGTTTCTAAATCACTGCTCCTGGGCATGTTACAAAATGAATTTAATAAATCAAAAAACTTTGATTTCGTAGGTTTAGATTTTAGTTTTATATGTACTTTATCTTTATACCTATCAGACTTTTCAATATGCAGCAGCAGGATACTAAAGGGAGATGTTTTCCATTGCAAACTAGGGAAATTAGAGATTGCATAAACCAGTTCCCCTGAAGTGTAAAACTAGTGTCTTACAGCAATTGAATGTTCTGCTATATATAACTAGCATGTGTGTGTATGTATACGCACATATATATATGAATATAAATGTACATATCAATATGGTTGCCTTAGTAAAATCATTGGGACCTCTAAGAAGGGTATCAGATTGAAATTTGGGGATTCTTATTAGGAATGTTTGATCCTAGTAAACTTAAGCCCTGGTGAGTAAAAATAATACAATGAAAGTGTAGAGCATTGTTCTATATTATCAAAGAACAGAGGTTGGGAAGGGAAAACAGCAAGGTAACTTTTGTTTATATTTCAATAAGCAATAGATACTTTAAGAGTTAACTAAAATCTTCACAATATTTACAGTTTCTGCAATGTATGCTTTATTATTTTATTTGTTGCATTGGAAATCCTTAAAATGGAAGGGACTCAAAAAAGAGAGAGACACATCAAGAGATAAGCTCTTAATGATAGGGAACCGACAGTTACCAGAGGGGAGGGGTGTGGGGGATGGGTGAAATAGGTGTTGGGGATGAAGGAGAGCACTTGTGATGAGCATTGGGTGATGTATGGAAGTGATGAATCACCATATCATACCCCTGAAAGTAATATAACACTGTATGTTAACTAACTGGAATTAAAAAAAAAAAAACCTTGGGTGAGCCTGGGTGGCTCAGTCTGTTAAGTGTCTAACTCTTGATTTCAGCTCAGGTCATGATATCATAGTTCTTGAGTTCGAGCCCTGCATTAGGCTCCACACTGGCTTTTCAGAGCCTGCTTGGGATTCTTTCTCTCCCTCTCTCTGCCCCTCCCTTCGCTCTCTCTCAGAATAAATAAAAATTTAAAAAATCAAAATAAAACCTTAAAGAAAAATGAAAGGGACTCTTTGCAAGAGAAGAATCAGAGAAATGGAAATATTTATTGTATGTCCTACCCCAAAGAAAGATCTATAAGTGGTAAGACAAGTGGGTACAGCTGTTGACATAGGGCATCTAGGCATATTCCAAGGGGCTTTGGGAAAAAATGAAAGAAATTAGCCTAGGATGAAAAAAGCAATAGAGAAGTGAGCAGGAATCTTTAGCCAGTCTGAGCTCTAATTGTTTCCTCAATAGGGTAATGGATTTAGGCAGTGATCCTCAACTCTGGATGCACATTAGAACCACCTGGGGAGATTTTTCAACACACCCATGCTAGGCTGGTGTAAATAGGTTGGGGTGGGGCCTGAGCATCTTAAATGTTTTTGTGCTATCAGGGTTTAGAACTACTGACTTAAGGTTTTTCTCACTTAATATCTTTATTTTTGCAAGTTCAGCATCAGAAGATTTTTCTTGCTAGTTTATTATGTGCAATTACTATATCCTGCTGTTCTATGACTAATGATCCCTGAGTTCTGTGGATCACAGTAAGTATACTTCTAAAAAACAGCTAACTATGATTAGAATCACTACATCACATTTTAAGATAATATTTAAAATAAGCTTTAAAGAAGTAAATACCCAGAACCAATCTTTCTCACTAATCCCTAATTGTTACTGATTGATGTTTATTCTCTGCTTATTGATGATCAGACTTATTTAAAAAGTTGCCCTCACACTCTATATCTTTATCTTGGAAATGGACATCTTTATATTTAACACTAGCATAGTCTTAGATGACTGTTTTCACAAAAAGAAGTCTCTACTTTTTGGAAAGAAAGCTGAAATACTTGTCCATTTTTCTCTTTAATTTTAAACCTCTTTAATTTTCTCTTTTATGTCTTCTGTGGTTCAAAAATGTAATGCATTTTTTCACATTCAAATCATAACACAAATTTATTTCCAATATATCTGCCGCATAAAAGAATGCATATATTTGTTACAAAACACTACATTTAAAACAACATCTACTAAAAGAAATAATAAAATTAGAAAATTAACCATTTTGCAATCATCATAGAAAAAATTAATCAGGGCTAGAATCATCAATGGTCTTTAAACCACTGAGTTCAACCTTGACAGGATATTAACTCAGCTTTAAAGTACTTCCTCACAAATTGCAATAATAAAGGGAAAAATGGGGGTATCAAAGGATAACCTTAGGTGGAGAAACCTGGTGGACACTACCTTAACCAAGAAAGAATGGACAAACTGGTGTCATATGCCTCATAATGTGATGTACTCAGAAGAACACGACATCACCTATGTTGCATTCCTCCCAAAAATGCATAGCCTAAAACTAATCATAAACATGAATCAGACCAACCTCAAAGAAGGAACCGATGTGTTATGGTTGACCTATACTCCTCAAAATTACTTCTGTCATGCAAGGCTGAACTGTTTCAGATTAAGAGAATTTAAAGAACACAACATCTCAACTAAATGCAGATCCTGGATTGGATTCTGGATAGAAAAGAGAACTATTTTTTCTATAAATGACATTAAGAGGTTAACTGGAGAAATGTGTATATGCATTGTATAGTACTTCATCGGTGTTAAATTTCCTAATTATGATAATGTAATGTAGCTATGTGATACAAAGTCATGTAGCTAATTTTTTTAACTTTTAAATGTTTATTTATTTATTTTTGAGAGAGAGAGAGAGCAGAGGAGAGGTGAGAGAGGGACATCCTGAACCATGAGATCATGACCTAAACTGAAATCAAGAGTCAGATGCTTAACTGACTGAGCCACATAGGTGCCCCACAAAGTCACTGTTTTTATGAAATACATACTAAAATTATTTAGGGATAAAGAATCACAATGTCTTCAGTTTACTCTCTAGTCTTTATTAGTTTATCAAAAAATAATAAAACTACCATAATTTACACATATATGTTAAGAGAGAGAGAAAGGTAATGTAGTGAATTGTTAACAATGGATAAAACTAGGTGACAGATATAAGGAAGTTCACTTTACTATATCCATAATTTAAAATTTTTTTTCAAAACAAAACATTTGGAAAACACATACTGAATAGCCTTGTAAAGAGACACATACAGTTTTGCAAAGCTCTCTAGTATATTTTCTTTTTTTCTTTACCTTTTCCTGTTGAAAGGTAAACATTTAACAAATGTTTAATGATTTGTGAAGAGAGTAAAATTCTAGGAAAGAGTCTTTCTTAAAATTAAGAAATCCTTTTATAGTCCTATAACCATCTCCTAACTTATTAGTTTAATAAATTTGGGGGGTTTGGTAGTTAGGTTATTCTTTGTTTTTTTTTTTATTGTAGTAAAATATACATTTTAGCCATTTTCAGTGGCATTAAGAACATTCACATTGCTGTACAACAATCACCACCATCCAGCTCCAGAACTTTTTCATCATTCCGTACTGAAATTCTATACCCATTAAGCAATAATTCCTATCCACACCTTTATATAACTTCATATATTCTGAATATTAATCTCTTATCAGATATGTGATTTACAATTATTTTCTACCATTCTGTGGGATCCCTTTTTACTCTTTTATGCACAAAACTTCTAATTTTTTTGAAGTACAGTTTGACTATACTTTCACTGTTGCCAGAGCCTTCAGTATCATAGCCAAAAAATCATTTCTATTTTGTTTCTTAAAATGGTGAATAGCCATCGATGTGTGTGTGTGTGTGTGTGTGTGTGTTTTAGAATAGAAGTAATAATCTTAGTTATTTATAAATTTCTGGAATGTGCAACCCATACATTTTGGCCTCAGCAGTGTATAACTTTAAAATGAAATTATATTTCCTGTTCATAACTAAATTATCACTGAATCATTTGCTGAAATGTAGTTCTTTTAAGTCTTCCCTCTGCTATTTTTGGAAATTTCTTAGGGGATTTCCTCGTGTGCTCCAGAATGGATCAGATTTTTGTTTGTCTTTTATTTATTGTTGTTGTTTCCATTCAAGCCTCTTCTTTTGCCTGTGTTGCCAGTGACCCTTGTGAGATGTGCATTCTGCTGGGCACAGGTGTCTCCAAGTGTATATGCCACTGAAGTCTTCAACTCACCCTCTGACCCAGAGAAATAGGGAAACTTCACCTCTCCCTCACCCCTGATCTGGTACCTTGAGCTTTTTGGCACAGATGCCTGTCTTGACTTTGCTGCCCCCAGGCAGACACAGCCTGTGGTCCTGCAGGTAACAGGAAGGGAAAACCCAGGGCCTTGTGCTGAGTCTCATGGTGGGAGCTTGGAGTACTGTGAAGCAAAAGTTATTCTAACGCTTATTAAAATAAGAAAGGAGTATACTCAGGATTGTTGAAAGAGGTGTCTAGACTATTGCAATAGGGGAGAGAGATCAAGCTCAACTCTGAATACAGCAAGGACAAATGGAGATTTACAGCCAAGAAATAGAGTGGGAAGGTTAGTAGGGAAAATTACTAAGAGGAGACATCAAAGGTAGGGGGATTCTCGTTAAGTGAACATAGCAGCATTCATGCTGATGGCAGGCCAGGGTGAGCAGTTATAAAGGGCGGGAGTTGAGGAATCTGGTCAGATATCAAGTGATGGGGGATTATCTCTAACCTGACTTAACAACATTCATCTTATAATTGGGGTGTTCAGGCACAGCAGGGATAGGGGACAAGGTCAAGGCCTAATTAAGACAAAGGCTCAGAGGAGCCTGTCTACAAGTTTGGTCAAGAAGTGAATCTTTGTCCGTCTCTCCTCTTATTCAAGGAAAGAAGAGACATTCTTTCTTTTCTTAGACAATATAAGTCCATGTTTTCATTAGTTGCCTTATGTTCATTAAGGACTAACTGAACTATCTGTTGAGACTTGGTAGTAGGACAGCAGTCAAAAGATTTCTAGATGTTGGGCTTGAAACATCCTTAGATGGTAGAGTGAGGACAGCAGTGGCATCCTGATGGATTTCCTGGTTTGCAGTGTGAACATATTTGATGATAGCATAGACATCGATGTCACATTTGTGGTTATTTCCTGAAGCAGAACATGAAGATGCAGGCTTTCCAATGAACATTGAGTGGTTCATATGGCAGCAGTAGCTCCAGGCACAAACGTTGCCCGATGTCCAGCTTCAGTCTCCTTAAATACAAGATCCCCACATAAGGATCTGGGTAATCACCTTTTTTGTTCGTGGTAGCTCTAATGCATGAGGGTGGGAGAAAAATTGAAAACATTAATATGGAGAGTTATAGCCAGATGTTGGAGGAAACTAGAAGAATTGAAATTTGGTCAGGACTGACAAAATATGCAAGGCAGTAGGATCCAGTACAATTTACATATAGATAAGAAACAAAAACAAAGAAAAGAACCAGAATCTGAAAACTTACAATGGAATGCTAAAGTTTTCTTGTAATTTATGAAACATAAATATTTTCTATAGTTTATGAAACATGAAATTTCTCTCTATAGTCATCCTCCTTTTTTTTTTTTAAGTAAGCTCTATGCCCAGTGTGGGGCTTGCACTCATGACCCCAGGATCAAGAGTCACATTCTCTACTGACTGAGCCAGCCAGGTGCCCCTAGTCACCCTCCTTTTTAATTCCTGTTTACAAAATATGTCTGGTCTCATCAGATTTGGCCTGATTATATACATGAGTACAGTGTCAGTGTAATTGACCACACAGGTCTTAAGACTGTTTTTGCTAGAACTTTAACTAAGGAATCTCTAATTAGACTTTTAAAAACTCTTGAGGATAGGAGGCTAAGTCAAGAACTCACCACTAAATTTTACCGGCAATACCTATAGATTTGGGTGCTTTCCTCTCTTCTCAAGTTACCCAAAACATCCTACGTTTTCTGGGCCTGCCAGGAAGTGACTTTCCTTACTCACCTGTAAAACCAGGAATTCTGTAACTCAGGTACCAAGCTGTTTTCCCAAGAAGACTTTGTAAGCATCAGTTCCATAAAGTCAAATGTTGTTCCTTTAAACTCTATGTTCATATCTGATTCTATACATATTATTCTGAAATATGACACCCCATTGAAAGCTTGATTATATAACTAATTTTTTTTTCATGTAAGCTGTGCAGCCTACATGGGGCCTGATCTCACAACTCCAAGATCAAGAATTCCATGCTCTACTGACTGAACCAGCCAGATGCCCCCATATAACTAATTTTCTAAGTATGCTCTGTTACAAGGATAACAGATTCTTACTGAACTTACACAAATAATTATTTTGTCATGGAAATAAGAATACTCAATAAGAATTTCTTAATTGTGGAGGGATCAGGCAGAGAGAAAAAATATGTATTCAATTTCTGTTTATAAAAGTATAATCACTAAATTGTGAGTTATACATAGCTTAAGAGAAAAAAAAGGAGTACATTATATCCAACATATAAAGCATTAAAGAACTAGCAAAATTCCAAAGAAAAAGTCATTGCCATCCTTAATCAGATCATTCAATCCCATGTAATTAATGCTTGTTCTGCTTGAACTTGGGTTAGCAGTTTTAGGAACCTATCAGCTTCTCAGTTAGAGTTCTGGAAATCCTTACTCAGTCCAGTGGTATATAGTCTCAGTTATTTAAGCAATGGCACCAAAAAACGTGTGTCCCCGGGTACCTGCCATATTCTTTTCCATGACTCTCTGAGTGAGACAGTTTCTTTTTGTTGAAGATGAAGCATTCTAACCTATAGTTAATTTCAAACACTTTCAAGAAAGTACCAGAGTAAAACAATAACTGTCTGTGAACAAAAGACTTAATAATGGCCATAGTTGAAGATCCAAGGTGAATTAATTTGACCAGGAATTTTGGTTGTTTCTGTAGCATGCAACATTTAAAAATAACAACTGGAATTATAACTGATAACATTAGGGGTATCTGGGTGGCTTAGTTGGTTAAGGGTCTGACTTTGGCCCAGGTCATGATCTCATGGTTTGTTAGTTTGAGCCCCACATCAGGCTCTGTTCTCACAACTCAGATCCTGGAGTCTGCTTCAGATTCTGTGTCTTCCTCTGTCTCTGCCCCTGACCTGTTCATGCTCTTGCTCTCTCTCTCTCTCTCTCTCTCAAATAAGGATAAACATTAAAAACTTTTTTAATTGATAACATTATACTGGACATATCATGGACAATGAGAATATTGATAAACTACTATGAACCTTATATAATTTCTGAAATATTTATATTAATAAAATTTACATATACAGATATAATCTAGGGAGTTAAGCATCCCTGTTGACAATTGTTTTTTTATGTCATTCAACATACAAACAAACCTAATTACTTTTTAACATCTCTTTTTTTACACAGTGAAAGAACAAATCCTTTGAGCTTTTTCCAGAAGCACTCTTGGAAATCTCAAAGTCAGTTTGAGATCAAAATTTCATTTAGGGCTTGATTTTGGAAAGGCAAAACTGTAAAAAATGTTAAAAATTTGTACAGTTGATTAAATAAGATCCTAGGTCACTGTGAAACAATTCTGAGGTACCTATTTAACCAAAGTGAGAATAAAAGAATTCAAAAGTAACTATAGGAGGTAACCTGATTATAAAAAACTTCAGCTCTTTAAAAAGTGAGAAGACTGGTATACCTGAGTGGCTCAGTTGGTTAAGCAGCCAACCTTAATTTTAGTTCAGGTCATGTCTCATGATTGATAGATTCAAGCTCCATATTGGGCTTCATGCTGATAGCATGGATCCTGCTTGGGATTCTCTCTCTCCTGCTCTTGCCCCTCCCCAATTCATTCTCTAAATAAACAAAGAACAAACAAACAAACTTTAAAAAATAAAAAAGTGAGAAGACTGTGTCCTTTTATATAATTCAGGACATGATAAAGATTAACATAAAGCACAGGAAATTTTTGATAAGACACAGAATTTTGGTTTCCTAGGCATGTTATTCAAAAGGTAAAGAAAAATCTTTTACAATCTCTTATTAAGAGCAAACCAATAATCCAAAAAACATTATCATTTTTAATAGAGAGGAAACCAAAATCTAGTTTTATATCAGTATGCTTTTGGTATCTAAGTTTATTAAAAAACAAAAAACAAAAAACCAAAACAACTTTATAAATGAACTGGCTTTGACCAGCTGAATCTGAGCCAGCTTTGACCACATGAGATAAGATTCCTTTTACAAGATTCCTTTTCTGCAAACCTTCTACAGCATTTTATATCCATTAAGTTTTTGTCCTATATTCTTCCTCTTATTCTTGAATAACTAATCATTTAATGTAGGACAAAATTCCTCTTTTCCCCTAACTGAAACACATCCTACATTCCTTACTTTTTTCCATGCAGAGATGTTTCTCTTTGCCCTTATTATTTGTAGTTTTACTTACATATACTTATTATAATTTTTAGCCAGTAGTAACCTTTCTTAACAGAGAAAATTGGGAAGTAGACACTTGTGAATTGTGTGTTGCATACCACAATTCTGCAGCAGATTGGCAAATTTTATGAGTATACCATTTGTATACTCATAGTCAGNATAAAATTTTAGCCAGTATTAACGTTTGAAGCAATAATATAAAACTGACTGGTTTATATGAAATAGTTGGAGCACATTGTTTTTCTACTTTATATTTTTATATGAATTCTGTTTCTGATGAATGTTTCTCAATTCTGAAGAATTGAGCCTAGCTACTCAATAGAGGGCTAAAGGACTTTACCAATATTTGTGGAGGAAACTTTAAGATTTTCTTTTGGTCTGATACATAATTTTATGGAGCTTATGAACTAAATTTTAGGTGAGAGACTGAAGGGACATCAGTAGAAGCAATGGAAAGGGAGATGTCTTAGATGAGTCAGTTTCAGAGAGATCCTAAGTTCCATATTATCCTTTGTAAAATTGTGTCAACCAGAAAGAAGTCGGGCAGGATTAGTGCTATAATGGCGGAGCATATAGTCAACAGGAGTTTGACAAGGGGGTTTCAGTTGACTGAGACATTCCCATGGGAGAAGTAAGATCAAATAGAGAAAACAAAGAGTCTTCACAAGGATTCAGGAAACCAATTTCCAGCGTAGGAGTCAGGAAATAAATCACCACTTGAAACAAAGTGCCAGGAAGAAATTTGCAACCCAAGAATCAGGGAGTGAATCTCCATTTGAAATTTCCAGCCCAGGAGTCAGGGAGTGAATCTCCATTTGAAAGTTCCAGAAAGAACGTCCAGCTTAGGAGACATCTTTCAAACAAACAAACAAACAAACAAACAAAACCTGTGACTGTATATAACCCAGCCTCAGAGAGTATACTCAGAATCCTAAGAATCAAAATCCGTCAGCGCTTTGGTGGACTGTCATCCACAGAACTGGCTGCGCTGTCAGACTCACCAGTGGATCCCCAGTCAGGAATAAAGACAAACGCTTCAAACATGTGCACTTGGGATGCTGGATGAGAGGTCCAGGGGTTTGACGATCGATTAGATCCTATCTGAATGGCAGCCCATAATACTATTAAAGATAAAATTATTTTGACATTTGTTAAAGCAGTGAGGAATACTTTATTCAGGACTATGGCAATAGGTGTCAAGGCGATGACGATAAAACAGATCAGGCTGTGCTTTGAATACAGCAAAGACAAATGGAAATGTATAGCCCAGGAGCAGAGTGAGCAGTCTGTGAGTGGAAAACTACTGAGAAGAGATATCCACAATAGAGGGATTCTTGTTAAATTGACCCAACAGGATTCTTGCTGAAGGCAAGCCAGGGTGGTCATGTATGAAGGGTAGGAGATTTTCTCTAAACTGACTTACTAGGACTCTTTTTATAATTAGGCTATGCAGCCAGGATGGGGGCCATGGTGCAGGCCTGGTCAAGAAGAAGGTCAGAGGAGTCTGCCTAAAGTCCTATCAAGGAAAGGGTCTTTATCAATATCTGTGAGGACCCGCACTTGCCCATGAGTTCTGGTGCTAGAGAGAGCATGATATTAAGTACCAAATAATGAATACCATGAGAGGCAGAGAAAGAGCCTATGGAAGTGAGGAAAAAGCTTTACATTATTGTAGCTATTTAATTTAATTTAATTTTCTTTTTTAAGCACATGTTTTTAAAAAGTTTGTTTTTTCTTTTGAAAGAGAGAGAGCAGAAGAGCAAGCATGGGGGAGGGGCAGAGAGAGATGGAGAGAGAGACTCCCAAACAGTCTCACCCATGCTGTCAGTATAGAGTCTGATACAAGGCTTGATCTCACAAACCTTGAGGTTATGACCTGAGCTGAAATCAAGCTTTGGACTCTTAAATGACTGAGCCACCCAGGTGCCCACGTATTTTAGTGATATTTTTTTCCCTTGCTTTTTGAACAAAGTGCTCTGCATTTTCATTTTGTACTGGGCCCACAAATTGTGTAGCCAGTCCTGTATACAACCCAGGGAGCATGTACACATACTCATCCATTTTCTTGGAATTGTATTTCCTCAAGCATAAACTGGAAAGAAGTTTAGCCAGAAAAGTCTTCTTGCCATACTCTGGTTTTCTGATGTCCTTGAAAGCAAATGCTTAGACAACACCAGTCACATACCTTCAGAGAAAGGATTTTTAGGCATTGTACAGTTGAAATTCAGATTATGGAGGAAAATATTTTCTGTGTCTAGAGAGGCAAGGTTTCACCAATAAACATCAGTTTTTGCATTTGTGTAACTTGTTGATTCAGAGCTTCCCTTAAGGGGTGATGCTCTGGTCTGAATGTTTGTGTTCCTCCAAAATTCATATGTTGAAGTCCTGGCCCCAGAGGTGATGGTTTTAGTAGATGGGGGCTTTCAGAGTTTCTTAAATCATAAGAGAGGAGCCCTCAGAAATGGGATCGATGCCTTAAGACAGAGGCTCTGAGGATACTCCTAGCCCCTTCCACTCTGTGGAACAGAGTGAGAAGGCCCCAGCTGTTAACCAGGAAAAGGGCTCTCACCAGAACATGATCATGGAATCATGGAATCTTGATCTTGGAATTTGCAGCCTGCAGAGCAGCAAGAAATAAATTTCTGTTGTTTATAAGCTGCCCAGCCTGTGATATTTGGTTATAGCAGCCCAAACAGACTAAGACAGGTGGTGACTCACGGGCCTTATGTTTGTATGATGAAAAGATTTACCAAAATCTACTTCCTGAACAGAAATGAGGATGTGACCTAATGACAAATTCTAGTTCTGTGCTCCCACCCAGAATGCAGAAACACCCCCCGTCAACAAATTGCAGATTTCCAACTTTAAACACTTGAAGATTGAGCCTCCACTAGTTCCCTGATGGTAAAAGCTTTTGCTACTTCACTTATTATATTAAAATTATTTTATTTTATTTTTACCAGGCTTTATAGTGTGCACTCATCTTTGATTCACACTTTTCTGCCTTCTGAACTTGCCTTTCTTCACCTTCTTACCTGCTTCACTTTCTCATTTGTAGTACAGGACAAACTTCACACCAGAGGTGAGAATGAGTAATTACCATTGAAAATAAAAATTATTTCCTGACCTCTCCTTTCTGCTACATTTTAAATTTATTTTATAAAAATATATTTTAGTTTTTAAGTAAAACAGGATAACAAATGGATCAAAAGTGTAGTGTTTACATTCTTAAAAATTATTGCTTTCTGGTTGCCTGGGTGGCTCAGTCGGTTAAGCCTCCGACTTTGGCTCAGGTCATGATCTCACAGTTCATGGGTTTGAGCCCCGCATCGGGCTCTGTGCTGACAGCTAGCTCAGAGCCTGGAGCCTGTTTCAGATTCTGTATCTCCCTCTCTCTCTCTGACCCTCCCCTGCCCACACTGTCTCTCTCTCTCTCTCTCTCTCTCTCTCTCAGAAATAAATAAAACATTAAAAAAATTACTGCTTTATGAAAACTTCTGTACCAGTGTACCAAGTGATTGTTCATATTGCAGTCTAATCTTCCTTTTGCCAGAATATTTTACAGAGAACTGTCCCTTACCCCAATTCATGCCCCAACATTTCTGTTCTTTCTTCTTTATGAAACATTTTCCCATTTTAACAGGTTTTACATTCTGTGGATATAAACATTTGAGCTTCAAAGTTTTTATGCCTGAAAATGACATCATGTCTGATATTTCATTTAGAGACTTCAAAGCCCTAACCTCAGATTAGCAAATAGTGTTCTTTTATTTTTTTTTTAACGTTTATTTATTTTTGAGACAGGGAGACAGAGTGCAAGCAGGAGAGGGGCAGAGAGAGAGGGAGACATAGAATCTGAAGCAGGCTCTAGGCTCTGAGCTGTAGGCACAGAGCCTAACATGGGGCTCAGACTCGTGAACCACGAGATCATGACCTGAGCCAAAGTTGGATGCTTAACTGACTCAGCCACCCAGGCACCCCAGAAATAGTGTTCTTTTATTTCATTTTTTAAAAAAATTTTATGTGTATTTATTATTGACACAGAGACAAACAGAGCATGACTGGGAGAGGAGCAGAGAGAGGGAGAGGGAGACACAGAATCTGAAGCAGGCTCCAGACTCTGAGCTGTCAGCACAGAGCCCGATGTGGGGCTCGAACCCACAAACTATGAGATCATGACCTGAGCCGCAGTCAGATGCTCAACTAACTGAGCCACCCAGGGGCCCCTTTTATTTCATTTTTTAAATGTTTATTTTTATTTATTTTTGAGAGAGAGAGCACGAGAAGGGAGAGGCAGAGAAAGAGGGAGATAAAGAATCCGAAGCAGGCTCAGGCTCTGAGCTGTCAGCGCAGAGCCCAATATAGGGCTCAAACCCACAAACTGTGAGATCATGACCGGAGCCAAAGGCGTCCAGCCTAACCAACTGAGCCACCCAGATGCCCCAAATAGTGTTCTCTTAAGGAGCTAATGCCAACAGTTGATAGTGGCTCTCTGCGATGCATTAAGAAGTACTGCTAGGGCACATCTGAGTTTAGCAAAACAGAAAATCATGGTAGATTAGTGCTGTCTACCTGACTGTGGAATGGGTCAGGTGCCAATATCTTCTAACCCTCCCTAGCTCAAAGGGAGGGTAATGTGATGTTTTCAAACACCATGGTGGAAACAGCCTATGGTAGGAACCAATTAAGAAAGACAGTTTGGATTGAGAAGGCCTTTCAATGCCTCTAAAGTCTCACTGTGCCTACCCTTTGGTTTCTAATTATGTATTTTTCCTCCTTCCAGTTGGTCACCTTTTGATGATTTCCCTGCTATTTTATATAATCCAAGGTGGAATGAGTGATAGAATATCTTATTAAGGTGTAATACAAATCTGTCAAATGTGACTTTAATTGGGCCAGATTGACTCACACCTCTTCAGGGTTACCTGTTTCTCTAGAATTTTGTAAAGTAGAAGGAATAAACAGAGATCAAGACTAGAGGGTGGACCTAATACATGAATGCATGTGTTTGTACATTCTAGACTACTGAACTTGTTCAAGTTGCTGGTGGGTGACATGACTAAAGTGGAAGGGAGAGAGCACATCAGAAGACCATGATAACTGCAATTTTATGGAAAAACTGATAGAGGATGGGTTTAAGTTTGGGCAAAATGAAGTTTGTAAAATTTTTTTTGCCATTCCTATCTCTGATTACTGACAATGAGATTCAGGATATTTAAAATGAAGTTACAGGGGCACCTGGGTAGCTTAGTCAGCTGGGCATTTGAGTTCAGCTCGGGTCATTATCTCATGGTTCATAGGTTTGACCCATACATTGGTCTCTGTGCTGACAGCTTCAGAACCTAGAGCCTGCTCTGGATTCTGTATCTCCCTCTCTCCCTGCTCCTCCCCCATTCATTCTCAGTCTTTCTCTGTCTCTCAAAAGTGAATGAACATTAAAAACATTTTTTTAATAAAATAAAATTAAGTTACATATAAATCTCCTCAAATGTCTTGGCTTATCCTTTAGTTATTACTTTAACCTTTCATGATAGAGATGTTTATTTAACATGAGTTTTCCTAAAGTCTGCCATAAATTGTTTTCGTTTGGAGACAATATGGACGCTCACAGACTTTAGGTAACACAGCTTCAATTATACAGAGCCTGAGTTTTTTGGTGAGTTGCTTTTGAATTAAGTTCAGTTCCAAGATCTGAATTGGGTCAGATTAACTTCCAGTTTGCTGGGATTCCTAAAGGTAACTCACTTTCAGAAGACTCAAATCAGGATAATCCTAGAAGTGGACTAACTAAGGAAAATTCTGCCTATTGAAATTGACCTTAAAATAGTTCTTCACTTTCAAGGTAACCTCAGTTTCTTCCAGGACTAACAGAGGAGCAAGCCAAGCAGTTATTAGATATCTAAATCAGTGTTTTGAGCAAAATATGAGAATGTACGTTGGGTTAAAGGGCATAGGAAATCCTTTCAGTGACATTGTGATGGATCTTCATTGTGTATTCTTTGAGTAGGGAAGTCTCCAGAAGGAAACTCCTCAACACAAACTGCAATGGCTTCTGTATGTGATGGGCAGTGATGTTTGAGAAATGTCATGTTGCTTGACACTCAGGCTTTTTGAACTATGTGTCAAATTATTTGTATAAAATACTGATGTTAGGAACCCTCCTATAAAGATATCTATAAACATATTCATCCTCTTACAAATAATTACCATAGGATGAAAAGACCAAACAGTGGGAAGGAAGCCAGTATTCTAAATTGTTGTGCCCCATCCAAATCTGCTCCAAAAGTCTCTCTGGAAGAACCAGGAATATGGTTTTAATGACTTGGGTGGGTTCTTGCACTATAAGTGTATAAAACACTATGTTAAGAAAGCTTAGTGCTCTGAATCACCCAATGCACATTATACATTTATTTAGAGAAGAATAGTTTAGTTTTAATTATTTATGATAATAGCTCTCAGTGCACTAGTAAATGTCCTTGGATGCATATTTTGTAAAAGTAATGAAGTCTTTGCAATGTTAGCTTTCTCTTTAGCTATAAACTGCCCTTTCTTTGCTAAAGACCCAGGGCAGAAGGGTGTTTTTGTGTTTGAAAATAAGAGTGTATGTAAATGACCAGGCTTGAGATTTAGCAAGATATTACTGAACTTCATCACAAATTTCTAAGACTTGGGGTGCCTGGAGTCAGTTGGTTAAGTGTCCAACTCTTGGTTTCAGCTAAGGTCATAATCTCACAGTTGGTGAGTTCAAGACCTGCATCAGGCTCCACCCTGACAATGTGCAACCAGATTAGGATTCTTTCTCTCTCCCTCTCTCTGCCCCACCCCTGCTCACGCTCTCTGTCTCTCAAAAATAAATAAACTTAAAAAAAATTTTTTTAATTTCTAAGACTTACTTCTGAATATATTCACTACCACCATCCTCCAGTCACCCTTCTTCCCAACCATAATGTTATCAACCTCCGGAGAAAATATCACCGTGAGGGAGATGAGCAGCCTGTCAGAATACCGTTGTTGTTGTTTCTCAGTGTTTTTCATGTTGTTCTTCCTCTCCTGTTGGTATAGTGATAAAACACACAGCAAGAAAGAATATAAATCTATTATATTTCCCTCTGGTTTAACTTATATGTATATGGTAGCTTATGGATAAGTCTTGTTATGTCAAGGAAACTTGCCTCTCTTCTATTACTCCTTTTTAAAAAATTTTTTTTAATGTTTTATTTACTTCTGAGAGAGAGAGAGAGAGAGAGAGCAAAGGCGTGAGCAGGGGAGGGTCAGAGAGAGAGGGAGACACAGAATCTGAGGCACGCTCCAGGCTCTGAGCTAGCTGTCAGCACAGAGCCTGATGCGGGGCTCGAACCCAACAGCCACGAGATCATGACCTGAGCCAAAGTTGGACGCTCAACCGACTGAACCACCCAGGCACCCCAATTACTCCTTTTTTCTACTTGTCTTCCTCTGTCTCCTCTCCCTGGGATTAGCTTTTGTTTTTTCCCCTCTAGGAAACTTCCACACACCAAAAGCAGAGAGAGTGTCCAGAAGGGCAACCAACATGCACATATCATCCATTAAGCTCACAATTTGAAGGGCTAAGACCATCAAAATTACAGGTTCTGTTTTACACTTTTTTAGTAGCTCTCTATAAGTGGTAGTTATAGAAGTCCAGTAAACCTTGATGATGGTAATTGATATTCAAATTACAGTGAATAGAGAAAAACCCTGCCACACTTTGATTTAATATCCACAGCTTTGCTCTTTGCAGGTGACCTAAAAGGTGCTGGTATGTTGTAGTTTGCAACAGGAATCCCTATTTCCTAGAGATTTGGGGAGAATTACATGAGATGATGCCTTTAAAGTATTCTGCCAGAAAGAATCAGCCATCCGAGAAAGTTGGTGGGTGAGAGTCACTTGGCTAGAGAACACACCTAGTCATATTTTAATTACTGATGTTGAAGACTGGGAGACTCAAGAAGTCTCAAGACATAGTTCTTAATAGGTCTTAAAATTTAACTATAAAATGCTGTTGCATTTAGTTTTCTATTACTCCATAAGCTCCAAGACAGAAGGCAAATGTTAAGAAAGCTATATGTAAGTGTCTCATTCTCAAGTGCAATTTCAAACAAATTACAGTCATTCAGATAGGAAAAACAGTTCTAGTAGTAATCATTATTCACAAATTAGACATGGCTTCTGTGTAAGTAATGGAAATGGACCAATTCTGCTTAATTTTTTCTGCCTCCAGAAAAAGAGGCTCCTGGACACTGGATTTGAAGTAAATGGGTCACTAATAAATTAGAAGCAATAGTAGAAACCTGAAAATCTGGTCATGGGAAGGGGGCTAACTCCTGAGGGACAGATACAATGTATGATCCATGAGGCAACAATGCCAGGAAGGACATGTGGGGAACACATTGGACTGATCAGGTACTGTGCTACACATGGATGGACACAGAATGGGGAGCAGTTTCTAAAACAAATGGCAATGCCACCTGCCCATCAAGGTTGGAATGCCAGGTTATGGATACAACAGAAAGGACAGTGAAAAATATTTTAATTAACACTTCTATTCATAAAGTTTTCTCCTTATTTTTAAAAAGATTTTATTATTAATTAATTAATTAATTTTTTAGAGAGAAGGAGGGGGAGGAACAGAGAGAGAGAGAGAGAATCCTAAGACATGGGTCTTAATCCCATGAGATCATGACCTGAATGGACACCAAGAATCAATTGCTTAACACAGGACCCCCTTAAAGACTTTATTTTTAAGCAATCTTTATACCCAAAATGGGGCTCAAACTCACAACCCTGAGATCAAGAGTCACATGTTCTGCTGAGTGAGCAGAGCATATATTTATTTATTTTTGAGAGAGAGAGAGACAAAAGGAGACCAGGGGAAGGGCAGAAAGAGAGGGAGACAGAATCAGAAGTTGACTCCAGGCTCTGAGCTATCAGCACAGAGCCCCACGTGGGGCTTCAACTCATGAGCCTTTGAGATGTGAGATCTTGACCTGAGCCAAAGTCAGTCGCTTAACCGACTGAGCTACCCAGGCACCCCTGTTTTATTTTTTTAAAAACAAACAAACAAAAACCGATGAGGATGGAATCAGCAAAATCCTGACTCTAGGAAACTCAGTAGATCAAACAACCATGTTTCCTCAACTGAAAGTAAAATTACACAATAAAACAGATAGACATGGAAGGGAAAACAAGAAAGAGAGAAGAGACTTAACAATACTTATTGAACACTTCCAGTTTATGGACCTTATTTGCATACTGGTCCAAATAAACTGTAAAAAAGAAGAAAAATGTGAGACAAGTGAAGACAACTGGGGAAGTATGAACAATGACTAGATATTTGATAATATTAAGGAATTACTATTAATTTTCTTTAGGTGTGATGATAGTATTATAATTATGTTTTTTTTTAAGTTCTTCTGAAGACACCTAGTAAATATGTATAGGTAAAATGATATGCTGTCTAGAATTTCTTCAAAATAATTAGAAGTGTGTGGCTCCTGGCTGGCTCAGTCAGAAGAGCATGCAACTCTTCATCTTGGGGTCATGAGTTCAAGCCCCAGGTTGAGGTTAGAGATTAAACAAACAAACAAATATAAAAAAAAAAAATCAGAGGTGTGATAAAATTGGCTATTTATTTATACTTGATGAAGCTAGGTGATGAATACATGAGGACGTTTATACTATTATCCCTATTTGTATGTGTTTGAGAAATCTCATCATGTATTTTTTTTAAGTTAATGGAAACCACTGAAAGAAATGAACATCTTATCTTCCAAACAGGTATAGCAGAAAGGGAGGAGAGAGAGAGAGCTGGGGGGTGGTGGTGGTGGGGGGGGAACCCAGAAAATGTCAATCTAATAGAAAGTGAGAAAGAAGGAAGAAAAAAAAGGTTGCCCAAATAGTAGAGTTTTTCCTAGGAAATAAAAGCTCTTTATTAAGCCTTGCATAGCCATGTTTAGAGTCTGTAAATCTAGTCTCTGTAGTGAAAGTGCATTTTGACCTAGGACACCGGCTTCTATTCCTGGCCCTCTTTGTGGCAAGTCATGAAGTTTCTCTGGGCCAAAGGTGTGCATGGATCCTCAGGCTATATTAAGAACCTGGATATCCTTTGACCATTGGCAGCTTTGTAACAGCTGGCTGGAGCTAGAGATTCAGCTTGCTGCCACAGAAGAAAGCCAAGCCAACTGGGTCACATGAGGAAGTAACCAGAGTCCTTTGCTCCAACCTGGTGAGCTAAGTTTCATTTTGCCTGCTACTGTTGTAGCTATTCAAGGATAACCAAATGTGTGTGACAAAATGAAACAGCCAACCCCAAGACAGTATCCCAAGAGTGTCAAGTCTTCTACAAACTTTTGAAATATGACTTGGCAAGTTTCTAGTAAGAGTGATTTGCAGCCTATTTGAATGAAAATAAATGTCGAAATGGAGGGAAATGGGGTGAATATCAGAAAGATGACTGTGTCTTAGTGACCATATTTTCAGAGGGCATGGGAATCTTAAAGAGGAAGAATACCTTTCTTCACTCTCTCAAACACTGTTGTGAACTTAAGCTCTTTTCTTCTTTCCAGGTTCATTCTTTCAACAGCTTTCTAGTTATTTTCCTATATGTTCTCTGATTTTTCCAGTGGATTATTTTTCAAAGTAAAATTGTACTTATTGCCATCTACTAAGCACTGCATTTATTCCCATGTTTCTCACCAGATGTGCAGCTTTCTTCTTGTACTTCTCATTACCATACCTTTTCCCATTACCTCTTTGTCAAAACCTGATCTTAAAAAAATATGCTCTTCTTCTTCTGCTTAATTTCTATATCTTATTGTCTCTGAAACTCTGTGTGTGGCTTTTTCTGTTCTTGCTCTTATCCTCTCTAGTGCATATAGTGTCCGTGAGAGGATTAAGTAGCAAAAAAGTCTCACTAAGGTCAGAATGTGTTATGATATGGAAAAACTTCTCTAGTAAGTGCTTTACTGGTTGGTTGAAGCGATGTCCCTTTTTATCCTCTTGGAGCATTTAGTAGGTATAATGTCTGGAATTTTCTTTGTTTTGCTCATAAAATCTCTTAGGACTCTAAGAGGCAGGCTGCCTTTTCCTTTCTAATTTGCTTCTCAATTCGATTATCACCTTAGGTGGCATCTGGTTGTAGATGAGAAGAAAGGGTTCAGAGAAAGAATAGATCGAGAAAAAAAGATGATCTATGTTATCTACCTAACCCAACGTGGGCTTTGATAAAGTCATAGCTAACTTTTCCTGTGGGAAATTGAGGTACCCTCACCCACCTCCCCTCTGGTAATCATCAGTTAATTCTCTATAGTTAAGAGTTTGCTTCTTGGTTTGACTCTCTCTCTTTTTCCCCCCTTTCCTCATATTTTTTGTTTCTTAAATTCCACATATGAGTGAAATTAGTCTTTCTCTGGCTTATTTTGCTTAACATTATACTCTCTAGCTCTATAAATGTCATTACAAATAGATTTCATTCCTTTTTTATGTCTGAATGATATTCTACTGTGTGTGTACATGTGTGTATATATGTATAATCATTTTTTAACTTTATTTATTTATTTTGAAAGAGAGAGAAAGTAAGTGCATGTAAGCAGGAGAGGGCAGAGAGAGAGAAAGGGAGAGAGAGAATCCTAAGCAGGCTCCATGCTGCCTGATGCAGGATTTGATCCCACAAACTTTCAGATCATGACCTGCGCTGAAATCAAGAGTCAGATGCTTAATTGATTGAGCTGCCAAGGTTCTCCTATACCACATCCTCTTTATCCATTCATCGGTTGATGGACACTTGGGCTGTTTCCTTATCTTGGCTATTGTAAATAATGCAGTTATAAACATAAGGGTGTGTGTATCCCTTTCAGTTAGTGTTTTTGTATTCTTGGGGGGAAAACCCAGTAATGCAATTGCTGGATCATAGGGTATTCCTATTTTTAACTTCTTGAGGAACCTCCATAGTGTTCTCCAGAATAGCTGCCCCAGTTGAGTTCCCACCAATGGTGCAACACGAGTGTTCCTTTTGCTCCACATCCTAAACTAACATCTGTTTTCTGTGTTTTTAATTTTAGCTATTCTGACAGTATTAGGTGGTATCTCATTGTTTCTTTTTTAAAAAATTGTTAATGTTTATTTATTTTTGAGAGAGAGAGCGAGAGCAGGGGAGGGGCATAGGGAGAGGGACAGAGGATCTGGATTAGACTCTGTGCTGACAGCAAAGAACCCAATGGGGGGTTTGAACTCACAGGTGGAGCCACGAGATCATGATCTGAGCTGATGTTGGACAGCCAACAAACTGAGCCACCCAGAGGCCCCAGTATCTCATTGTTTTGATTTGCATTTCCCAGATGTTAAGTGATATTGAACATCTTTTCATGTGTCTGTTGGCCATCTGTATGTTTTTTGGAGAAATGTCTGTTCATGTCTTCTGCCTATTTTTAGTTGGATTATTTGTTTTTTAGGTGTTGAGTTTTATGTTTTTTATGTATTTTGGATACTAACCCTTTTTCAGATATGTCATTTGCAAATATCTTCTCCCATTCCATAGGCTGTCTTTTAGCTTTGTTGATTGTTTCCTTCACTGTGCAAAAGCTTTTAATTTTGATGCAGTCCCAAGAGTTTATTTTTGTTTTTGTTTGCCTGGCCTCAGGAAACCTATCTAGAAAAAAGTTGCTGCTGCCAATGTCAGAGACAATACTTCCGTGCTTCTTCTAGGATTTCAGGTCTCACACTTAAGTATTTAATCCATTTTGAATTTATTTTTGTGTATGATGTAAGAAAGTAGTCCAGTTTCATTCTTTTTTGTATTGCTGTCTAGTTTTCCCAGCACCATTTATTGAAGAGACTTTCTCCCATTGAATATTCTTTCCTGCTTTGTCTAAGATTAATGGACCATATAATTGTGGGTTCATTTCTGGATTTTTTATTCTGTTCCATTAATCTATAGTCGTCGTCGTCATCTTCTGCTGCTGCTGCTTCTGCTGCTGCTGCTGCTTCTGCTGCTGCTGCTTCTTCTTCTTTTGCCAGTACCATACTGTTCTGATCACTACAGCTTTTTAATAGAATTTGAAGTTCAGAATTGTGATGCTTCCAGCTTTGCTTTCCTTTTCCAAGGTTGCTTTGGCTATCTGGGGTCTTTCGTGGTTTCATACAAATTTTAGGTTGTGTGTTCTAGCTCTGTGGAAAATGCTGGTGGTATTTTGATGGGGATTGCCTTAAATGTGTAGATTGCTCTGGATGGTATAGACATTTTAACAATATTTGTTCTGATGAAATGTCTGCTCTGGCTGTGGGTTTACTGGGGCAGGGTATGTGCAACACAGGAGGCAATCAAAGGATGAAGACAATATTTTGACAAAATATGGAGGTTCATTTACACTACACTGTGCACATCATAATTAAACTGAGTAAAATTGTCAGGGTAAAATCTTATAAGGTTAATTTCTGTCAAATGTAGTGAATGATGAAAGGGCAGTATCAGTACCAAGTATTTTAAGCTTTTCCTTTTTCTTAGATCTGCCATCCCTCCTTAAATTGGGCATTTAATTCATCTTAAAACATTTTTTTAATGTTATTTTTGAGAGACAGAGCACAAGCAGGGGAGAGTCAGAGAGAGAGAAAGACACAGAATCTGAAACAGGCTCCAGGCTCTGAACTGTCAGCGCAGGGCCTGATGTGGGGCTCCAACTCACCAACTGTGAAATCATGATCTGAGCCAAAGTCAAGCCTCACTGACTGAGCCACACAGGCAACCTTTAATTCATCTTTAAACCGGTCATTCCCATAGTTGCTACCTTAGTGTTTTTCCTATGCAACCCCTTCTTTATGAGCAATATACCTCCTTCTACTGTAAGATATTTCCAATAATGCATTAGACTTTTTTTTGTAGATTAGTAAAAGTACATTCCTGTTTCCTTGTTACTTTATTCAAAGCTACTAAGTGCTTTCCTTAGTTTTCTGGTAAGTAGGTGTAAAAATAATGTGTTTAAGCTTTACAGTTTTTGAAATATTTCAGATATTCCTAAAATATGAACTTTCTTAACACCACTGTCTTGCCAGATCACCAATACTGTACCTTGACTAATGCTTACCTTCCTCTTTGCCTTACTTTCCCCTCCCCCCACCGACACATGCTTCCTGTTGCTCTGCCTAACCATGTTCCTTTGAGTCTGTGAGGTTCTGTAAGCCTGTGCTTGTGCTAATCAAGTTCTGTAAGAATACAAGGTTAGACCTTTCAACCACTAGAACAAAATTTTTTTAATTGACAGATGCAGAATTATGGAATGTTTTTACATTGATCTGTTGCTAATGCAATTAGTAGTATGTTTTGTATGTATGACTTAATAAGTCCTTAAATCATTAAAAAAATCTCAATCCATAAGCATGGAATGTCTCTCCATCTCTTTGTGTCATCTTCAATTTCTTTCATCACTGTTTTATAGTTTTCAGAGTACAGGTCTTTCACTTGGTTAGGTTTATTCCAAGGTATCTTATTGTTTTTGTGCAATTGTAAATGGGATTGTTTTCTTAATTTTTCTTTCTGTTGCCTCATTAATGATGTATAGAAATGCAACAAATTTCTGTACATTGATTTGTATCCTATGACTTTACTGAATTTGTTTATGAATTCTCCTAGTTTTTGGGTGAAATCTTTTGAGTTCTCTATATATAGTATCATGTCATCTGCAAATAGTGAGTTTCTCCTACCAATAGTGAGTTTCTGCTACCAATTTGGATGCCTCTTATTTCTTTTTCTCGTCTGACTGCTGTGGCTAGGACTTCCAGGACTATGTTGAATAAAGATGGTGAGAGTCCTTCTCTTGTTTCTTTTTTTTTTAAATTTTTTATAGTTTATTTATTTTTCAGACAGAGAGAGACAGAGCATAGTGGGGGAGGGGCAGAGAAAGAGGGAGACAAAGAATCCAAAACAAGTTCCAGGCACAGAGCTTGATGCGGGGCTCGAACCTACAAACCGTGAGATCTGACCTGAGCTGAAGTCGGATGTTTAACCGACTGAGCCACCCAGGTGCCCCATCCTTCTCTTGTTTCTGACCTTAGGGGTAAGGCTCTCAGGTTTTGCCCATTGAGGATGATGTTAGCCAAGGGCTTTTCATATAATGCCTTTATTATGTTGAGGTATGGTCCCTCAAAGCCTTTTTTTTTTTTTAGGGTTTTATCATGAATGGATGTTGTACTTTGTCAAATGCTTTTCCTACATCTATTGAAATGATCATGTTTCTTATCCTTTCTCTTATTGATGTGTGTTGTATCATGCTGTTTGATTTGTAAATATTAAACCATCCTTGCAACCCAGGAATAGTTCCCACTTGGCAGTGGTGAATGATCTTTTTAATGTATTATTGGATTCTATTTGCTAATATTTTGCTGAGGATTTTTGCACCTATGTTCATCAGAGACATTGGCCTGTAGTTCTCTTTTTTTGTGGTGTCTTTATCTAGTTTTCGTATCAAGGTAATGTTGCCTCACAGGATGAATTTGAAAGTTTTCCTTCCTCTTCTAATTTTTTTTTTTTTTTTTGGAATAGTTTGAGAAGAACAGGCATTAACTATTCTTTAAATGTTTGGTAGAAAGTGAAATAAGTCAGGCAGAGAAAGACAAATAGCATGTGATTTCACTCATATGTGGAATTTAAGAAATGCAAGAGATGAACACAGGAGAAGGGAAACAAAAATAAGATAAAAACAGAGAACAAATTGAAGTTTGCTGGAGGTGTTTTGGTTGGGAGGGTGGGCTAAATGGTTGATGGGCATTAAGGAGGGCACTTGTTGGGATGAGCATTGAGTGTTATATGTAAGTGATGAATCACTAAATTCTACTCCTGAAATCATTATTATACTATATGGTAAATAACTTATATTTAAATAAAAAATAAAATAAAAAATGGAATTAAATTAAATTAAAAAGTTTGGTAGAAATTGCTTGTGAAGCCATTTGGTCCTGGACTTTTGTTGGGAGTTTTCTGGTTACTAATTCAATTTCTTTGCTGGTTATGGGTCGGTTCAAATTTTCTATTTTTCCTGTTTCAGTTTGTGTAGATTATATGTTCCTAGGAATTTATCCATTTCCTCTATGTGTCTACTTTTTTGGCATATAGTTTTTCATATTCTCTTACAATTGTATTTCTGTGGTGTTTATTGTTATTTCTCCTCTCTCATTTGTGATTTTATTTATTTGAGTACTTTCTCTTTTTTTCTTGGTAAGTCTGGCTAGAGATTTATCAATTTTATTTTATTGATTTTTTTCAAAGAACAAGCCCCTAGTTTCATTGATCTGTTCTATTGTTTGTTTTTATTTTGTATTTTTTTAGTTTCTGTATCATTTCTTTCTGCTCTATTCCTTATTATTTCCTTCCTTCTGCTGGTTTTAGATTTTGTGTATTGTTCTTTTTCTAGCCCCTTTAGGTTTAAGGTAAGGTTGTTTATTTGAGATTTTTCTTGTTTCTTAAGGTAGGCTTGTAGAGCTATAAACTTCCCTCTTATAACCACTTTTGCTGCATCCCAAAGGTTTTGAACCATTGTGTTTTCAATTTTTATTTTTTCCCATGTACTTTTTAATTTTTACACTATTTCTTGGTTGACGCATTCATTGTTTAGTAGCATGTTATTTAACCTGCATGTATTTATCATTTTGCCAGGTTTTTTCTTGTGGTTAACTTCTAGTTTTATGGTATTGTGGTCAGAAAAGATGCATGGTATGACTTTGATCTTTCTTAATCTGTTGAAGCTTGTTTTATGGACTAAAATGTGATCTATTCTGGAGAATATTCCATGTGCACTTGAAAAGAATGTGTATTCCGCTGTATTAGGATGTAATGTTTGGAATACCTGTTAAGTCCATCTGGTCCAGTGTCATTCAAAGCCATTATTTCCATGTTGATTTTCTGTTTAGATGATCTGTCCATTGATGTAAATGGGGTGTTACAGTCCTCTATTACTCTTGTATTATTATTGATTAGTTACTTTATGTTTCTTATTAACTGTTTTATGTATTTGAATGCTGCCATTCTGGGTGCATGAATATTTGTAACTGTTATATCTTCTTGTTGGGTGCCCCCTTCATTTCTTTCTATTTATTTATTTATTTATGATGTTTGTTTATTTTGAGGGAGAGAGAGCACGAGCAGGCAAGGGGCAGAGAGATGGAGAGAGAGACTTCTGAGCAAGTTCTACGCTCAGTGCAGAGTCGGACATAGGACTCAATCTCACAACTGTGAGATTGTGACCTGAGCCAAAATGAATTCAGATTCTTAACCGACTAAGCCACCTAGGCAACCACCTTGATTTTCACATAGTGTCCTTCTTTCTCTATTGTTACACTCTTTATTTCAGGTTTTTAAAATTTTTTTTAATGTTTATTTATTTTTGAGAGAGAGACAGAGGGCCAGTGCAGGAGGGGCAGAGAGAGAGGGAGACATAGAATCTGAAGCAGGCTCCAAGCTCTGAGCTGTCAGCACAGGGCCCAACCTGGGGCTCGAACTCACAGACTGAGAGATCATAACCTGAGCCAAAGTCAGACACTTAACCCACTGAGCCACCCAGATGTCCCTGTACTCTGTTTTAAAATCTACTTTGTCTGACATAAGTATTGCTACTCTGGCTTTCTTTTTACTTCTATTTGCATATAAATGTTTCTCCATCTCCTCACTTTCAATCTGTAGGTATCTTTAGGTCTAAAATGAGTCTCTTGTAGGCAGCATATAGATAGGTCTGTTTTTTCTTTTAATTTATCCATTCTGTCACGATGTCTTTTGATTAGAGTGTTTAGCCCATTTACATTCAAAGTAATTATTGATAGATTTGTATTTATTGCCTTTTTATTGCTTGTTTTCTTCTTGTTTCTCCAAGATTTCCTCTGATCCTTTCTTGTGTTTCACTCTTTCGTGGTCTGCTGATTTTCTTTAATGATATACTCGAATTTCTTTCTGTAAGGTTGTAATAGCAGAGGGTGGTGAACCAAAGATGCTTGAAAATGAGACAAAGAAGCCAAGGGGAAATGGCTGAGCACACTTTTTTTTTTAAAAGGGCTCTCAGTTGAGGTTCCGCAGCTTGGGGGTAGAAGCAAGCCAGGGAAGTCGCACCCCGAGACTGTGGAGAGGGGTATATATAGGACTGTAGTTCCCCGTTGAGACCCGTGAGGGCAGGTTTCCTTATTTGGTCTCGCTTTTCCTGGGTTGGGTTTCGTTTCTGCTGAGGTGACTTTTCTTCTGAAAAACCAGTGGCAGGAAACTGGGAGCGGGAAGCTGGTGGTGAGAAAGTCCTGAGGCAGTTACAAGATGGAGTCTGATCCACCATCTTGGTGTCCTTTCCCAAACCCGCCAGACCTGTCACTTTCCCTTTATTCTTTGCATATTTATTAGTGGTTTTATGATCTGTGGTTACTATTAGCTTTGTGTAGAATATTTTTTACTTACAGCGGTCCATAGTAAACTTAAGATCATTTAAGTTTGAACCCATTGTTACTCCTCTCCTCCCCATGTTTTAGGTATATGGTGTCATATTTACAGCCTTTTATTTTGTGAGTTCCTTGACTGATTTTTTATAGAAATATTCATTGTTTACTGTTTTTGTGTTTCCTACCTTCTATTGTCATTTTTGGTCTTTCCTTTTAATTCAAAAAGTCCCCTTTAATATTTCTTGGAGGTCTGGTTTCCTTTAGTCTTTGTTTGTCTGGGAAGCTCATCACCTGTTTTTCTATTCTCAGTGATAGTCTAGCTGGATAGAGTATTCTTGGCTGCAGGTTTTTCCCATTCAGCATTTTGAATATATCATTCCAGTCTTTTCTGGCTTGGAAAGTTCCTGCTCAAAAATCTGCTGATAACTTATGAGCTTTCCTCTGTATGTAACTGTCCAGCTTTGTCTTGCTGCTTTTTAAAAAGTGTTTATTTTTGAGAGAGAGAAAACACGAGCGGGGGAGGGACAGAGAGAAAGGCAGAGAATCCAAAGTGGGGTTTGTGCTGACAGTAGAGAGCCTGATGAGGGGCTCACATCCATGAACCATGAGATCATGACCTGAACCGATGTCAGATGCTTAACTGATTGGGCCACCCAGGCACCCCATGTCTTGCTGCTTTTATTATTTTTCTTTATCACTGTATTTTGCCAGTTTAATTACAGTATTTCTTGGTATGGATCTGTTTTTGTTGATTTTGTTGGAAATTCTCTGTGCCTCCTGAATCTGGATATGTTTCCTTCCACAGATTAGTGAAGTTTTCAGGTATTATTTTCTTCAAATAAATTCTCTGCCCCCTTTTCTCTCTCTTCTTTTTCTGGGACTCATATAATACAAATGTTACTATGTTTAATGGAGTCATTGAGTTCCCTAAGTGTATTCTCATTTTGCATAATTCTTTTTTTCTCTCTATTTTTCAGCTAGATTACTTTCCATTACTCTGATTTACAGGTCATTATTTTGTTCCTCTGTTTCTTCCAGTTTGCTGTTCATTCCATCAAGTGTGTTTTTCATTTTGTTTATTGAAACCTTTGTATCTGCTATGTTATTCCTTATCTTTGTGTTAACGGTCTTACTGATGTCCTCCACTCCTTTCTCTAGTCTAATGAGTATCCTTATGATCATTGCTTTACATTTTCTATCAGACATGTTACTTATATCTGTTTTGCTTAGACCTCTGAACATGACCTTGTCCTATTCTTTCATTTGGGACACATTCCTCTGTCTTTTTCATTTTTCTAAGTTTCTATGCCTACTTCTCTGTGTTAGGAAAGTCAGCTATACTTCCTATTCTTGAGGGTAATGGTTTTATGAAGTAGAGGTTCCTTAGTGCCCTGCAGTGTAATGTCTCATATTCCCCAGGTTCTGCTGCTTCCAGGAGTGTCTCCAGTGTGTACTGTGTATGCTTCCTGTTGTGTCCTGGCTACTTTATCTTTCAGCCAGTCATCGATAGAGACTCTTGTTGCTGTGGGTAGTGTTTGGTCCCTGGTTTGAATGTGGCACAACGTTGGCAGGGGTTTGGGTAGGTCTTCTGCGGGAGGGGCCCACCATGCTGGAACTGAGGCAAGTGTGACTGGAAAGGGTAGTTCCACTGGACTGTGGGGGATGGGGCTTGGTGTAAGCAAGATAGGTAGTGAGTGTGGACATGGTGCTGGTTCTCACAGCTGGTTCTGTGCTTGTGCTGAGAGGCAGGAGATGGGTAGGGAGAGGTGTGGAAATGGTGCCTCACAGTCCTTTGTTTACAGAGGGGTCTCTCCATGAATGTTGCTTCTCTGGGACATACTTTGACAGGAGCAACTAACCTCCATACTGTGTGTCCAAGTGCTCTTCAGATCATTGTTTCCACACTATTTGTCTGAGGGCTGTGTGTGCCCTGCCTTTTCTACAAGAGCAGCCCCAGTTTCCTCTGGACTCCCAGAGCCAAGCATGCTGACCTTTAAAACTCTAGGCTTTAAACCACAATCATTGCAAGAACTCACAAAATTTGGGCCCTTTTGTTTTCACAGCCAATTACTATGAGGATATGTTTTCCCCATGCACTCCCCTGTGTATTTCTTTGTCTCTGACCCTTCTCTAGGACTGTGGCTCCCTCCCCACCACAACAGCCATGATCCATTTCTCTCCCAAGCCATGTCACCCCACTTACTACCTCTAGTGTGGCTTCATCTCTACGTTTATATTTTTAAAAAATTTTAATGTTTTATTTATTTCTGAGAGAGAGAGAGAGAGACAGCGTGAACAGGGGAGGGTCAGAGAGAAAGGGAGACACAGAATCTGAATCAGGCTCCAGGCTCTGAGCTGTCAGCACAGAGCCCGACACAGGGCTCGAACCCACGAACCTTGAGATCATGACCTGAGCCAAAGTCGGACGCTGAACCGACTGAGCCACCCAAGCGCCCCTACCTTTATTTTTTTTTTTAATTTTAAGTTTATTTATTTATTTTGAGAGAGACAGAGACAGCGTGAGCAGGGGAGGGAAAGAGAGAGAGGGAGAGACAGAGAATCTCAGGTAGGCTCTGTGCTGCCAGTACAGAGCCCAACATGGGGTCAAACTCATGAAACTGTGAGATCATAACCTGAGCCAAAATCAAGCGGCAACACTCAACCAACTGAGTCACCCAGGTGCCCATCTTCTCTACCTTTAGTTGTGGAGTTTGTTTTGCCAGTCTTCAGATCAATTTCTGGGGGATTTAGGATGAGACGGTAGTTGTGTAGTTGTGTTTGTGGGGCTAGTGAAACTAGGGTCCTCCTACTCTGCCACTGTCTTCCTCTCTGTCGGTACAAAATTCTTTTGATGTGCATAAGTGTGTATGTGTGCATGCCTGTTTTTCCTATTTTATATTACAAATAGTCTGGAAATTTTCCTTTCTGACCCATTAACTCTTTAAGTTTGATTTTTAAAATTTTTACATAAATAATTTACATAATTTACATTTAAAAAAATTTAAAAGTGTACAACACTTATAACAACAGTTATCCTTCTCCCTCCCTTTTTCCAACCAACCCATTCCCACTTCTGCAAACAACCAATGTTTTTAGACTTTGTATATCCTTCCAGAGATATTTTAAGTATTTACAAGGAAAACAATGTATATACTGTCCCCGTTTTCACACAAGTGGTAGTCTACTTACACACTTTTTACACACTTATATTTTCTAGGCAACAGTAAATCCTGTTATGTTCTAACACTTTCTCCATACTAGTGCTCTATTTCCTCTCTTCCTTTACTCCTATTTCTCACCCCTGATATTCGTTTACTCTGCACTTTTGTATGCCATAAATACACTAGTCTATTCACTGACTAGTTTAGTTCTTATTGTGCTAAATCTTGTACGTGTTTATCCACTCAGTTTTGTCCATTTAAATATAAGCCCCCGACTGATGTGTTATATGCAGTTATGTCTTTTTTGGGGTACAAATTCTAACAGAGCACCGAGAAGAATTGTGAATTTAACAAATATATTTTCATGACTTGATGTCTGACTTCTTTGCCTTCTACTCAGTGTTTTGAAACTGGTTCTAACTACTTTTACTATCTTTCAGTAAATTCTACCTTGTTAGTAGACAAATAACATGGATTGGCCAGATTTTGATATAATAGATATAGGATCATTCCTTTAATAAGTCAGTATGATAGGAAAAAAACATATGAAATAATTATAAACCTGTCAATTCTTTCTAACTGTATCTATAAACTCAGTTTAATCCTAATCAAAATACCAATCATATTTTTTCAAGAATTTAATAAACATGCCTAAAGTTTATATGGGAAGACATATGAATAGCCCGCTATATTCTTAAAAACAAGATTATAGGGGTATGGAAATATAACAAAACCTTAGTAATAAAAACAGGATAATATTTGTGCAAGAACAAATCAATGAATGAAATATAGTAGAGTGGACATATTAGACAGAATAGAGTGGACAATAAAGATATACCAATATATGCAAATAATTATTGTTAATTTTATAGTACCACAAACACTGAAGAGAAGATAATTTAACAGATGTTTTTGGGAGAATTTGCTCTCTCTATTTAAATATATAAGAAAACATATAACTGGATCCCTGCCAAAATCATACATGGACTAAAGACCTAAAAATGAAAGTTGAAATTAGAAAATAATAAAAGAAAATATAGAAAACTGTTTATGATCTAAGGGAAGGAAATGGCTTATTTTTCATTTTTTAATGTTAAAAATTTTCAAATATGTCAAAAGTAAATGGAACAGGGGTGCCTGGCTGGCTCAGTAGATAGAACATGTGACTCTTGATCTCAGGGTCAAGAGTTGAAGTCCCATGTTGGGTGTAGAGCTTACTTTAAAAAAAAAAAAAGTAGAACAATGAACTCTCACATAGTCACTACTCAGATTTTAAAATTAATCAGATTTTATCATGTTTGCTTCTTCTATCCCCTTATTTCTTTTCTTTCTTTCTTCGTTTTTTTTTTTAACTTTGCCAAATTATTTTAAAGCAAATGCAAGATTCTGTGTCATTTTATTCTTTATAGCCCCCACTGTACTCTTAACAGTATGGTCACATTTTTTTTAATGTTTATTATTTTGAAAGAGAAACAGAGAGCAAGAGGGGGAGGGACAGAGAAAGTGTGACACAGAATCCAAAGCAGGCTCCAGGCTCTGAGCTGTCAGCACAGAGCCCAACACGGCTGCTTGAACCTCTGACCAGGGACCTGGAGATCATGATCTGAGCTGAAATTGGATGTTTAACCGACTGAGCCAGCAGTCACCCCAATATGACCACATTTTCTTTATGTGTCTACCTGTAAAAAATAGCAATCATTAGCTAAGGACTTTTTAAAAAAGAATTGGCTGTTCTTTCCTTCTTTCTTTCTTTCTTTCTTTCTTTCTTTCTTTCTTTCTTTCTTTCTTTCTTTTTGAGAGAGAGGGAGAGAGAGAGGGCACAAGTGAGCAAGGGGGAGAGAGAGAGAGAGAAAATCCCGGGGAACGTGGCAGAGAGAGAGAAAGAAGTAGGGCTTACCCAAAGCAAGGCATGAGCTCACCCAGCGTGGGATTTGAACTCATGAACCATGAGGTCATGACCTGAGAAGAAGTCAGATGCTTAATAGACTGAGCCACCCAGGTGCCCTAGCTAAGGACTTTTAGAGCAAGATTTCAAAATGTAAAATATTGGTGCATTTGATTATATCAAAGCTAAGAATAAATGCTTTAAGGAAGAACACAGTAAAGATATGACAATGCAGAATGGAGAAGATACTTGCATTATCTAAGGCTGTTGAGATTAATATCTAAAATAAACAAAGCACTCTTACAAATCAACAGGAAAATGACCTCAAACTTAAAGGGGAAATGTCAAACACTACAACTGGCAGTTTATAAGACTGCAAACCCAAAGGCCAAGAAGTATGTGGAGAGATGCTCAAAGTAACTAGTAGTTAGAGAAATTAAAATGAAAACAACAAAACATTACTTTACATTTATAATTCTCAGAAAATTTGGCTAGGGGCGCCTGGGTGGCTTAGTCAGTTGAGCTTCCGACTTCCACTCAGGTCATGATCTCACAGTCTGTGAGTTTGAGCCCCACATCAGGCTCTGTACTGACAGCTCAGAGCCTGGAGCCTGCTTCAGTTTCTGTGTCTCATTCTCTCTATGCCTCTCCTCTGCTTGCATTCTGTCTCTCTCAAAAATAAAATAAAATAAAACATTTAAAAAATTTGGCTAGTTGATGCCAATATTATTGAGCTATGTGCTAGTTGAAGTGTAGACCAATATAATTTGGGAGAACAATCTGGTTCTACTCAGTTAAATTAAATTTACAGTAAGTATTCCAAGATCCAGCGTTCTGCTCCCAGGTATACGTCTCAAAGAAACTCACACAGATTCATTCAGCAACATATATAAGGATGTTTGTTGTAGGGTTATTTGTGATTGTGGGCAGTAGGAGGCAATACAGGAGAGTAAATAGATGAAATATAGAGTACCAATCAACAGTTAAAAGCAAGGCACGGACGGGACGCCTGGGTAGCTTAGTCGGTTAAGCGTCCGACTTTCGCTTAGGTCATGATCTCGCAGTTCGTGGGTTCGAGCCCCGCGTCGGGCTCTGTGCTGACTGCCAGCTCAGAGCCTGGAGCCTGTTTCGGAGTCTCTGACTCCTCTCTCTGACCCTCTCCTGCTCACGCTGTCTCTCTCTCTCTCCTAGAAATAAATAAAACATTAAAAAAAAAAAAGCAAGGCACAGATATGCACATAGCCACATGTGTAGACATTAAACATATAAGTGAGCAAAAAAAGAATGAAATATATAATACAACATCATTTACTTAAGAATACCTGAGCACAAAACAATATACATTTTACAAAAGTACATACAACCAAAATATACATTAAGAACATTAGAAATAATTGCCTGAGGGATACCTGGGTGGCTCAGTCGGATAAGCGTCTGACTTTTGGTTTTGGCTCAGGTCATGATCTCACAGTTTGTCGGTTCAAGCATCGCATCAGGCCCTGGATTTATGGGGGTATGTTAAAGGGCGATGGGATCCAACTGAAGAGCTCACAAGCTCTTGTGAGAATTATTTGAAATAATTCAAACAACTAAATGACAAAGTAGTATCAGATTATAACCCAATACATAAATTTCCATGAGTCTATACTAATATAAATAAATTATTGAGAACATTAATAAATGGGAAAGAAGACACAAATCTCTTCTATTCACTTGCTGAATTCCAAATAATTTTTGTAGATACTCAACCCATAATGAGATGAGCATAATTCCCCACTCCTTAATCTTAGGCTCTACACAGTGACTTCCTTCCAATGAGAATGGTTTGGAAAGGAGACAAAAGAGTGACTTTACTGTGGAGAAAGGCTGATAGACACTACCTCAGCATGATGATCAAGGACAAACCTCAGCAGTCATAAATCATGTTGATAGTATGTACCTTTAATCTGAAGTGATGAAAATGGCACTGTACCCAGTGATCTTCTTAACAACACCCTACATCCAAATCTAATCATGGGGGAAAAAAGCAGACAAATTCCAATACAGGGGCATCCAACAATATATGTGATTAGCACTCTTCAAAACTGTTATCAAAAGGTCATCAAAAACAAAGAAAACCTGAGAAACTTTTACAGCCAAAGGAGCCTAAGGAGACATGAGAACTAAAATATAATGTGGTATCCTGGAACTGAAAAAGGACATTAGGTAAAAACTAAGTATATTTAATAAATATGGGCTTCAGATATTAATAATATATAAATATTACTTCATTAATTATAACATGTACCATATTAATGTAAGATGTCACAAATAGAGCAAACTTGGGGTTTAGCATAGAGTGGGGATGTAACATGGGTTCTTTATATACTATCTTCCCAGTTTGTCTGTAAATCAAAAACTGTTTTTGAGAAGGGCCATGAAGTTAGTGGTCAATGGACTGCCTTATCATATGCCCTTTAGTCCATACTCCTCTATGTAGAACAAAAACAAAAAAAACTTTCCTTTCCTCCCTTCTAACTAGGGAAATATTTTGTTCATTTTCATTTTGTTTTTGGTTTTTGCTAAACACAGAAGAGATTTTTACTCAGAGACACAGAAGATGTTTTTCTTTCCCCGCTTTGGTGTTATGAGTGAGCTTGTGAAAGTTGAAGGCAGATGCCTTAGTACCCTGGAGTGGATAATATAATTATATAACTAGGTGGAACTTGAAGAGACTCCCAAGGCAGCTGAGAAATGACCAGTAGTATACACCGATAGACAGTAGCTTCTAAATATTACAACAGTGGACCTATTCCTTTGCAATCTCGAAAGTTTAACCAATGCAATTACAATGATAGTTTTAACAGATCTGAAGTAACTAACATAGGTAAGTCTAGGTATAGATCTCTGAGCACAGGTATTTAAACAGGACTCCCTATTGGGCTTTCATCTCCAGCTCCTAGCATGGTGCCTGGCACCCAGTAGGTATTTAACAAATGTTCATTGAATTAATCCTGATGTACTCCTAGAGTTCAGTGAAGTATTTCAATATTTCACAAATGGTTCTAATAAAAAGCTATATAGCCTAGCTGGCAAAATAATTACTACCTCCTCAAATCTCATTTATTTAGTTTTTTAAAATATATTCTGGGGAGTTTGGGTGACTCAATCCGTTAAGTGTTTGACTTCAGCTCAGGTCATGATCTCTCAGTTTGTGAGTTCAAGCCCCACATCAGGCTCTGCACTGATAATGCAGAGCCTGCTTAGGATTATCTCTCTCCCTCTCTACCCCTCCCCTACTTGCACTCTCTCTCTCTCTCCAAATAAATAAATAAACTTAAAAATATATCTTCTGGTTCATGAAAATTTTCTTTTATTACTTCATCTACTATTAGTTTCAAATCTTTGAATAGCAGAATTGTGTTTTTCATCATGGGAAAAGTTGGACCATATGTCACTTGAAAGGTGTATGTATTAATGTGCTAGCTTGAACTAAAAACTGGCCTATCAGGAATGCTTAATGTTTTCCTTAATGAAGCAGTTGGATATTACAATTTTTGTGTGTATTTTTATTAGCTACAGAACCTTGTCAATACAGTCATGCTCATCTGTATATCCTATAATTATCACAAAAAGTACTCTGGAAAATTAACCCCACTTCTCAGTGCAAGCTTAATAAGAAAGAGTTATTTTGAAAGCTCAATGAATTATAAGCACTACTTTACAAAACACAGTGCAACACACTTATACTTTGAGATAAAGCCTTAAATAGCTAAACAAATTCATTGGCATTAAGTGATTATATTTCCATCCTTTATTTTTTTTCTATTGACTTCATTACTTGAGATATATGTGACTGGATACTAATAAAGGTCCTCTTGGAAGTATACAGCCATGATGGAGGAGAGTAGACATCTCTGGCAATACATGTGATTTGAACAGCTAGCTCCATTGGAATATCGTTAAGAAAGTAGTACTTGGTGGGGCTATGCAGTGAAACTGTGGGTTCAAAGTAGCTAATAATTATTTAGTATTATCTAAGACTCAGAAAGACCCACAATAAAATAACCATAAAGAAGTAGAATCAAAACACAGTCTTATATTTTTTGATCACTGAAGCTGGAACCATAGGGATAACCATGAAAGCTTATCTCTAAAATAAGTTCTTGGAGGAGTCCATGAGTGGAGACCAAAAATGAACTTTCAGAAGAACTAGTCCCAAAAAAGATTCCCTATATAATAAGTGTCAAATTGTTAGACTAAAATGATGAAGCCCTCCCAGGGATTCTAGGTCATGCCTAAACCATCAGGGTCAACATGGACGTTTCTAGAGACCCAGTATACTTATTGTTCCACCCTCAGTCCCACTCACAGCCCAGGCTAATCATTGAAGTTCCCCATCAGCCAGTTGGATGGGGCTACAAGACTGCCTCTTTAAACATAGAACTCCCTGGATACTGCAATACCCTGGAAGTCTTGTGAGAACAGATAAGTGCAGCCTGAGTATCTGGGGAGATCAAATCTGAAGAGAGAATGAGATAAGGAGAGAGTTGAGTCCTTAGTCGCCTCTTTAAACTAACTCTCTGAAGTTGGCTGGCTTCACACTAGACCTGGTGATTAATGGTAAAGAGATCGCTCTTGCAATTCAACTTCTGTAAGTGGAAAGAAATATAAAGCCTCCCCTGAGCATTTGATTCCTCTTTAAATGCTTCAAAACAAATCTCAGCATCTGTAGGCTGATGCTGGTTCTCATCTTCCACATAGTCCTTGATGGGGAAGAGGGAGAGGGCCAGATATGCCCTATTGGACAGGGACCCATGGTTCTGTGCCTTTTCACAGCATTCCCCCTAAGGGAGAAACAGAGTGACAAAATCATGGGACAAAATGGCAGCCCTGAGAGGTCATTACACTGTCAACGCACACAGTTATTATTCTGAAGAGTAGAAAACTACTTGCAGTTTTTCTAAGGATACACTGGAGTTTGCCAAAGAAGTGGTTTTTATTCAATTATCCCTTGTAGACAAGTATATATGTAAAAGTTAAGGAAATTCTACACTGAGATTTTTTTTTTTCTGGCTTCAAAAATCTTTCTAATACATAAACAAGATTCTTCGTTCCAGGACCTCAATTACTGAGTTACTGAAACATGATATGGATAAGGTGACAAACTCCACTATCCACCCAGCTGTTCAAATAGAAATCTGTGATTCCTCTCTTCTCATGGCCAATCCATCTGACTCATTAATTCTTCCTTCAAAATACTTTAATTCATCTATTTTTCTCCATTTCCACGGCACCATTCTGTCTAAGTCACAATCATGTCCCACTTGAACTATTACAATATCCTTCAATAGAGGTTAAATAATCTTATAATAATCTTAAATAGAACTCATTCTTGCTTCTTTATAGGCTATCTCATGGCTGTCAGATAATTTTTTTTAAGTAATCTCTACACCCAACCTGGGGACCGAACTCATGACTCTGAGATCGAGTTGTATTCTCTACCAACTGAGCCAGCCAGGCATCCAGACCAGAGAAATGTTTTTAAAAGTCCATGAGATCAATGCCATCTTCAATAACTTCCTTCTAAGGCCATAGATGATCTGACCCCTATCTACCACTCAACTTCATTTCCTACTACATCCTGCCCGAACACCACTGGCCTGTTTGAGGTTCCTTGACTAAGCCAAATGTCTATCTGTCTCAGAAACTTTGCCCTTATTTCTTCTGGCTGTAATACTCACGTTCTTATGACTGGTTCTTTTCTGTCCTTTAGGCCTTACCATAAATGTCCTTTCCACAGATAAGATCTCTCTGACTAACTTGTGAATATTTGTGAAATGAACTAAGAAAGCTCATCTAGACTAAAGTTTGGCAAATTTTTCTGTAAAGGACCAAAGAGTAAATATTTTAGGCTTTGTCACTTAAAATTTTCTGTTACCTAATCTTTTTCATGGAAAAACCTAGTTTATATAAAAACAAACCACAGGCTGGATTTGATCCAAGGGTCGTAGTTGCCAACCCCTGATATATATTAAGAAAGAAGTTTATCTCTGAGCCTAGTTCTTTAATGCCTAACTGTTACATTCTTTTTGGAGTTCTAGATTGTAGTCCATAAATTGGAATAGATGCATTAGCTATTACTCCCCCACCCATGATCCCTTCTTAGTGACCCTGTTCTTCTAAGAGTTTCTGGAAAGACAGCTCTACATACTATACTACTTGATTAGCTATACATTATATTACTATATATTATATATTAGCTCTACATACTAATACTACTTGATTCTTCAACATATCCTACTCCCTACCCATGGGTGATGGTACTAGAGCTGGATACTACCCTGATCAAATAATGTCTTTATGAAATTTGAAATTGGACCACTAAAACTGAACCAATTAAATGCTGCTGGGCTCTTGATTAAAATAGTTGGATAGGGGCACTTGGGTGGCTCAGTTGTTTGGTTATCCAACTTTGGCTCAGGTCATGATCTCATGGTTCATGAGTTCAAGCCTCGCGTCAGGTTCTGTGCTGACAGCTCAGAGCCTGAAGCCTGCTTTGAATTCTGTGTCTCCCTCTCTCTCTGCTCTTCACCTGCTTGTGCTCTGTCTCTGCCTCTCCCAAAAATAAATAAACATTAAAAAAATTTTACATAGTTGGATAGGTTTGTGTCAAACTAAAACTAAATATAAGCTCATATTTTTATTCAAATTTTGAATAAAAGTGCCACAATGAAAAGGTCAGTCTACTAAAGAATCATGAGAAAGAAGGAGAAACAGATAGAGGCACAGACCTGAAGCTGCAGGGTCCCAGGAGGAAAGACTAGCCCTGGGTCTTGATTGTCCAGTTCCATGTCTCATATGGTCTAAGTGTACTTTGCTTATGTCCTTGGATGTCTATAAAGTGGTCTATTGTTATCTGTTCTTAACTGAGCTAATTTGAGAGAGTTTCTATTCCTGACAAGAGGAATGGATGTTTCATGTTACTATCAAAACTATTAATCAATACACACATATATAATGGATGTCTATATTTAAGATACCTGCTAGGATGAGGGCAAACAAATACATATAAGAAACTCTTATTTGCCTTCAGAAGAGCTAATCTAGTAGAGGGATGAGACAGAGACACATGAAGTGATAATTAGCAGTGCAAGGCTGTGTATAGAAAGCACCACATGACAGGATTCTGTGTGTCTAAGACTTTACAAAAATCAGTTTTAGTAGTATTTAAAGCAAAATGAAAATAGATGCTGAGGAAATAATGTGGATCAAAAGATCTACACAACAGTGAATTTTGACAAATTGCTTTTCTCAGAATTATACTTTTATCTGAATATTTAAGGCATATTTTATCAAAATTTCAAAACTGCTAACCATGAGTCAAATCTTTTCAGGTTAAGTAAGAATAAACCATTCTTATGCCCTTTCTGAAAGAGATAATGACTATCCTCAGAATATCTAGAAAGTGTTTGGTTTATTTATTTATTTATTTATTCATTTATTTATTTTTATTTCTGAGAGAGAGAGAGAGTGATCAGGGAAGGGTCAGAGAGACAGGGAGACACAGAATCTGAAACAGGATCCAAGCTCTGAGCTGGCTGTCAGCACAGAGCCTGATGCAGGGCTTGAACCCACAAACCGCAAGATCATGACCTGAGCTGAAGCCGGACGCATAACCGACTGAGCCACCCAGGCGCCCCGAAAGTATTTGGTCTTAACAGCAAAGGGTAGATAAAGTGTCCTGGCGTGTCCAAAGTGAACTCTTGGGTATTTCATCAATACGGGCATCGTGTTACCAATTGCTTTAAATATGCACTGCCTAATGTTGTCTCTGTGCTGACAAAAATTCACTCAAAAAAGCAATCTCCAGAACCTATGTCTAATGTGAGTGTAAGAGTTAATTTTTTCTGAACCAAGATTTGCAGAAATACTATCTTCTAAAGATGCTTTTTATAAGATCATCTCAATCCAAAGTAGAAATAAACTCTGTAAAGGCAACAAGTTTATTAGGATTTTTTAAAGTACATTTTTATCAAAGCATGTTTAAAAGGAAATAAAGATGGGAGATGGGGAATTGTCTGTCATATTGATGCATATATATTCAGCATATATATCATGATCTCCTACTTAGTCCCCAGATGATTTCCTCTTCATCCATCAGGTATATACACTTGACAGAAAACAGGTGTCCATAATTTGTGTTTATGTGCCCAATACTGATAGTACTATAGGAGTTAACAAATCAGTGGTTCTCAAACTTATGTGGGTCAGAAGCACCCAGAGGCTGCTTGAATACAGATTTACTGGGCCCCACTCCTAGAATGGCTGATTCAGTGCATCTGGGGTGGGCCTGAGAATATGCATTTCTTTCAAGTTTCTTAGGTGCTACTGATGCTACTGACCTGAGAGAACACAGTGAGAACAACTGAACTGATAACCATTATATTCATGTAAGCTTCAGCCCTATTACTATCCTGGACCATCCCTGCTGGATTTACTCAGAGAGCCCACTAGAAATGGATAAAGAAACAGCCTGAGGTGGTTTTCTTATGAAATTCATTGCTCAAAGTCATAAAATTGTTTGAAAGATTCTGTGTAATTCTGATTAATTTTTAGTTTCCTCATCTTCACATAAGGCTCAATGCCATATTACAGTGGTTGCTTAGGTAGAGAGGCCCATATAGCAGGTACCAGTGAGATTCACCAGCAAGGAACCATTGCTGATGAAAATCTTCTCACAAACAGACTGGCTCACACTGATGGCTCCAGTGGCAGTGCTGGGCCAGTCCAGTTTGGGTGTTTGGAAAGGACTGCCCAAAGGCATGGAGTCCTGACATATGCTACAACATGGATGAACCCTGAAAGCATTACACAAAGTGAAAAGAAGCCAGTCTCCAAAGACTCTGTTATGTGATTCTACTCATATGAAAGTCTAGAACAGGAAAACCTACAGAGACAGAAAGTAAATTCATAGTTTTAAGGGTGATGATGGGCAGTGGGGGAGGAGGTTAGCTAAAGGGTAAAAAATATCTTTTTGAGGTGATACAAATGTTCTAATTATGGTGATGGTTGCGCATATCTCTGAATATACCAAAAAGCATTGATTTGTACACTTAGAGTGGGTGAATTTTCTCATATGTGATCCCTATCTCAAGAAATCTGTTAAGAAAAAAAAATGCCTGTGCACATACTTCGTTCATCCTTACACCATGCCCATGTCTTCCTACTTTTGAAAAAGCTTTTCTTAGTACTTGTGCACATATGGACCATCTCAAACACAAGGCAAGGCACAAACATTAATGACCACATCTAAAAGCAAAGAAGAATATGATTATGGCTTTGTTACCTGGTTTTTATCCAAAGTGAAAGTTTATGAAAAAGCACAAAAGGTATAAGACTGAAAAAACAGGAAAAAATTTTCTGGCTTCTTTTAGAAGGTGATTTGTAAAATTAAATGTAAGTGCCCTAACTGTGAGAATTAAGAAGAAACTGCTGGGGACTCCACTCCAGGAAGCAGTCTGAAGGGGGGCATAAGGCTGGGGCTCCAGGAAGAATCAATCTACATCCCTAGGTATAAAGATGGTGTTAAGAAGCTAAATAACATTTCCTCTCAGGAACTACAGGAGACACTGGAAAAGAGGTGATAAGGCCCTGAACAGTCCAGGCCTTGGACGCATAAAAAGGAAAGTAAATGAAACTCAACCCAGAAGCAAATTATGTTAGAGTTCATTAACGTGTTCACAAAACATTTTCTGAGCACATGTAATATCCCCCCAAACTGTAGTCAGATACTATCCTGTGCTTAAGCCATACAAAGAAAAGAGATGCCATACCACCCCTCAAAGAACTTATTATTTTTTTTAATGTTTTATTTATTTTTAGGAGAGAGAGAGAGAAACAGCGTGAGCAGGGGAGGGTCAGAGAGAGAGGGAGTCACAGACTCTGAAACAGGCTCCAGGCTCTGAGCTGGCAGTCAGCACAGAGCCCTATGCGGGGCCCGAACCCACAAACCGCGAGATCATGACCCAAGCGAAAGTCGGACGCTTAACTTACTAAGCCACCCAGGGCCTCCTCAAAGAACTTATTATCTAGTGGGGAAACTGGACAAACCAGTGGTCACAGTACTTTCTGAAGCCTACTTTGATAAACGGTGCTTTGGAAGCTCAGAAGAGGGAGAGTGGGCTCAGAGACAATTTCCTGTAGAAAATGACCCTGGAGATTAATTTTATTTTATTTATTTATTTTTTACTTATTTATTTATTTATTTATTTTTAGAGGTTTTTCTTTTTCAGTTGTTCTGAGTTTTTTTTTTTAATAGTTTATTTCTGGGTTGGTTTTCATATAACACTCAGTGTTCATCCCCACAAGTGCTCTCCTCCATGCCCATCACCCCCTTCCCCTCCCTCCCACCCCCATCAGCCTCAGTTTGTTCTCAGCAGATACCATATGTTTGCAAGTATAGGAAAATTAGAAGGAACTTAACAGAGGACTATGGGGGAGAAGAAGGGGAAAAATAGTGGGGGAGAGGGAGGGAAGCAAACCATGAGAGACTCTTGAATGCTGAGAAACAAACTGAGGACTGATGGATGTGGGGGAAGGGGGGAGATGGGCATGGAGGAGGGCACTTGTTGGGATGAGCACTGGGTGTTATATGGAAACCAATTTGACAATAAACTATTTGTAAAAAAAAAAAAAGATAAGTAGGGGGTTAGGTGGTAAACTGAAAGCAACAGGGAGCCACTGAAGGATTAAACAGGGATCTGATTAGCATTGAGTAAGATCACCTTGGAAGTAATGTAGGGAATGGTTTTACTGGAACTGGCCATGGACAAATCAGCAGCAGAACCATTTAGGAAATTGTTCAAATAAATCCTGGTGAAGGATAAGGCTGGCATGGACTAGGCAGCAATTCTCAAACATTTTGGTCTCACATTCTTGAAAATTATTAAAGGCTCCAAGATGGCTGCCTTAGTTCTAGACATATGCAGAGCCAACAATGTGATAGAAGACAGATTATCAGTTAATGAATATTTGTGTTTAAGAGCCAAGATAACTTTTTTCAAAAGCCCCTCCGCTGATTCTCTCCCAGTGCTCAAACCAGTCACTAAAAAGTTGGGGGTGGGGATAGAGGGAGCATCATGTTTGGCTTAAACCAACAATGATTCACTCTCTGGGGCCAAAGTTGGGGCTGAGTCCAGCCTCCTCTGAAGCTCACAGAGGCACCTACTAATAAGGAAGAAAGTGGGAGGGTAAGTGATGTTGGGTAAGCAACTACCAGAAGCAGCTATGAAATTCATCATTGTAGACGTTATCAGTTGAAGTCTCATGTCTACCCATGATTAACCAGAGAGGCAGTAAAGTAAGATGAGCTCAGAACTGAAGACTGGACTTTCAGGAACAGACTGTCACTTGAGGAATGAGCAAAGGAAAAGGAAGCTGTGGAAGAAAGTGAGCTGGGCCACAAGGTGCAGTGGTAAAGAGTGTGTGCAATAAGACTGCTGGTGTTGGGCACTACTAACTTTACTAGCTGACTGATCTTGAGAAAATCACTTAGATTTTCTAAACCTAAGTTTTCTCCTCTATGCAGTAGGGGAATTAGTTAGCCTATTTCATTAATGCTGTTAAGAGGGAGTATTAAATACAATAATGTGTATAGTTGGCACAGAACTCTTAATAAATGGGGGCTATTATATTATTTGTGTTAATATTAATGAGGATCTAGTTCAGAGATGGAAAGATAATCATATGTAATGGAAGCCAGGAAAGAGTTTTTAAAATATCTCTGGTGATAAGTACTGGAACGAAGTCATAAGGTAAGGACTATCCTGAAATGTTTACAGGTTGTTCTACTCACATTTGTAGCATCTATGATTAACCTACATTAAACTAGCAGTCCACAAGTTTTATTTATTTATTATTTATTAGGGTTTTTAAAATTTGTAATTGCAGTACAGTTAACACACCATGTTATCATAGTTTCAGGTGTACAATATGGTGATTCAACAGTTAAATACATTATTCAGTATTCATCACAATAAGTGTACACTTTTTAAAAATTTTTTAATAGTTTATTGTCAAGTTGGTTTCCATATAACACCCAGTGCTCATCCCCACAAGTGCCTTCCTCCATGCCCATCACCCTCCTTCCTCTCTCCCCACCCCATTAGTCCTCAGTTTGTACTCAGCATTCAAGAGTCTCTCATAGTTTGTCTCCCCCCTTCTCCCCCACTATTTTTCCCCATTTCTTCTCCCGCACGGTCCTCTGTTAATTTCTTCCTAATCCTCCTATACATGCAAACATATGATAGCTGTCCTTCTTTGCCTGATACATTTTGTTCAGCATAAACCCTCAAGTTCCATCCATGTTGCTACACATGGCTAGATTTCATTCTTTCTGATTGCCATGTAGTATTCCATTGTATAGATAAACCACATCTTCTTGATCCATTCGTCCGTTGATGGATNTGAATTCTAATGCCTTTTATTTCCTTTTGTGGTCTGATGGCTGATGCCAGGATTCCAGCACTATGTTAAACAGCAGTGGTGAGAGTGGACATCACTGTTGTGTTCTTGATCTCAGGGGGAAAGCTCTCCGTTTTTCCCCGTTGAGGATGATGTTAGCTGAGGGCTTCTCACAGATGGCTTTTATGATGCNACAGTATGTTGGCATATAATTTTTCATATTATTCCCTGATCGTTTCTTGTATTTCTGAGGGGTTGGTTGTAATAAGTCCATTTTCATTCATGATTTTGTCTATTTGAGTGCTCTCTCTTTTCTTTTTGAGAAGCCTGGCTAGAGGTTTGTCAATTTTGTTTATTATTTTCAAAAAACCAACTATTGGTTTTATTGATCTGTTCACCTGTTTCTTTGGTTTCTATATTGTTTATTTCTGCCCTGATTTTTATTATTTCTCTTCTCCTACTGGGTTTGGGGTGCTCTTTTTGCTCTCCCTCTAGTTCCTTTAGGTGCGCCGTTGGATTTTGCACTTGCACTTTTTCTAATTTCTTGAAATAGGCCTGGAGTGCAATGTACTTTCCTCTTAGGACTGCCTTTGCCGCATCCCATAGAGTTTGGATTGTTGTATTTTCATTTTCATTTGTTTCCATATATTTTTAAATTTCTTCTCTAATTGCCTGATTGGCCCATTCATTCTTTAGTAGGGTGTTCTTTAACCTCCATGTTTTTGGACGTTTTCCAGACTTCTTCCTGTGATTGATTTCAACTTTCATAGCATTGTGATCTGAAAGTGTGCATGGTATGATCTCAATTCTTTTATATTTATTGAGGGCTGCTTTATGTCCCAATATTGATCTATCTTGGAGAATGTGCCATGCATACTTGAGAAGAACGTGAATTCCATGCCCTCAGGATGTAGAGTTGTAAACAGATCTGTCAAATCCATCTGGTCCAATGTATCATTCAAATCCATTGTGTCTTTAATGATTTTCTGTCTAGTTGATCTATCCATTGCTGTAAGTGGAGTATTAAAGGCCCCTGCTATTAGCACATTCTTATCCATAAGATTGTTTCTGTTTGTGATAAATTTTTTTATATTTTTAGGTGCTGCCATATTTGGTGCATAGACATTTGTAATTGTTAGCTCTTCCTGATGGATAGACCCTGTAATTATTATATAATGCCCTTCTTCATCCCTTGTTACTGTCTTTACTTAAAAGTCCAGTTTGTCTGATATAAGTATAGCTACTCCAGCTTTCTTTTGACTTCCAGTAGCATGATAGATGTTTCTCTGTCCCCTTACTTTCAATCTGAAGGTGTCCTCCAGTCTATAATGAGTCTCTTGTAGACAGCAAATAGATGGATTTTATTTTTTTATCCATTCTGCTACCCTATCTCTTTTGATTGGGGCATTTAGTCCATTTACATTCAGTGTTATTATTGAAAAATATGGGTTTAGAGTCACGTGTCTTTTGTGGGATTTATGCTTGTGGTGGTGTCTCTCGTATCTTGCATTCCTTGCAACATTTCCTTCCGAGAGTCCCGCTCAGGATTTCTTGTAGGGCTAGTTTAGTGGTGACAAATTCTTTGAATTTTTGTTTATTTGGAAAGACTTTTATCTCTCTTCCTATTCTGAATGACAGGCTTGCTGGATAGAGGATTCTTGGCTGCATATTTTTTCTGTTCGTCACATTGAAGATTTCCTGCCATTCCTTTCTGACCTGCCAAGTTTCAGTAGATAGGTCAGTCACCACTCTGATAGGTTTCCCTTTGTATGTTAGAGCCCTTTTATCCCTAGCTGCTTTCAGAATTCTCTCTTTGTCCTTATATTTAGGCAGTTTCACTATGATATGTCATGCAGAAGATTGATTCAAGTTACGTCTGAGGGGAGTTCTCTGTGCCTCTTGGATTTCAATGTCTGTCCTTCTCCTGATTGGGGAAGTTCTCTGCTGTAATTTGTTCAAGGACTCCTTCAGCGCCTTTCGCTCTGTCTTCCTCTTCTGGAATTCCTATGATACGGATATTATTCTGTTTGATTGTATCACTGAACTCTTGAGCTCTCCTTTCGTGTTCCTGTATCAGTTTATCTCTCTTTTTCTCAGCTTCGTCTTTTTCTATAATTGTTTCTTCTAAATCACTTATTCTCCTTTCTGCCTCTACAATCTGTGCATTGGACGCCTCCATTTTATTTTGCATCTCATGTATAGCATTTTTTAATTCATCACAACAATTTTTAAGCTCCATAGTCTTTGTAGTAATAGTTTCTCTGATGCCTTCCATGTCTTTTTCAAGCCCAGCGATTGATTTTATGACTATCGTTCTAAATTCTTGTTCAGTTATGTGCTTATATCTGTTTTGAGCAGTTCTTTAGCTGTCAATTTTTCCTGGAATTTCTTTTGAGGAGAGCTCTTCTGTTCCATCATTTTGGTTAGCTTTCTATCTCTTGATAGTTTAAAAGCTTGTTATGCACTCTGCACCTGTGACTGTTGCTGTACCAAAGAAGGCTCTTTGACTATCCAGGGCCTGTCAGTTCAGAAAGTGTTCTTTGAATGGTGTATCTTGGTCTCTTTTGTTGAGACCTTTGTTATTGTATTTTCCTACTCGTAGTGGTATTTGGGACTCCCCACCATGTGTACTTTGGCTTGTTTCTTGAGGTAGCCTCAAAATCCTGGGGAGTTTTGGTTTGGAAACTGGCCTCAGTACACCAAGGGCATGGAGAGGGTTTTATAAAAAGGCTTTAATATTCATTCAGGTATATTCTGTAAATGGTCTCTACCACCCTTTACTCTCTCAAGGCTATGTCCTTGGACTCACAATAAGTGTACTCTTAATCCCCTTCACCTATTTCACCTGTTTCCCCCACCCACCTCCTGCCTGGGACCCATCAATTTATTCTCTATTGTTGAGTCTGTTTCTTGGTTTCTCTCTCTCTCTTTCCCTTTGTTCATTTGTTTTGTTTCTTAAATTCCACATATGAGTGAAATCATATGGGATTTGTCTTTCTCTAATTAACTTATTTCTCCTAGCATTATCCTCTCTAGCTCTATCCATGTTGTTGCAAGATTGGCAAGATTTCATTTTTAATGGCTAAATAATATTCCATTATATATTTATTCAAGTTTGAATATTTGGTCTCTTGTGCTTACATTATTAGATGGCTTTTCCATTGTTAATGTCATCTATATACTTAATGAATATATCTTGTATATTGGTATCTAATCTTACTACAGGGAAGTTGTAAGAATATTGAAAAGAGAAATAACTTTTCTCTAAACTTCATTCAGTTTCCTCATCAGTAAAGTGAATAGAATTATATTTATCTCACATAAGGTTATGATAAAGAAGTAAATGCCTAAACATGCCTCGAACTGTGTCTAGCACAAAGATGTTCCTAAATTATTACTTGTTTCCTCCTCTCTTCTTCCTGGCATCACTCCTCTTTTCTTTTTCTTTTTTTAAAAAATTTTTAAAAATTTTTTAAACTTATTTTTGAGAGAGCGAGAGAGAGAGAGTGTGAGCAGGTGAGAGGCAGAGAGAGAGAGGGAGACACAGAATCCAAAGTAGGCTCCAGGCTCTGATCTGTCAGCACAGAGCCCGATACAGGGCTCAAACCTACAAACCATAAGATCATGACCTAAGCCGAAGTCAGACACCCAATGGACTGAGCCACCCAGGTGCCCCCCTTGTTTTCTTTTTAAATTTCTTTAAAACATTGCTTTAACATATTGCCTTGCTTATAAAAAGAAGCCACATATAGAGTAGACCAATGTTTTGAAATCAAGTTGGCTAGAATAGATTAAACTGAATTTCATGCTTTGAATTGGTGACAGTTTCTTAAAGTGAGGATAAAGGCATAGATACACTTCAGTCTCTTTTCTCATGATCCCCTAATCCCCACTAACACACTATACCTCACACCTCCTCTTCCCATATCCCCTCTAGCCCCTCAAAGCAGATTACAGTCACTTCACTGTTAATAAAATATATTCATTGAGTACTTACAGTGTGCACAGCATCAAGTTAGTTCTAAAGATAAGATAGTAGAAGCCAAAACCAATCTCTGCCTTTAGGACATAATGAACTCAAATACCTGGATTTAATCTCCTTGGGGTAGAATATCATCTTTTCCCTATAAATCAACTACCTCATGCTAACACACATGAGGGGAAAAAAAGAGAAAGTTATAAGAAACTTTCTGGATATTTGCCCTGCCTTCTTGGTAACATGCACATTTCATACGTGTATTCTTTCAAGCTTTCAACAACTATTTCTTAAGCTCTTTATTATGAGCCAGACATGATTATAAATACTAGGGATACCTCAGAGAGCAAGGCAGATAAGTTCTCTGTTGTCACAGGATTTACATTCAAGAGGGGAGGCATAAAATAAACACACAAAAAAGTGTATGAACAAGACAGTGTTAGAAGTAAGTGGGATGTAGAGTATTTGAACAAGCGACAGGCTGGAGTGTGGGTCCTTTAGACTGGGTGGGCAGGAAAAACTTCCTTTGAGCAGGTGACATTTCAGCTGAGACCTAAGTCACAAGAACCAGTCACAATAAGATCTAAAGAGCAATACAGGCAGAAGAAACACTATTATAAACCCCCTGAGGTGTGGATGAGATTACTGTGTTCAGAGAGCTGAAAGAGGGCCAGTGTGGATGGATTATGGCACCCAAACAGGAGAGTGGTGTGAGATAAAGGGGGAGAGCCAGATACAGGGTCACACTGGCAGGACCTCAAAAACATAGAGACCTATTAGAATCTTCCAGGAAGTTTATGGGGCACCTGGGTGGCTCAGTTGGTTAAGCGTCCGACTTCAGCTCAGGTCGTGGGTTCAAGCCCCGCATCGGGCTCTGTGCTGACTGCCAGCTCAGAGCCTGGAGCCTGTTTCAGACTCTGTGTCTCCCTCTCTCTCTGCCCCTCCCCCGCTCATGCTTTGTCTTTGTCTGTCTCAAAAATAAATAAAATACTATTAAAACATTTACAAATTAAAAAAAAAAGAGAATCTTCTAGGAAGTTTAAAGACTATGTGGGGTCTCTAGAGACTCTGATTCACTCAGTCTCAGGTGGGGTCCAGCCATCGCAAGTTCCCACAGGCTGAAAATCAGTGATGTCCGGGTTTTGCAAGCCATGGTAGGGGATTTGTGTTTTCTCCTAAGTGGGAAAGGAAATCACTAAAGGGTATTAAGCAGAAGAGTGATGGGATTTGAGTAATTTATTTAAAAGATCCCTCTAGCTGCTATAATGTAGTGGATCAAGGGAGGAGGCAGGCCATTACTGTCTTTTTGTGGACATATGCTTTCATTTCTCCTGGGTAAATGCCTAGGAATAGAATTGCTGGAAATAAACCAAATGTATATCAAAAGGTGAATGGATAAACAACTCGTAATATGTTCATGCAATAAAATGCTATTTGGCAGTAAAAATAAAGAACTATTGATATATGCAGTAACATGGATGAATCTAAAAACCATTGCATATTGAGCAAAACCAACCAGACACAAAACAGTGTATATTACACTATTCCTTTTATGAGGTAAGAAAAAGTAAAACTAATCTAACCTATGGTGATAGCAATCAAAAGTGACTGCCTCTAGGGGACCTGGGTGGCTCAGTGGGTTGAGCATCTGACTTCAGCTCAGGTCATGATCTCACAGTATGTGAGTTCAAGCCCTGAGTCGGGCTCTGTGCTGACAGCTCAGAACCTGGAAACTGCTTCAGATTCTGTGTCTCCCTCTCTCTCTCTCTGCCTCTCCTCTGCTTGTATTCTGTTTCTCTCTCAAAAATAAATAAACATTTAAAAATGTAAAAGAAGTGTCGGCCTCTAGTGAGTAGAAACTAGAGGGGTGCCTGGGTGGCTCAGTCGGTTAAGCGTCTGACTTCAGCTCTGGTCATGATCTCACAGTCCGTAGGTTTGAGCCCCATGCGGGCTCTGTGCTGACAGCTCAGAGCCTGGAGCCTGCTTCAGATTCTGTGTTTCCCTCTCTCTGCCCCTCCCCTGCTCATACTTTGTCTCTCTCTCTCTCTCTCTCTCTCTCAAAAAAGAAAATAAAGACATAAAAAAAATTAAAAAGAAAAAGAAACTAGAAACTGGCTGAAAGGGAGTTACTAGGGAATTAAGTAGGGTAATAGAAATGTTCTACATCTTGATTACATAAGTGTATGCATTTATCAAAACTCATTGAAATTACACTGAGAATCCGTATAATTTCATTGTATGTGAATTTTGCCTCTATTAAAAAAACAAAAGATACTACTACACACCAACTAGAATGGCTTTAAAAAAAATAAGAAACCAATAGCACATACTGAAGAATATGTGAAAAACTGGATATATTACTGGTGGGAATGCAAAATGGAAAATTGTTTCACAATTTCTTATAAAATTAAATGGGCACTTAACATATGCCTCACAATCTCACATTGAGTTATTTACTCAAGAGAAATAAAATATGTCATGAAAGACCTGTAAGTGAATGTTTATAGAGCAGGGACTACAGTTAGAAGGCTATTTGTAATGTCCTGGTCAAAAATGATGGTTTAGTCTAGGCCCATAGGAATGGAGATAAAGAGAAGTTAACAAATTCAAGATATGTTCTAGAGGTAGAACCTCACTGGATTGTGTGAGAAGAAGAGAGGAATCAAGAATGACTTCAATTTTTGGTATGACCATTTGGGTAATTGATGATGCCATTTACAGAGCTGTAGAAAACAAAAGAGTAGGCTATGGGAAAGGAAAATTGAGGGTCCTTTTATAGCCATTTTAAATCTGATATATTTATTAGACTTCATGGACATTTTGGTTATGATATTAAGTGGTAGTAGAATGCTGTTCCATTAAGTTGTGACAATAACATCAGGAATAGGCCTATGAGACATAGAGCTTGATATACTTTTATGTCTCTGTATAATTGTGGATCAGACAGATAGAAAGAATAGGGGAAAAATTAAGATGACACGAAGCAATAAATAGTTTTATTCAAGCAAATGGTGTAGTCACCTGAGTGGATGTTTATAGAAGTTAATAGACTTGAAAATTACATAATGATATGCTTTAGATTCAGGGGTGTGGCTGATATGACCATTCCTTATTAGTTATCTGTTGCTACATAACAAATTATCCTAAAGTTTAGAGGCTTAAAAAATAGTAGGTGATTATTATCTCACAGTTTCTATGGATCAAGAATTGGGGAGCAGGGAGTTTTTGTGTTTTGAGCAGGAAGCACCTGCTTAGTCTTAGTATCTCATGAAAGTGCAGTCAGGGCTACAGTTAGCTGAAGGCTTGACTGGGGCCAGGGGATCTTTTTCCCAGATGAGTGACTCATACACACAGCAAGTTAACACTAACTGTTGGTAGGAGGGTTCAATTCCTTATCACAGAGACTTCTCTGTATGGCTGTATGAGTAGCTGGCTTTCTCCAGAGCAAATGATCCAGGAGCACACAAGATAGAAGCAATGTCTTTTCTGACCTAGCTTCAGATGCCACTCTGCATCATTTCCACAATATCTTATTGATTAAACAGGTTAGCCCTGTTTGGAATGGAAATGTCTACCCAAGAGAATGATTAACAGGAGGTAAAAGTCATTGTGAGCTATTTGGAGGCTGGTGACAGGCAACTCTCTTTTTACATTTTGGAGTTTATGACATATTAAGAATATTAAGGGGCTCGTCCTAGTAATCATGTCATGAGCAAAATTCCCTTAGATATTTGTGGCTCCAAGCCTCATATGAAATTCAACCAACTTTGGAAGATAAGCTCAAAAGAATTCAAGAAAATAAACTTTTTTTTAAAGCAATAAGCATGTTTTTAAATAGTGGGAAGGTTTACAATTAAATATAGAAATGTTTAAGGAAATCAAACACATTGTATTAGTATTTTTGTGTAAAAGAATCTGTACATTTAGTGGTTTGAGTATTTATAATGTTTAAAAGAATATGACCTATTAGAATAACACATTATATATGTAGAAGTTTATGCAAAATATGTAATCTAAGTAATTGGTTTATATTTGTGATTTTAAGTGGAAAACTTTCAAATGAAAACACAATATTACACATTTAAAAGAACTTAAAATTAACATATTTATAAGATTAATTCATTAGATACATACATGTCTTAAGGTTTTTTATTTTTTGGGTGGTGGTTTTTGTCTTTTTGTTTTTGTTTTTGTTTTTTGATCATACAACTGAAGTATTAAAAAACAAATTTAACATATTAAATTTGTAAATGCAGTTAAAATATTTAAAATAGGTTAGTTAAGTAAATTTGAAAATGTGACCAAATATTAATCAAACCCCCCTTAAAAGTGATTGTTTAAATTTGGCTATATCCAGGGACACCTGGCTGGCTCAGTCAGTAGAGCATGCAACTCTTGATCTTTGGGTTGTGAGTTGCAGTCTCACTTAAATAAATAAATAAATAAATAGAAGTTGAATTTCTAAGCTTATAGGAAAATATCCATGGGTTTTGACTTTGTAAAATAAATTATTAATTTTCAAAACCAAAGTAACTTCTCTGTTTTTCCATTCACCAAAGCCACCTTTTAGTAAAGAGACTCTCTTGGAGGGCAGGTAGGGAAAGGGAGGAAGAGATTTTTGGCTGAGGAACTGGGCCTTACCCAAATAAGCTTGGGCTTGACCTTTGCTCCTACCTGATGGCTGAGCTGGTCCACTTGGATGAGCTCCTCCTGCCAGAGCCTAAGGGAATGGGGGAAGGAAAGCTGGAAGCCATGCCTCTGCCTGTGTTGTCTGTCTCTCCATGTACTCTCCTTGTCCTCACTGTGCTCTGTGCATGTACTAAGTGCTGAACTGGCTTTCATACCAGTTCACAGCATGATTCTTGTTCTCTCCAAAGAAGCTGAGTACATGATATAATGGTCTTTCTTTGTTAACTTGCTCTTTGATTATCCAAGGGACTTCTAAGTGACCTGCAGAACTAAGCAAAGAGTACAGTAAAAACTTGCAGAGGGTCCTGGACATACAAACTGCAAGCTCATCCCATAAGTAATATGACTTATCATTACAAAACAAAAATGTTGACAAACATTGGTTATTGGGAGCACAGTCTCACATTTAGTTTTTGCTTGTAATATTGAAGTTTTTTAAACTGACTGTAACTGATCTTACATCTGGAACCCTTACCAGGCTGTTTAATGGGCAGGAGTACTCCTAAATTTTCTATTAACTGTATTTGTGTGTCTTTTACGGTTTATGCTCTTTGTCTGGGATGGCATAAATGTACAGGAAGGGACCTTAGAAGTTCCTGAGTGTGGGAGTTAAGGGTTGCTCTTTGACACTGGATGGTGGGGTGGCCTGCTCTCCGCAATGATGCCTGCCCAGTACCTGACCCTCCTGCTCTGTGCATGGGTTTTAGCAGAGCGCTGCCTGATGAGCCACCCTGACTTCCCAGTCCGGATTTCTCCCTGGAGGGCTTTTCTTCCCCACCCTAGCCCAGCCCTTAAATGCCTCCAGGGCACAGCAAACTTTCACCCAGGCACAGTGCTTCTACCTCCACTCTCTGCCATACCCTGCTCAAACAAGCAAGTCAAATCCACCCCCCACATCCCCCACACCCCCCATCCTGGGCAGCCTGCTGGCCCAGCTCCAGGGGCTTCCAGGAATCTAAGCACTATAAGGCTTTGCTTTCCTAATAGGAGAGGCAGACTGTTTACAGAATCTTGGCTCTGAGGAGACCTACTTCCATTTCTCCTTCACCAACTTCATCTTCCTTGGAATGGCCGCAAAACTTGCCCACTCAGCCCTCTGTTTTTCTCTTTAACGTGAGCAAAAGCCCCTCTGCTCTTAACATCCCAGCTAGCACCCTGTCCCTTTTACATTCTCAGTAGTGTACCTAGGCCCCATTTTTCCTTACCCCTGTCTTCCCCCTAACTTTCCACAGTACTCAGAGCCTAGAGGAATGGACTTCTGGTAAGGATGGCTTTGCTCAGGACACTAAATTCTAAGGATTTTCACAATATTAGGCAAGAAGGTATGGTTTGAGTCCATCATGGAGTGAAGAATGATGAAAACTAGGCCATATGCTAAGGACAAAAATACATTGATATTATATGTATACCTGTATTTCTATTGCAACTAACTTTACATACTATTAATTGAATTTTTGAGAGGGTAGGGATAGGAGATTATATTTAACAAATATAATCTCCACCTGACTATTATATACAAAGGAGTGGACACCTTACAGAGGGAAAAAAACATGTTTAGAAGTATCTTCAGTAGAAGCCAGAAGATGGCAAAAGCTAGAAAGAAAATTCCAACAGAGTACCACAGAAGCCTACAGAAGGGCAGAATGAATCCCAAATGAACAGATTCAAGAAGGCTTCAAGGAGAAGCCTCAAATTTCTGAGGGCTGCCTAGAAGAAGAGGATATAGGAAAGCATAAGATCTCTGGGTTTCTGCTTTTGAGGATTCATGGTCTAATGGCAGAGACCAACATATTTTGTGGAAAAGGTGACATTTAAGCTAGACTTTGAAAGACATGTGTGAATTCAGTAAGCAGAGATAAAGAATGAGAGAAAAAAGAATTTCTAGAAAAAAAAAAAGAAGCATGATTGATTATCAAGACACCAATGGTTCCTTTTCTCTTCCCCCTCTTAATTCTACTTCATCTACATGGTTTCCATGAAAAATATCTTCTTGGTACCTTAGGATCACAGGGTCTCTGTAAGAACCATTTTCTGATAATTGGTTGATGAATGTTGCTGGAATTCTGGCCCAACAGGATGATCAGTTCTTTCTTGTGTATTTTGGAACAGGAACTGAGAAAAAAAAGGAGTCATTTACTTTTGGGGTACCAGAAGATAAACTTTGCAGTTGTTGATGACCATGACCTTGAGAAATATGGGAAGGGAGAGAGAAAAAAGGAAGAGCAAGAAGACAGAGGAAGAAATGAAGCAGATACAAAGGGGGACAATACCATAGGGTGAGAAACTGGTGGCCTTTGTGTCTCTGATTTTGGATGTTTCTAAGGCTCAGCTGCATTTCTGCTTTTGGATTCCCTGAAATACAGTAGTATCTTTGTAGTAAATTTCTTTTTTCTTTAAGCTAGATTAAGTTTTTTAGATGTTTTTTGTTGTTGTTGTTTGTGCCCCTCCAAATCTCCTAGCCAGTTATGTTAGTTTCCTACAGCAGTTGTAATTACCACAAACTTGGTGGCTTAAGGCAACAATTTATTCTGACAGTTTTGGAAGGTGTAAGTCTGAAATCAAGGTGTCAGCGGTGTCAAGCTCCCTGTAAAGATTCTAGGGAAGAATCCTTCCTTCACTCTTTCTAGCTTCTGGTGGCTGCTGGCAATCCTTGGCATTCCCTGGCCTTAGCTGTATTACTTTACTTTCTGCCTCTATTCTTTTTTTTAATGTTTATTTATTTTGAGCAAGAGAGAGTGTGTTTGTGAACATGAATGAGGGAGGGGCAGAAAGAGAGAAAGAGAGAGAGAAAAAGAGTCCCAAACAGGCTCCATGCTGTCAGTGCAGAGCCTGATGCAGGGCTCAGATTCACCAACTGGGAGCTCATGACCTGAGTTGAAATCAAGAGTCAGATGCTTAATCAACTGAGCCATCCAGGCATCTCTGAGGGTACTGAGGGTTGCTCTCTACCCAAAAAGGAGGCATCATGTGCTCTGTGCATGATAGTATCATGGTCAGATTTTCATGGAGGATTGCGTTGATTACAGTGTGTAATATACATTGGAGCAGGGAGAGCTAAAGAGGAAGGAAAACCAATTATACCATCGCATAATTAAAGTGCAAAGTAATACAGTCTTGAGTCAAGAAGAGAATGTAGGAATAGGAGAAGGGACAAGTGGGAGGCACATTGCAAATTCAGAGTTAACCAGGCTTGGCAATGAATTGTACAGTGGAGAAGGCGAAAGAGAGTGTGAAGAAAAAGGTCGACTGTACAATATGGATGGTCCATAAACATCCCTGAGTTTATGCCAAGTGAGAGATGGTATTACCCAGAAGGCTGGTATTGAAGAGAAGGGCAAGTCTTGAAGATCTCATAGGGGTGGACCCCAAAGACAGTATGGTCAGGGAGTTGGAAATAAACTTACAGTTTGGATCACTTCCATGAAAATTATTCCACGTTTGTATAAGAGGATTCCACAGCATAGTCCTTATTTGCTTTTGTTAATTTTTGTTTTTGTTTTTAAATACTCTCTCCCTGCATCAAGGTCTTTGTCTGAATAGTGTATTTTTTTAACTTTTTAAAAAAATTGTTTTTAATGTTTATTTATTTTTGAGAGAGACAGATCGTGAACAAGGGAGGAGCAGAGAGAGAAGAAGACACAGAATCCAAAGCAGACTCCAAACTGTCAGCAAAAAGCCTGATGCAGGGCTCAAACCCACAAGCCATGAGATCATGACCTGAGCCAAAGTCATACGCCCAACCGACTGAGCCACCCAAGTGGCCCTGAATAGTGTATTTTAATTTTAATAAATATTTTCAGAGGTGCCTAGGTGGCTCAGTCAGCTAGATGTTTGACCTTGGGTCAGATTATGATCTCATGGTTCATGAGTTTGAGCCCAGGCTCTGCACCATGGTGCACATGGTACAGAGCCTACCTGGGATTCTCTCTCTCTCCCTCTCTCACTGTCCCTCCCCCACTCATGCTCGCATGCTCTCTCTCTCAAAATAAATGCATAAACTTAAAATAAATGAGTAAAGATCGCCAGATTACTTTCTTAACTGGCTATAGCAAATTCACTTTTCTACTGGCATTGTGTGTGTCTCCTTTCTTTATTGTTTCCACTATTTGTAGGTATTTCACTCTTTAATTTTTGTGATTTGAAAATGTGACTTCTTTTAGTGGCTATAAAACATTCCACTATATCAACATACCATAAATTACTTAAACATTTTATTTTTGTTTAAAGTTTATTTATTTTTTTAGTAATCTCTACACCCAATGTGGGGCTTGGAATCATGATTCCAAGATCAACAATCACATGTTCTGACTGAGCCAGAGAGGCACCCCAACATTTTCCTGTTTTTTGGACACTAGATTGTTTTCCATTTTTTGCTGTAATAAAATTAATAACCCAGAAATGGGCATATTTTATACCTAAACCTGTGTCCCTCCAATGATACAGGCAGTGATGCTTAAACGTTGAAAGGTTACCTAGATATAGCTTCCCTAGGTTCTTTGCTTTGTTGTTTTTCTTCCTATGTGCCTCTTTCATTTCACTGATAATATTCTAGGTGGACAGGGAGGGGTATGAGAAAGGGAAAGGATTAAAAGAAATAGATTTTTGGTTATCTTTGAATTATATTTAGATATGCTATACCTATCTTTCATTAGCAAAGTGATCTAGAATTGCTATTAAGCCATTATTAGTTCTCTAATTTTACCTTATGTGTAAATGAAGTTTCCCATTTTATTGATGGAAGAACAAATGCAAGAGTTTCCTGGCATTGTCTGTAACCTACAAAAGCAGCTTGACTTCATTTTCTTTTCTTTTTTTAAAATTTTTAAAAATTTATTTCTGAGAGAGAGAGAGACAGCGTGAGCAGGGAAGGGTCAGAGCAAGAGGGAGACACAGAATCTGAAACAGGCTCCAGGCTCTGAGCTGGCTGTCTGCACAGAGCCCGATGTGGGGTTTGAACCCTCACACTGCGAGATCATGACCAGAGCCAAAGTCGGACGCTCAACCAACTGAGCCACCCAGGTGCCCCTCGACTTCATTTTCTTAAAGAAATTCTGAAAAGCATCAATCTTTACTTGCCACTATGAAAAAAAAAAAGATGAGATTTATATCTTGGTACCATGAGTGATATATAATATATGAGTGGATGAATAAACATCCTTTTCTATACTCATTTCCCTTAAACTTTAGCTATTAGAGTAGGAATGCTTCGATTGCAGAATTCTCACTTGAGCAAGGTTTTTATATAACATTATTCATATTCTTGGCCTTGGTTGCCAATTAAGTCTCTCAAGTCTAAAATTGCTTTGTTTGCTTTTTAAGGAAATCTGCCCACCTTACAGACCTACAAGTTAACTAACCAGTCTGTTTTTTTCCCCCTCCCAGAGGACTTTGCTCTGTTGGTTTCCTGCCAGCTCTTACTTTCAAATTGAAATAGTTCAGTTTCTCTGTTTCTAGAACATAGAATTCATTATGCCTGGATTTTTGCCAACAATGTCCTTCTCATGTTTTTAAAACTAAGATGAATGTTACAGAATGACCTAGTGGGCTTGACCCACGATTAGAAGTCAGGCAGTGATATATTAGATGCCTGCATGGATGCTCTGTCCTGGGTAGCAGGGCTGCTAGGGGAACAGGATTCTGGGAGGGTGGGAAGGGCATCCAGGGTGAAGCCTATGGACTGTAGTGGAGAAATATGTGCAAGAGATCAAGTAAGATTTGGCTGGTGTGAGGCAAGACTTCCCCTGCCCTTAGGGCTCTGGTCTGTCTCTACCATAGAAAGGGCATAGTCATTCATTCCTTTTGGCCCTTTGGGTAGAAAACAGAAAGCCAGGTGACAGAGAATATTTATAAAGGGCTCTCAAAAGAAACCACTCTATTTTTTTTTTTTTTAATTTTCAGTGCTTTTTTATTCTCTTGCTACCTCTGCAATCCTGCCTATATTGTAGCTGCCAGTACTGAAAAGGCATTCTTTCCTGCAATGGAACAGTTTTAGGAGTGTTTATATCAGCATAATGCTACACCCGAATGAATTTTTCATCCATGTGGCTCTGTTGAATGACATAAAGAAATTTCTTTTTTTTTAATTTTATTTATTTATTTATTTTTACAAATAGTTTATTGTCAAATTAGTTTCCACATAACACTCATAAGTGTCCTCCTCCATGCCCNACATAAAGAAATTTCTTGACCTTTTAGGTTACTTTCTAGGGATGTGTAAGAATCTAAGTTTTTTTCCTCTTCTAATTGGTTATATATATATATTTTTTAAATTAAACTTTTAATTTTGAGATAATTGTGGACTCCCATACAGTTTTAAGAAATAATGCTGAGGTGGGGCACCTGGGTGACTCAGTTGATAGAGCCTCAGACCCTTGATTTCAGCTCAGGTCATAATCCCAAGGTCGTGGGATTGAGACTTGCTTTAGGCCCTATACTGAGTATGGAGCCTGCTTAAGATTCTCTCTCTTTCAGGGTCCCTGGGTGGCTCAGTCGGTTAAGTGACCAGCTTTGGCTCAGGTCCTGATCTCACAGTCATGAGTTTGAGCCCTACATTGGGCTCTGTGCTAACAGCTCAGAGCCTGGAGCCTGCTTTGGATTCTGTGTCTCCTTCTCTCTCTGCCCCTCTCCAACTCATGCTCTGTCTCTCTTTTTCTCTCTCAAAAATAAATAAACATTAACAAAATTTTAAAAGATTCTCTCTCTCCCTCTGCCCTGTCTCCCCTGCTCGCTCTCTTTAAAAAAAAGAAAGAAAAAAGAAATAATGCTGAGAGATCCTGTGACCCTGTGTACCTTTACCCAGTTTCTCCCAACAGTAATATTTTGCAGAACAATGGTACAATATCATTGTGTGACATTTATGTATATCATTAACATTGATTCAATTAAAATATATAACACTTCCGTCACCACAAGGATTCCTCATGTTACCCTTTTATAGTCACATATACCTCCCTTCTTCCCTACCTCCTTCATTATTTCTCATCAACTGCTAATCTACTCCATTTCTGTAATTTCGTCACTTTAAGAATGTTTATAAATGGAACCATACAGTATATAACTTTTGGATATTGGCTTTTTAAACTCAGCAAAAATACCTAGAGATTCATGTATGTATCAATGGCTCATTTTGTTTGTTTATTTAATTGCAGAGTAATCTTTTATGGTATGTATGTACTATAGTTTGCTTACTATTCACTCATTGAAGGACATCTGGGTTGTTTCGCATTGGGGCTGCTGCAAATAAAGATGCTCTGAACATATGTGTATAGGCTTTTATGTGAACATAATTTTTCATTTCTCTAAGGTAAATGCCTAAGAGTGCAATTGCTGGTCTTGTTGTAGTTGCATGTTTACTTTGATAAGAACCTGCCAAATTGTTTTCAAGAGTGGCTGGACCATTTTACATTCCCGCTAGCAATGTATGAGTGATCCGGTTTCTCCACATCCTTGCTAGCATTTGATGTTGCCACTATTTTTTATTTTAGTTATTCTGATAGAAGTATAGTGATACATCATTGTGATTTAAATCTGCGTTATTTTCCTAATGTTTAATGATGTTGAACATCTTTTCATGTGCTTATTTGCCATCTGTATATCCTCTTTCAGAGATGTATTCATGTTTTTTGCCCATTTTCTAGTTGAATTGTTTGATTTCTTTTTTTAATTGTTGAGTTTTGAGTATTCTCCATATATTCTGGATTATAGTTCTTTGCTGGGTATGTGGTTTGCAAATATTGTCTCATAGTCTGTAGCCTGTTTTTTAATCCTTTTAACAGAGTCTTTCGGAAAAAAATAATTTAGAGAAATCCAATATACATATTTCCCTTGCCTACCCCTAGATCCTGAAGATTTTCTCATATATTTTTTAAAGTTTTACACTTTACATTAAAGTCCAAGGCCACATATTTTTAAGTAGCTGTTTAGATCTCTGCTGTCTGAAATAGGCCTTAGCACACAGGTGCAGTTCTTGCTGTTCTAATTTTTTCTGTCAAGCATCTACTGACTGAAGTCATTGATACCAAGTTATGGATACAATTTCTGATTAGGTACATGATTCTGATTTTATAAGTCATTCAAGTGATGTACTTAAAACCATGAACTCTGGAGCCAGACTCTTTAGGTTCAAGTCCTGATGCTATTTTTCCAAAAGTTTATGATCTTTTGCAAGTTACTTAATCCCTATGAACATCAATTTTTCACATCATTAACATCCGGATAAAAATAATAATACCTCTTTCTTTTTCAAATTTTATTTATTTATATTTTGGAGGAGAGGAGCAGACAGAGAGAGAATCAGCGAGCGAGCAAGAGAGAGAGAATCCAAGCTGTCTCCAAACTGTAGGTGCAGAACCTGATGTGGGGCTCAAACCCACATACGATGAGATCATGACCTGAGCTGAAATCAAGAGTCAGATACTTTTAACCGACTGAACCACCCAGGCACCCCAATATCTATTTCTAGATTGTTGTGAGAAGTAAGTGCAATATTATGTGTAAAAATGCTCAACTCAGTGCCTGATACATACACAGAAACATTCAATTATTGTTACTCCTTTTCCTTTCTACACTCTATGCAAAGATTCTCTAGACACATTCCCCAACTCAGAGGCTCCTTCCCCATAGTCTTCATTTTTTCCTCTGTACCTCTCCCGCCTGGTCCTGCTCATTTTCCTTCATTTATAAAATCTTCTCAACCTACTTTGTCAGTAGAAAGATTTATCTATCTTCAAACTATTATAGTCTTCATATATGTGGTCAGGTTAGCTTTATTTTTCATGGGTGTATTGTGTACACAATAAGGTCTCCTTGAGGACATGCTCGCAGCCCTCCTCCATGGAATCTAGGTCTATACTGGGCAAGTGGCAAATCCTTAACAAGTCCCCAATACACTGATAGTGAATATCTCAATTACAACAGGTTTTGTGGAAAGCAACTTGGCAAAATGAATCCAAAGTCTTAAACCCTTTGACCCAGTAATTTACTTTTTTCAGAATCTATCTGAAGAATGCCAAGATATTTGAACAAAAATGTATGTACACTCTAGGAATATTTCTCATAGACTTACCTGGGAAAGTCAGGATTTTAAAAGACATAAAGATATAACAAAAAAAAAAATCAGGAATCATTTAAATTCTACTTATATGGCAGAATATTGTACTATTGATAATATTCTGTTTTCCTAATCATGGATTATATAGCTATAAGGATATTCACTAAAGTACTTTTTATACTAGCAAAAACCATGGAAATAAAATAGAAGCTCAACTAAATAGATAAATTAACTTTTAGAAGTCACAAAATAGAAGTAAAGTATGATCCCATTTATTTAAAAAATGTATGTACATGCAGACACACATGAACATACAAAAGACAGGAAAAATATATGCCAAAAATGTTAGTAGATTGTCTCTGAGTAATAGCTTTTTGGTAATTTTTAAAAATTGTTTTTAAATGTTTTTTATTTATTTTTGAGAGAGAGAGAGAGAGAGCATGTGCAGGGGAGGGTCAGAGAGAGAGAGAGATACAGAATCTGAAAGGGGTTCCAGATTCTGAGCTGGCTGTCAACACAGAGCCTGACGCAGGGCTCGAACCCAGGAACCATGAGATCATGACCTGAGCCGAAGTTGGAAGTTTAACCGACTGAGCCACTCAGGCACCCCGAGCTTTTTGGTAATTTTAATTTTAATTGTGGTTTCTCTAAAACATAATATTTATTATTTTTAGCATAAGACAATAAGAATGAAAGTTTACAATCTGTTTTTTTAATGTTTTATTTATTTCTGAGAGAGAGAGAGATGATATGAGCAGGGGAGGGTCAGAGAGAGAGGGAGGGAGATACAGAATCTGAAGCAGCTTTCAGGCTCTGAGCTGTCAGCACAGAGCCTAACACGGGCTAGAACCCATGAACCATGAGGTCATGACCTGAGCCCAAGTTGGACACTTAACCGACTAAGCCACCCAGGTACCCCTACAATCTATTTTTAAAAATTTTTTAATGTTTTTTATTTATTTCTGAGAGAGAGAGACAGCATGAGCAGGGGAGGGTCGAGAGAGAGGGAGACACAGAATCTGAAACAGGCTCCAAGCTCTGAGCTAGCTGTCAGCCCAGAGCCTGATCTGAGGCTGGAACCCAGGAACTGAGATCATGACCTGAGCTGAAGTCGGTCGCTTAACCTACGGAGCCACCTAGGCACCCGTACAATCTGTTTTTTAAATAGAGTTTTGGAAAGTATTTAATTACATGAATGTAGTGATCATTCATCCATCACATTCAAAACATTTAAGTGCCTATCAACAGTTAGGCCCTACTAAGAACACAATAGAGAGCACAGCTGACAAAGTCTTTGAATCACAGATAATCTACTGAGGGGCACAAAACATTACAAATAGTAAGAGAAATGATAACACAGCAATAGTACTGAATATCATGAGAACTTAGAAAAAGATGGGGGTAATGGAGTGCCTGGGTGGCTTAGCCTGTTGAGCATCTGACTTCGGCTCACAGTTCATGGGTTGATGACTCGCATAGGGCTCTGTGCTGACAGCTCAGAGCCTGGAGCCTACTTCAGATTCTGTATCTCCCTCTCTCTCTGCCCCTCCCCCGCTTACACTCTGTTTCTCTCTCTCTCAAAAAGAAATAAACATTTTTAAAAAATTGTTTTAAAGAAAAGGATGAGGGTTAAAGAGGAAAGATGAGCCTTTTTTGTGGAACTTGAGTTGGAGCCAAAAGAAAGGGATAGACAGGGAAGAATGACCTAAGCTGAGGGATAAAGATTTTCAGAGTTCTCTTGAGATACCACTGAAGAAATGTGAAAAGTCATGAGTAGGGAGAAGGGTTTGGAAGGAAAACTTGGAAAAGTAAATAGGAATTGGAACATGAAGGACCCTATAGATTATGCTGGTGACATGTTCTATCCTTAAAAATAAATATTGGGAGAAAGGCAATTAAAGTTTCTAAATGGAAATTTCATAATAATATTTTTGCTTTAAAAAAATCACACTGACTACTGTGTAGGAAATGAATGAAAGGGAGATAGAATTGGAGGAAGGGAGACCAGTTTAGGTCAATGAGATAATGATAGTAGCTGTGGGTATGAAGAAATGAGACCTGATCGAGAAGTGACTTGGTGATAAATTGGATTAGTGATGTTGGTGGAGAGGGTGCTGTTGGGGAGGAAGAATTTCCTCTGCACTTCAAGATCCGTCTAGTTGAACTAAGAATCAAATTGCCATGAGTCAGATAAACAGGAGAAAAATCAAATTTAATAATAGAAGTATGGGGAATCCACAGAGACATGAAGTTCCAAAGACAATGAGACAACATACTGCTTATATGAGCTCAGGGTCTGAGGATACAAAGGGGAGAAAAACCATTAGCAGGAAGATGTCTGGAAAACAAAGTTTGGTCTATTATGTAGATAAGTTTCTTAGGTAAAGAGGAATCTCTGATAATAACTCTCTTCCTGGTACTGGCAGGCAGCTGAGGGGGAGGTAGAGAGCTTTTCTCAAATCTGTTAGGTTTTGACTGCTTTTAACTTGAAATAATATTCATGTCAAAGTGGCCCATCTTGAGTCAGGCTGCCCTTGGCCCCTATAGTGTCAAAGAAAAGCAAGAGTCAAGAAAGATGTTTTAGCTGCTGAGTTGACAATTGTGGATGGTGGTATCATTAACCACCGTCAGGGGGTTAGATATGGGTCAGATCAGGAGGCACCAAGTAGGGGGGAAAATGAGTTCAGTTTGGGATATGTTGAGTTTGAGCTGCCTGTAGGAAGTGCAATGAAGTGTTTAGGAAACTACTGGAGATGCAAGTGTGAAAGTCAGGTGTGAAAATAACTGTATAGACATGTGTTTTGGGGGGCAGTTATGACAGTAGATGAGATCATCAAGAGATATATGTATAATGAGAAGAGAAGAGGGCTTAGGACAGAACCCTAAGGAAAACCGACATTTAAGAGACTGAAAATCAGGAAAAAAATAGACTCAAACCTGGTCTGGGACAGAAATTTTTTGTGTGATGTAATTTACAACTCCTTCTGGGAAGCAATTAGCATTCCTGATAAAGTGCGTGAACAGTTTTCTGACAGACTTTAATAAGACTGAGAACTCCTTCTGGGAAGCTAGGGTTACCCATCCAGCTGATTGACTAGCCTAATAATCCTTAACCAGATGTTCTTTTTTTGTATCCATTCTAAACATGGTTACTGAACTTCTCTTTTTTTTTTTTTATTAAATGTCTAAACCCAAATTACTTCTTTAGTTGAATTTTTCAAAAACCTTCTTCTCATGTACTCAAAAATAATTTGGGACGCCTGGGTGGCTTAGTCGGTTAAGTGTCCGACTTTCGCTTAGGTCATGATCTCGCGGTTCGTGGGTTCGAGCCCTGTGTCGGGCTCTGTGCTGACTGCCAGCTCAGAGCCTGGAGCCTGTTTCAGAGTCTGTGACTCCCTCTCTCTCTCTGACCCTCCCCTGCTCATGCTGTCTCTCTCTCTCTCTCCTAGAAATAAATAAAACCTTAAAAAAATTTTTTAAAAAATCAAAAATAATTTGTCTGAGGCATTTCTTTAAAAAAAGAGAAACTTGCAAAAGAATTATGCGAGGCTAGAGACTTAAGAGAGAAACCAGAAGACTCTTGGTGTTATGCAAGTCAGATGAAAGCATTTGAAAAAACAGAACATAAATGGGCAACAGTGTCAAATGCTAGTGGGAGGTCATGCTAAACAAGAATGGGAAATCACCACTAGAATTGGTAATAAGGAATGTCAATGGTGATCTTACCAGGAGTAGTTTCACTGGGGTGTCTGGGGACATCATTTCAGATATCAGTGGGCTCAAGAGGGAGTGTAGACAATTCTTTCTAAAAGTATGACTATAAAGAAGGAATAGGAAGAGAGCTTTGAGAGTGTTTGTTTTGTTTTGTTTTGTTTTGTTTAGTGGAGATATAACTATATTTAAATGTGTTTAGGAAGAAGTCAATAACCAGGGAAATAGAAGTACCTGAAAGAGAAGGGCTAATCTTGACTTGGAGAACAGAGGAGGTGGGCCAGTCTCAAGGGATTCTGAGTCCAGGGGAGAGAAGGTCATCTCTCTCCCATTGTGACAGGAAAGAAGGGAGAAGATGGGCCTGCAGTGACGACTGTTTTCAAGTTTGCTGGTAAAAGGTCAAAGGCTTTCCTGTCCATCCGGCTCTGTTACTTGTCTGATGTAGGAAATTGGGAACTCTGCTGAAAGTGCTAAGATAAACGGCAGGATGGCAGACTAAGGATTGGAAGAAAGTTCTGAGAATGATCCTGAGGCGAATGGGAGACTGAACTGACCGAGGAAATGGAGAGTGATTTCAGGACATCGTGGAGAAGGAGGATAATGAATACATTGTGAAACCAATCAGCACAAGTCTGTGATTTTCTCCAGTGGTCCTCAGAAGTCCGGACTTAGGGATGAAGTAGGCTAAAACATTTCAGTTAATCTGGACAGTTCTTAGTGAAACCATTGAAGCTTTGCAGCTTTCTTTGCCTATCCTTTAAATGTGACACCTGAATTTTGAGCCTAGGCTCTCTTTTCTTCTTTCTTTGTAAATACTTCCAATTACTCCCAAAACAATACTTGCAACTGTAGGGGCCAAGGGCAGGCTGCTCAATATGGGCCATTGTTTTTTTCTTTTTCTAAATTTTTATTTAACATATAGTGTAATATTGGTTTCAAGAGTAGAATTTAGTGTTCAGCACATATATGTAACACCCAGTGCTTGTCACAAGAGTGCCCTCCTCAGTACCCATCACCCATCTAGCCAGAGAGGCCACTTTATTTTTTTATTTTATTTTATTTTTCTTTCATAGTTTATTGTCAAGTTGGATTTCATATAACACCCACTGCTCACCCCAACAAGTGCCCCCCTCCAAGCAGATGGGCCACGTTATAATGAACATTATTTTGAGTTAAAAGTAATCAAAACTCAGCAAATGCAGGAGAAGGTGTCTTCTTGGTCCTAACTGCCTAAATTTACATTGGAAAGGAGATCCTGTACCAGGAAGAGAGCTATTAATAGAGACTCCCCTTTACCTAAGAAACTTATCTACATAACAGGGCAACCTTTCTTTTTCAAAAAATCTCCTTTCACTTTCCTGCTAATGGCCTTCTTCCTTTTTGGGTTCTCAAACCCCACACCTCAAATAAGCTTCATGTTGCCTCATTGTCTTTGGAATTTCATTATTGTGTGGATTCTCTGTAAATATGCCTATTTGATTTTCTCCTGTTAATCTGTCTCCTGTCAATTTGACTCTAAGTCCAGCTAGAGGGACCTTAAAATAGAGGAAGGACTTCCTCCCCAATACAACTCAGCCTTTTCCCAGAGAACCAGACTCCTGGGGACTATCTGCCTTCTGAACACCTTTAGTTAGTGTTTTCTCAAGCTCATTGTATCCCCACGTCTGCATTTCCTCTACTCTGAGAACGATTGTAAGCCTCAGGAGGGGGCAAGGGTTTGCCATTGTATGCCCTGAGCTCAGTGTTCAATGAATGTCTGCTAAATAAATGAAAGAATCCAATCAGTTGTGTAAGCCTGAGACCTGGGAGTCATCTTTTACTCCAATTTCTCCTTCACCTCTGGCATGCAGCCCACCAAGTCTTGTCCACAACTAAATATGTCTTACAGCAGAAGAAATAAAGTGAATGATAAAACAATTGTAACACAGAAACTTGTGTTTGCTCTGCCTTTCTTGGCTCATTAACACTGGAACTGAAGTAGTGGGAGGGCAACTCCTTCCCTATTTCCTCTCCCTATCTGCACCCAGCCCTCTCAGCCTTAGAGAAAAGGGAGACAGTTTTACATTAGCTAATGGTTCAGACACAGGTTATAATGGGCCATTAAGGTATATCATATAAGAAGAAAACAGAGCTTTCTGAAAATGGGATGAGGACCCTGTAGGGCGATGACAGAGAAGTGAAGGAGGAGGAGCCTGGGATGGGATCCAAGCCTGTGTATGAGAAGCTTCCCCCCCCCGCCCCCCAAGATCCTTACCAGGACATGAGTCCTCCCAACCACATTGGGGGAAGCTGGCTCTTTGATTACCAGGGGCCATGGAGCTTGAGCATCCACTCTGTGTACAAGGTCAGGGCTTGGACTCTTCTGTACTGGGACTTCAGCCTATTTACTGCCTGGCAGGACCTTTGTTTGGTTTCCCTAGACTATGCTCTCTCCCAGAATGACTGCATCTATCTAGCAGGTACCTTCTTAAGGTGCCCCAGGGAGCCTGTAAGATCTAGAAACATACCCTCAGCACCTAGTTAGTTGGGGGAAGGAGTTCCCACATGCCTTTTCCAGAATGGGTGCTGAACTGGGTGAGCTGGAGACCTCCAAAGAGCTGGGACAGTGTTAATAATGGCTCCATCATGGGCTGATTTGTCTGCTTGTCTCTCTCCCATGATCAATAACTGTAGTCCAAGCCTCTTTCATCTCTCACCTGCTAACTGCAGAAACCTCCTAACTGGCCTCCCTACCTTCTATCTCACCCTTACCCCATCCATTATCCACAGAGAAGTCAGAAGTTTTGTAGAAAGAAAGAAAGAAAGAAAGAAAGAAAGAAAGAAAGAAAGAAAGAAAGAAAGAAAGAAAGAAAGAAAGAAAGAAAGAGAAAGAAAGGAAGGAAAGAAGGAAGGAAGAGAGGAAGAAAGGCAGGCAGGAAGGAAAAAAAGTGGAAGAAAGGAAGAAAGAAAGAAAGGAAGAAAGGAAAGAAAAAGAAAGAAAGGGAAAGAAAGAAATATGTGCAATACTTTACCTCCTCCTTCCCTGGCTAACAGCTAGGTTTCAGCTTTAGGGTTACTTATTTTGAGATTTCTCTGACAACCCTTCTTCCAGGACACACACACAAGATTAGATATCTAGGTATATACTTCCCCCAATGCTTCAGTTGGTTGTAATTATTTGTTTATATTTTTAACTAAATTGTGGGCAGAGAATAGGCCCACTTGTCTGTTTACTTGTGACCTTCTCTCCAATGCCGATTCCTGTACTTTGAGTTTGGTGGATAGGAGTAAGGTCTACACCAGTGGTTCTCAAACTTGAGCATGGATCAGAATTACCTGGAGGTTTGTAAAAACACAGGTTATTGGATCCCCCTTATTGATTCAGTAGGTCTGGGGTAGGGCTGTAAATAATGCATCTCTGACAAGTTCTCAGGTGCAGCTGCTGGGGCTGGTTGGAGATCACATTTTGAGTTACCACTGCTCTTCTATCTGCCTGGAAGATAGGCTAGAGGGGTAGATTTGAGTGAGTTTTCAGATAAAAAGAAAGTTTGAAGGAGAAGTATAAATTTTGGACATCTCAGAGATCATGGCTAAAATGGGAAATATTTGAATTTGATGTTAAAAATGGCAGAACTTGGGGAGCCTGGGCAGCTTGGTTGGTTAAGCATCTAAGTCTTGGTTTTGGCTCAGGTCATGATCTCACAGTTTGTGAGTTTGAGCCCTGCTTTAGGCTCTGCGCTGATGGTACAGAGCCTGCTTGGGATTCTCTCTCACTGCTTCTTTGTCCCTCCCACATCTCTCTCTCTAAATAAATAAACAGACAAACTTAAAAAAAATCATTAAAAAAAAATGGCAGAACTTTCCAATAGTTGACAAGGTCCTGTGAGTAACAATGAAAATGCATGGTTCAATGGCCTGTAGATGAAGGTGTGCTATGGAGGCAAAGACCTGAAAATGAAAAAAAAAAAAGTTTGTATTTGAAAAAGTATAATATTGAAATGAAAAAAAAAGGGTTTCAAGTGAAAAAGAAGATTGTAAAAGAGAATGTGTGATGTCATTTCAATTTCATTAAAAATGTCTAGAAAAAATACTGAAAATACATGGTAATGTTTATAATAGTTATCCCTGGGGTGAGTTTTATTACCTTCCTAAATTTTGAAAATTCCATTATCATATTTTCCTTTCATAATTAGAGGAAAGCTTTTTTTTTTTTTAATTTTTTTATTTTGAACCCTCTGAGTCTCAGACATTTCCATTTGGTTGAATTAAATGATGTCCCGTTTCGTCCCCTTCTTGAACTTGTTTTTCTTTGACATCTTAACTTGTGCTGAAAGTATAAAAATCAACAAAATTAAAAGAACTAAAATTAAAAAAACAAGCAAAAAAAGGAAAAGGAAAAAAGAACCTCAGATTAAAAAAATGATTTAGTTGTTACTGACACCCACAAGAATATATTGGTCCTCTAATTACGCCATATATTTGAAGGTTGTAACCACCCACCTGGAGGGGTTACCAGACTGTCTGGGGCTGGTGACTTCATCCACTGGTCAGACGACTTCATCCACTGGTCAGACAGGGAACGCCAGTCTGAATCTCTTATCCATCACCTCTTGTTTCTTTTCATAAAATTTCAGGAATGTACTGAATATGGTTCTCAACTTTACTCTTCCTGTTCAGATTTATACTTCCTTATCTCTCTTTGAACTAGATCCTCTCCCACCCAAATAATATCATTTTTGAAAGTTACTAAAAAGTTATTCTTTCTACCCTTTAGTATTAAAAATTACTTCCTTAAAAAATGACTTGACAACCTAAACCCTCTTTATAGGGTTTATTTGGTGCATAAATTCAAAGTCCCAAACAGGTAAAGTTCAAATACACTTTTAGAACACAACCTACTTTGTCCAAGATAGCTCTTGCGCAATAAAAAAATTCTATGTGTTGGGGCACCTGGGTGGCCCAGGTTGAGCGTCGGACTTTGTCTCAGGTCATGATCTCGCAGGTCTGGGTTTGAGCCCCGTGTCGGGCTGTGTGCTGACAGCTAGTTTGGAGCCTGGAGCCTGCTTCGGAGTCTGTGTCTCCCTCTCTCTCTGGCCCTCCCCTGTTCGCACTGTCTCTCTCTCTCTCCTAGAAATAAACAGAAATATTAAAAAAAAAAACATTAAATTCTATGTGTCATAATGTATACCAACTGGCAGTAGTATTTGCTAGTAAGAATTTCTTGTTCATTTCTCTAAAAGAATGAGATATATAGGACTTTTAGCATATGCATTTACTTTAATTATGAACAATTCTGTGAGTGCCTGGCTGGCTCAGTCAATGAAGCATGCAACTCTTGATTTTGGGGTCATGAGTTCAAGCCCCATGTTAGGTGTGGAGCCTACTTTATTTATTCAAAAACAATTTTTAATATTCATTTATTTTTGAGAGAGAAAGAGAGAGAGAGAGTCAGAAAGAGAGGGAGACATTGAATCTGAGGCAGGCTCCAGGCTCTGAGCTGTCAGCACAGAGCCAAATGAGGGACTAACAAAGGCACAAACCATGAGATCATGACCTGAGCTGAAGTTGGACTCTCAACTGACTGAGCCACCCAGATGCCCCAAGCCTACTTTATTTTTTATTTTTTTAAGAAATATTTTTATTTATTATTATTATTTTTTAGTTTTTTAAAATGTTTTATTTATTTTTGAGAGAGAGAGACAGAGCACATAAGCAGGGGAGGGTCAGAGAGAGAGGGAGTCACAGAATCCGAAGACAGTCTCCAAGCTCTGAGCTAGCTGTCAGCACAGAACCCGATGTGGGGCTCGAACCCACGAACCGTGAGATCATAACCCAAGCCAAAGTCAGATGCTTAACCAACTGAGCCACCCAGGTGCCCCAAAAATATTTTTATTTCTGACTCATTTTTCTTTTGAGCCTACTTAAAAAAAAACCCAACTATTAATTATGAACAATTCTAAATCTCTTATCAAGGCCTTCTAATTCTTTACCTACAGAGAAGTACATACAAATGAAATGACTAAATGTTCATGGGTTTAATCATGTATGGTTTCAAAGTTAGAAATATGAATATAAAGTTCCAAATATTTATTTCATATTAACCCATATTATGGAAGAAATAATGAATAGTGTCTGACTACAGCAAAATGTAGAAGGTATACAGAATTGTAATTTTCATCACAAACACGGATCAGATCAGATCAGGAAAGACTAGAATCTTAATATTTCAACCATACTGATTACTTCGTAGCTATTTTCTTTTTTAAATAAAAACATTTTTTTTAATGTTTTATTTTGAGAGAGACAGAGCGTGAGCAGGGGAGGGGCAGAGAGAGAGAGGGAGACACAGAATCTGAAGCAGGCTCCAGGCTCTGAGTTGTCAGTGCAAATTCCTACACGGGGCTTGGCTTGAACTCAGGAACTGAACAGAACCAGGAGATCATGACCTGAGTTGAAGTCAGAGGCTTAACTGACAGCCACCCAGGCACCCCGTAGCTATTTTCTTTTTTTTTTTATATATTTTTTATTTATTTCTAGGAGAGAGAGAGAGACAGCGTGAGCAGAGGAGGGTCAGAGAGAGAGGGAGTCACAGACTGAAACAGGCTCCAGGCTCTGAGCTGGCCGTCAGCACAGAGCCCGACGCGGGGCTTGAACCCACGAACCGCGAGATCATGACCTAAGCGAAAGTCGGACGCTCAACCGACTAAGCCACCCAGGCGCCCCCCGTAGCTATTTTCTTAAATGTCCTTACACTCCCCGTAATAAACTATAAATTAACAGAATTGTTCTGAGACCAGGAAATGGTGATCCTGAATGATTTGGCAAAGTAAGACAGTTAGTGACAGAATGGAACCAGAAACTAGTTTTTCTAATTGCCACTTTAGTACTTCTTATTTTAGATTGTATTATCTGTGCTGCCACAAGGTAAACCATGACATTGACTTTCCCATTTTAGAAAAAAGATTGTATAAAAGTTTCCTTTGTGGTCTGATGGCAAAAGGCATATGTTGTATTATTTTAAAAATGTTAACTATTGATCATCATTGACAAAATGTTTTTACATGATACTTATGGATCAAATTGTTCTTCATTTCTTCAATAATCACCACTTTCTAAGTCTGTTAAGAACAATCAGAAATTACTGAATGTTAATGAAGAAAGACGCATTAGATATCATCTTGTCTATCATCTCACTGGGAAAACTAAGGCCCAAAGACATTTGTTAGAGTCACAGTGTGAGTTGGTGGGAGTCTCCTGACTTCTAGTCCAGAGCTGTTTATAGCACATAACACTGCCTCAGCGCATCCTATTTCAAATTCAGGGCATAATGAGAGGATATTCTTGGGACCATCAGTACTGATCAATGAATCAGCTCGGGGAATCTGTGTGCCCTCTTACCTTTTTACTTTTCTCTTAAATGTATTCAATACACTTTCATTTTGTTGCCTGATGTGTTGGGAGTGGGGACAGTCAGAAAAAACAAGTAAAATGTCAAGTGGTAAATGTAATTTAGATTTTTTTTTAGGGACAATGAGAGAAGTGAGGCTGGCAAGACTTTAGAAAAGTTGCAATTTTTCAGAGGAGACCAAGAAAGAGATAAGGAGGAATGACCCAGGGAATTGATGACCTCCTGCTATCAGGGCCTCTGTTGGGCAGTTTATGGGGCTTTCTCATTCTTCTTAACTACACTTCAGGTTAGCATCTGTTAACCTCCTTTTATTACTCATGAAGAAACTGAGGCTCCAAGAGGTCCCATCATTTATCCCACAGTCACACAGGCTGGGAACTAGTAGAGCTAGATCCGATGTGGTCTGTCTGTCTGTGGAGCCTGTGTAGTTTTGGTTCTACAGGAGAATATATGTAAGGTGAATGAAGGAAAATAACACTAACTGCAGTGTGATCTAGTAGTAGTAATAATGACAGCATAGCTCTTTACATGTGTGATTTCTGAACATGTTAAATGAGCATATGAATAGGACTGATGGGGTGTCTCTTGCTCTTCCTCAGAAGAGGAAGACAGAAGACATTTTATACTTAAGATTTTCTTTGGCTTACTTGTTTTCTGAAAAAGAATTGAAAGGCTCAATTAGTTTTGTTTTGCCACATTTTATCAGATTATTATGTTCTTGATGTGGGGGATAGATTGACATGTGATTATGTGAAATCAAACCTGGTATCTTCAAAATTCTTCTAGCAGATAAGCATCCCTATGGGTTCACTATTCAGTTTTGTAATTAGTGATTACTGTTCACATTTCCTGGATGGGAGTTTTTAATCTGCACCCAGGTCTTTTTCCATTTTAAGTTAAATGTCATATACACTCTTAATTTCTTTTATGTTAACCTACATATGAAAAAGCAAATTTGTATTATGAGAAAAATCAGCAACCGGCCATTTTTACACATACATATCCCTCAAATAAGTCTCTGATGACTAATTTTACTTTAGTCTGCAACTCCAGTTTAAGCTTTAGGCTCCATTCTCTTATTTGGAAGACAGTGCCCAGTTCTGCAATACTGTGTAATATAAAGGTAGTGTCCATTTATAAATAATCATTGTCTTCTAATGAATTAATTAATTCTCACTTGCATTTGTCGGTTCGATACAAACTTGGGTAAAGATGCATTCTGTTTCCAAAATTGGGATTCTCTGTATTTAAAAATGTCATTCTAATTCTCAACTTCCTAGAACTGTTACTACAAAAGAACTATTTATTTTGCCATTCATCCTAAAAATAAAACCTTTCACCCGGATTACATACTTTAATAGTCACATTTTTATCTAAATAATTTTAGAATAATTTGAAAGAATCCATTTCTAGGTGCAATGAGATCAGACACGAGTTGGAACTGGGGCAGGTTGGAGAGGGTAATGTAAGAGCCCACCTCCTTGCTTAGAAACACCTCAAGAATTTCTAGACTCACAAGGGAAGTGAAGGAAGAGATTTTAAAAGCTGAATAGTGCCGCTCTTTGCCAGCTCTTGAGGACGAAGGCCCAGCCGGCTGCGGCGAGGACTGCGAAGAGTTAACGAGGGACTGAGCCCCCCGCGCCGCGGACTCCCGGCGCGCTCCCTCCGCCCTCATGTCCCCACCCTCTCGTTTTGGCAAGGGATTAAAGTGCTCCCCCCTGTGGCAGCAGTGACCCAGAAATGAGTTTGATTCACACAGCCCTTCCTCCATAACAAGCCAAACGCCCGTCCGAGAGTGCCTGCCTGCGCNTTGTTGCTTTGCTCGGGAGTTCTCGGGAGTAATTTAATGCCGAAGGTCGCTGCCTAGTGGAAATAATATAGTACGTCATTAATATGGCGCCAAAAGATTGGGTTCTCGATAGTAGCGAGGAGGGAGGGCAGGCAGCTGCCGAGCGCAGCGTTACTATCCCACCAGTAACTTGGGCATTGCTGGGGCGGGGGCCAGAGGAGGAGGAGATGATTTTTGGATCCTGAGAATTGATCTGTGTTGGATCAGTAAGTTTTATTATGATTATTTCTCAATTTTGGGGGGCTGAAGACTTAAGACCTTTTTCTTCTTTCGGATTTGCGAAGAACATGCGGTTTTCAGGTGAATCATCATTTAAAAGCGTTTGGGAGCAGAAGCCCAGTGTAGTTGGCTTTAGTTTATACAAATTTTTGAAAAGCCAAAGCGCATTAGGCTGCATGAAAGTGGAAAGCATAGTAGCAACTTGGTAGACAGATGGCAATGGCAGAACGCAGGTCCGCGTACATATATGAATCCAGAGTGTGTGTGACCGTGGTGGCGGGGGGACGACTGTATTTGTCCAAACATAGGTGTGTGTGTGTGTGTGCATAGGTACATCTGTTAGGGTGGCCGCAGCCCTGGCTCTTGTCACCGCGTCACCACATGTCCAAAATATTCTTTGCATCAATTCAAGGGCAGTGAGCAAGGGGTGTAGGGACAGCTTGGCAATTAGATTCTTCCAAATTGGGTTTCCAACAATCAGACCTTTTACTTCAAGCGAGACTGTAAAGTGTAAAACCCTTCATCGGTGAAATTAGGAAGGAGTTGCACTGGTAGAGCAAAGTACCGATTAACCATGAACTTAAAACGGGTTGCAAATTGCAACCTTTGGCACCATCTGCAAATTGTGGGGGTGGGGTCGCTCTGGCTTTGCTGCCTTAAATGAACGTGCAGTGTACCTCCGGACTGCAAGTTGCTAAGCCCTTCAGTGCACGTGTCTGGTGCCTGTGAGTGTGTGTGTGTGAGTTGGGGGCTGTTGTTTGGTAGCCAGCAGGCTTTCCGGGTTGTTGGCGCTGGCTTGCAAATGCGGGAGAGGGATGGAATGTGGAATGTTGACCAGGGAACCGAATCCTGTCGGAACGGTCCCATTTGCTGGAGAAATTCGATCCCTTCCACCTCCTTCCCGTCAAAGGTGCCGCCCGGGAGGGACTCGGGGAGGGGGACGGCGCGGCCGTTTCCAGCGGCGCAAGTGGCTTCTGGACGCGAGGGAGCGTTTGATTTGCAACTGGGGCCGAGCGGATTGGTG
>NW_027527375.1:899563-1097361 GCF_008692635.1 Crocuta crocuta
GCGGCGGCGGGGAGGCCGCTGCGGAGGGAGCGGGGCTTGGTTGCGCCACGAGAAGGTGTCATCACTGCACCGGGGCTAATTCCGGTGGAGGTGCCGGGAGTTACTTTCCCCTCCTTCCGCGCTGTTGTTTCTGTCGCCTCGGGAAGAGGAGGAGGAGAGGGAGGAGAGGCAGGCTGGCGGGGAGGGAGGGGGCGGCGCCGCGCGGGGCCGGGGCCCTGCGCACNGATTTCCCCCCTCTCCTGCCTTCTACTCTTACCCCACCCCACACTTCTCCTTCCCACACGAGCTCCTCGTCCCAGGGTCCTCCACCCCAGCTCTCCTTGCCCCGGGTTTCCCCCACTCCAGCCCCTCCCCCCAACTACCCGGCCCCGGGCTTCCAGACCCTGGGCTCCCCCTCCCGGGCGCGCGGGGGTGGCTGCAGCCCCGGCGCACGGTGAATGCAGAGAGCAAACAAAAAAGCGGGCGATTTAAACGTGCCTTCGAAACCCGTTAGGAATGCGCCGTCACCCGAAGACCGTTTAAAAGCTGCTTTGGCTGGCTTTCTAGTAACGAGGACAGGCGCCCCTCTTCGCCTCGCCGGGGGCGAGAGTCTGTAGCCCTCCGTCTACTCCGTCCTAGAGGGAATTTAAATTTTCTTTTTTGTAAAATGATAGCTGCAGTTGAATGACTTACTACAGCAACATCTTAAGGAAAGTGGGAGAGAATCTGAGGTTTCCATTAAAGGGACTGCTTAGGGGCTTCTTTCCCAAAGGTTTTTATTAGGTGAACTATTTTTTGCATTTCGGGAAACCCACTGTGAAAGCCTTGCTTTTTAGTTACTTGTAGCCCAAGGCTGTTATCTTTCAAAGCTGATGAGCTAGTTTTAAGGTACTGGGAAATTATTTCCTTGAAAGCTGGTTTAGTAGTGGTCCACCAAAGCTAATCAAGATTTAATCACTTCTAGGTATAGAAAGGAAGAGTTCATTATAACCACGTTTACACTGATTTAACATTTTTGACACAATAATTGTAGAATGGGCAACACATGTTGGAGGGATACAGAGGATGTTTTGGGGGGGGACACTTCATGACAAATATCTGCAACCCAGAGTTTTCCTGCTCTTTTATTCCAAATATTTCGGTCTCATTTAATGTCATTTTAAAGTCAGATGACTTTCCTGATTGGTATTTTTCTTTTCTTCCTTAAGTTTGTATATTTTTATATTTGTATAGGACTTGGAATTTTCAGGTCTACAACAGACACAATTTTACAGCTAAGTGTTTTTTGTTTCCCGATATCTCTTTTTATTAGGTTTATTTAGTGTGTGAGTGTGCGCGTGCGTGCGCCCGAGGGAGGGGGCGGGAGAGAGAGAACGCCAAGCAACCTCCTTGCTGGCTTCACGGAGACCGAGGTGGGGCTGGAACTCAAGAACCGCTAATGACGTGAGCAGAAACCAAGAGTCAGACTTTTAACTGGTCTGAGTCACCCAGGCGCCCCCTCCCTTTATTTTAATACAGCGAGACATACAGGGAGTTTCCTGATATGCAGTAGAACTTGAACTTGATTCCGTCTTGGAATGGTAAGCTGCTTTGTAGTAAGAAAAGTTGGATGGGTTGCCACAGAAGTTTTAACTATTATAAAGCTACATATATGTTCATTTAGAAGTAACGAAAAATCCGTGAGCATTTTCGTCTAATTAGTTACTAAAGTTGAAAGAAGAGCTGTAATGGGAGAACTGAAAAATGGTAAGTGTGCCTGAAAGTCAGATGAGAGGAAAAAAACTCTTAGGAGTTTAAGAAAATGTTAGATTTTAAAATGAACTGTTGCTTAACTCAGAAGCTTGGGGGGAAGGATTAGCTAAAAACTTGGAGGATTTGAAATAAAAGCTGATCTCCATGTGACTAGTCTATAGTAGGGACTTAATAAATACTGATTTTTGACTTTAAGGAGCCCTTAGTAGCTTAACATATTATTAGAGAGGTGGTGTTCCATGTACATTGTTGGACATTAGAAAATACGGAGAGACAAATATAATAACACATTCCTACCACCCAGAGATCACTTATAGATAATTGCATATGCATATATATATATTTTAATGGAAATCCTACTGTATTAAGGAGGTTCCCTCACCCGCCCCCCCTTGGCCAGCTTGGTAAATTTTCATCTCCTCAAATACTGAGATGTATTCAGGTTTCCACAGTTGGCCGTAAAATATAACAGAGCAGCTTTGTCTAAATTAATACTGTCCAGCTGAGGATCATTTATTACATCTGGTTATTATTTCCCGTAAGTAGATTTTAATCTGTACTTACTTTTTGACAGAACCTCTGACATTGAGGAGTCAAGCCTTTGGAATTAATCATGACTGGACTTTTAAAAAGTTGGAAATACAAATAGCACTTTATTGTAATTTGGGTTTTAGATTGAGAAATTATCTTTTTGAAGTGCTTTAAGGAAATTTGCCTGATGTATTTGTCTGCAGGTTTGTTGGGAAAAGAATTATCAACTGTTTGTGTTTCAGTACTGTGGTAGTTGGAACAGCAAACATAAGATATCAAATGCTAATTATGTTCTATATCTAGGATTTGTCAGGAGTTAGGAAGAGGCATATGAATCTCACAGTTTGCTTACTTCCTGTTGGTGGAGCTCTTCTTTAGTATTGTGGGACACTCATTATTATTATTATAGTTATTATTATAGTTAGCTGTCCGGATTTGCATTATAAACCCAGTTTTCCCACAAGGTTAATAAAATAGACATCTTGACCAATTCATTTTGCTTTTTATTTGGATTGGCATGAGAAGGTTTGGCTCAGTTCAAACAGTTTGCCAGTGTTAAAACTTCTTTCATTCCCTCCCTGTAAGTTAAAATGTTGGCACCACATTAACAGTACTCTTAATTTGTTAAATTAATTACAAAAATTTTCTTAATATTTATCTTGAGAATGTGTCTGTGCTCGAGATGTGGAGGGGCAGAGAGGTAGAGAATTCCAAGCAGGCTCCATGCTCAGTACGGAGCTGACTGGGGCTTAATTTCATGCCTAGGAAAGGTCAGGACTTGAGCTGAAATCAAGAGTTGGGAGGTTAACTGACTGAGCCACCCAGGTGCCACTTTTTATAATTTTTAAGTAAAGAGTGGCTTTGCTTGGAGTCAGTAGTTTCTTAGATAGTATCAGAAGCCTTGTAGGAACCTTAATTGGGGAAGTGTTTTAATTCTTGAGACATTAAGTTATTTCCTTGAAAGTTTTAGGTTTCAGTCTGTTTTCTCCATTTTCAAGATGTTGCAGCACATGTATTTAAAATTTGGACAATTAATAAGTTTACTATTTGTAGTATGATATTTCAGAAAGTTGAGGCTTATTTGAGAGTTTATTGTCATTTATCTGGTGTACTTCTATAAATCTATTGGTTTATTATGATTGTGAGGGGTGTATGTTTTGATGTTTTTGCAGTTGGTGGACTCAGATGGAGTAAGTTACCCTGCATTCCTAAAATATGCCAGGGTGGCCCTAGAGGGTCTTTTTACCTTTGAGTGGAAGTGGTATCTTGTCTGCAAGTTTAGCTTAGGGTCAAATGTTCAGAGTCCAGAGAAAATCTAGCCTGAGAGGATATTGCTCCTGACTCTGGGCATGTTATTTGTGGCCTTATCTGGCCTAAGCCTTGAATGCTTATTAAGGATGTCTTTCTTCACCTGAAAGCAACAAAAATATTGCTAGACCTGGAATGGAAAGCTTAGTTGCTGGAAATTTCCATTCATAATCCTTTACTAACTCTAGACCAATGGTATATTATGTGTACTTAACAGATGTTCAGGATCTAACATTTTTTTCAAGATTCTTTTTTTTATTAATTTATTTTCAAGTTAGTTAACATACAGTGTAGTTAGGTTCTAACTTTTGATTACTCTAAAACCAGTCCAGTATTTATTTCTTGCTTTTAATTCTCCAGGTAGAGTTAAAACATAATTAATTGATGGAAGATCGTTGAAGTAAGTTCATTTTTAAAACCTTGGGTTTTGGAGGCTTGTTTGTTGAAAGAATTAAACCACAATTGTCTCTTGATTTAAAAGTGCTCACAATTGGCAGTAATTTATGTTTGTGTATATAGTATTGATTATTTAAGGTCTGCACAGGAGATTTCTTTTTTTAAAACATTTCTTTTTTAATGTTTTATTTATTTTTGAGAGAGAGAGAGAGGGACAGCGTGAGGAGGGGAGGGTCAGAGAGAGAGGGAGACACAGAATCCGAAAGAGGCTCCAGGCTCTGAGCTAGCTGTCCGCATAGAGCCCAGTGCGGCGCTTGAACCCACGAACTGTGAGATCATGACTTGAGCTGAAGTTGGAGGCTTAACCGACTGAGCCACCCAGGTGCCCCTAGGAGATTTCATTAAATCTGTTAGCTTTTAAGTTTCTTAGCGTTTATTTTAAGTGAAGATTTCAGTGGTAAGAGTCCAAATGAAAAATAAAATGAGTAGTTTGTTTCTTTTCTTTACTCCTTACTCCAGAGTAAGGAGCAAGAATTGGTAAGGTTAACAAGTTGCTAGAATTGGAGCCAAGTTGCATGTTTGCTTTTGTTTAACACAAATATACTAACCATGATTTAGTATACTAAACAAGTATACTAAACATGGGATTTTTCTTGATTACTCATGGTCATCTTTCTTTACAAGCATCACTTGTTCAGCCTTGAAATCTAATGATGCACTCAAGATGTGTAGGCTGAGTACTGTGGCTTGTAACTTTAAGTCAAGGATACTTAAGATCTGAGACCTGTGGAACTTCTCTCCCAGAAAAATCTAAACACTGAAATTTGCATGCCATTTCAGGAATTTGGAGGATACCTTTAACTGTATCTTTGGATATCAGTGTAGTGTTTAGATTCCGGTGATGACTTTTTATGATTTTTCTGTGATCCTTTTATACCACTGTTAACTGTGTATGGCTAAATGCCTGTCAGGGCATCTAAGTGGCTCAGTTGGTTACGTGTCTAATTTTGGCTCAGGTCATGATCTCATGGTTCATGGGTTTGAGCCCCACATTGGGCTCTGTGCTGACAGCTCAGAGCCTGGAACCTGTTTTGGATTCTGTGTCTCTGTTCCCCCTCTGCTCCTACTGTGTCTCTCTCAGTCTCTCAAAAATATATAAATGTTTAAAAAAAAAAAAAAGCCTGTATAGAACAGTCATTTTTTTTTTTGCTTATTGGTTATTGGCTTGAAAGTCAGATAACAATCTTGTTAGAAATTTTTATAATTTAGTATACACTGGCTCCAAGTAAGTCTCAGGGGTTTGAGGAAAAATTCAGAGGTTTCTAGACATGGCCTTTATTTAAGTGGCTTAGAGCATCCTGCTCCATTTCTCCTCTTTTGAGTCTTTTGTCTTTCGAGTCTTACCTGTTCTAGTTAAAAACTTCTTAAGGAACGAGTGTGTCTGATCCTTAACTTTGTAAGCTTTAAGGCACTTGTTTGCTCAGGACCTGGTCATTGATTTACATTTCACTGAACCTACATAATGCTGGTTTATAAACCTACTGCCAGTATGTTGATTTGTAGCAGAGATCAGTAAGCTCTTTGGAAAGGGCCACCTAAGATAGTAAATATTTTAGGCTTTGTGGGTGTGAGGGTCTCTTGTTAAAACTGTTTAATTTTGCTTTTTGAAGTGTGAAAACAACAAAAGGTAAATGAATGAGCATGGCTGTGTTCCAATAAAACTTTATTTATGGACAGTGAAATTTTGAATTCTGTGTAATTTTTATGTGTCATGAGATGTTCTTTTGATCTCCCCCCATTTAAATATGTAAAAACCATTTTTAGTTCAGGGGCTGGATGAAAACGGGCTGTGAAACTTTGATTTTTTATAGTGAGACTCAGCATTACCTGGTCACCAGATTACTTCTGCTGGGGCTAAGTTACCTTTCTGGTAGGAACTTGAAAATAAGTTGAAATCAGAAGTTTGTTTGATAAATGTGGAGGGAGTTTGCTAGCCTGAGGACTGTGGTTCTTAACTCTTTGGTTCCTATATCCCCTTTGAGGATAGAATTTATAACCTGGGACTTTGTGTACCTGGGAAAGCACCCTTAGGGAGTCACGTTCTTCAAGGGGGGCCAGGCCAAGAAGACCTTAGAAAAGGAACATGCATTATAAACTGGAGTTCCCTACAGAAGGAGGTAACTTCTCTCCAAGTAGGATGTGTGTGTCTGACCAATCAGAAGCCAATGTCTGCTGTTCTGGGGATCCACAACCCTGTGATTAGTGTTCAGAAAACTAGCACTCTCTTCCTCCAGCTCTACCTTTTGAATGCTACACCAGGCGGAATGGGATTTACAACCACCTTCCTATCAGCTTGCCAGGAAACCATGTTTCAGTTTCTAACTTAACAGACTGTTTTTCATGGATTATATTTTAGTTGTCTGCCCCCTGATAATATACAGTAAATGGCCTAAATCTTCTAGATAATGTCTTTAAAAGTCACAGTACTTCCCAGAGGCGGAAGCTTGTGGTCTGTTCACCTGGGAGGACTCACCTGGGAGGAAGTGGCTGACGTTGGAATGCCCGCTCACCTTGGAAACTGGTCTTTTGTTTGGAGACCGGCTTTGCTCTAGACTTGTGTGTCTTTGCTCATGCTGGTTAACCTCTCCAGAATTCAGTGTACTCCTCTTTAAAATTAGGACAAGTGGATTAAATGATCTCTGAAATGTTTTCTAGCACTGTGATTATTTATGGGTTTCTTTTGGGAAGATTTCCTATAGATCCAATTCATGGGGGTGACACTCCTTTAAGCCATGAACTCAGAATACTTTTCCAGACCTTGCTGCTAGGTTTTGAGACCATCTTTATGTCTCCATGACCATAATAACACGACTTGTGCAGTTATGATGAAATGTTTGTTTTCGTGTGTAACTCAGATGTATAAAGGCGTTGTGCTATCTAGGTCCTCTAATATACATTGGGAGTCATCTTTTTTTAATTGTCTTTTTAACAGTACTTTAAAAATTTTTGGTGACTTAACATTGTTAGTGGTAACTGATAGTTTCTGACAACCGGCTATAATCAAGGAACAAAGTTCCTCAAAACAGCTGCATTTCAGTCTGTGCACAGTGTAATTGTCATTAGCTGGTTGAGTCTGGTTTTTGCAGAAGCTGCTTTGTATATCCTGTATAGGAACATCTGGTTTGAACGCTTAAAAATCTTTTAAAATTACCCTGTAGACACTTCGCATTTATTGACTTTTCCAAGGGTTTGTAGACAGACTCCTTTCCATCCTTACTCTTTCTTACCTTGGTTCATGCAGAAACTATCCTCTGTAATGTTTGGTTTTTTAAGTGTTACTCATCAGAGGACTTTTAGACTTTGACCTGATTCGTGTGGAGATATATAATATATATCTAATATACATTAGAATTTGGCTCATAGATCCTAGGGCAGACTGAATCACAAAATACCTGATTTCAGTGAGTCCTTGAGAAAAAAAACCTTAGTTTTCCCTGGCAAATTGTCAAAAACAGTATGTAAGGAGGGGTAGGAATATGGGCAAATAGGGGCTTTATCTCATGAATTCTGAGTGGTAGCACTGTGTTAAGGAGGATTGTGAAGTCATGTCTGGGCTTGTGGAAAAGAATGACTCAATTTATTAACCATGCCTGCCATGATGGGTGGAGGAAATGGCCTATTTGGTAGCCATCTCTGGAATGTAGCTTTTTTATTTTTATTTTTTTCCAAAATAGTACTACTCTTGAAATGGATAGGAAGTTGAATGTTTATTCTTTAAAGGTAGTTTAAACCCTAGTTTTCCTGTCTAGGTTAGTTTTTTCCTATTCTTATTTTTAGTGACCTTTTGCTGGTAATGGCTATTCTTACGTGTTTTGAAAACCTTTGCTTTTGAAGCAAATAATGAGTGGGTGATAATAATATTTTATGGTATTACCTTTTACCTATTACCTTTTCTGCTTTTTTTCCTTCTGCTGTATTCCATGAAACATTCTTTAGAAGCCAGACACAAGCAGTTGGTACTCCATCTTAAGAAGGAGGTGGGGGATAAATAGTTTTTTGATGGCTGCTTATTTTAGGCTGGTGCTTTGCAAGGGACTCAGAAGTTGTGCTACCAGGGTCTTACCAGGAAAGAAAGGTTTTGACATTTAAATTTTTACTATTTTAAGGGTAGCACAGGATCATGGCTAAGCAATTAAAAGTCATACAAAAGGTCATAAAGAGAAGTAAAAGTTCTTAAACCGTTCCATCTGGAACACTTTGGTCACATTTCTCAGAAATAAACACCATTATTAATATTCTTTATGTTCTTTCAGAAATGAATAAGCAAGCAGTTGGTGTGTATATATATTATCTTCTTTTGTCCCTTTTATATGTAAATGGGCCTATAATTCAGGTCCCGCCCCTTGCAGTTTCGTGTGTTACTTAATGTGTCTCTGGCATCTTTCCATATCTGAACGTGTAGATCTAACAAAAAAGAATTCTGAGTAGATGGAAATAGGGATAGAAGCTCAAGATTGGTCATGGTGACTGACTACCTTTATTAAGTTCTGGTGTGAATTCATTTATTCCACGTTAAGAGAAATTTTAAAAAAATTCTAAATACAAATAATTGCACTGTTTTGTCATAGCTGCTCTTCAGTTGCTGACTCCATTTGAGTCAGTGATGATTAGAGAGACCTGGGAGGGGTTTGATTGTTTTTAGGGCTCATAAGCAGAGATTAGATTATTTATAAATCGGCAAATGGGAGCAGCTTGTGATTCATTTAGAATCACTCAAATTTGTAAATTCTTTAAAATCTTAAAAAGTGTTTCTATTGGCTTTAAAAGACCGAGTTTATATTTGAAGAATTTACAGTGAATTAATGTGGTATAGCATTTGGGCTTTATTAGTGATGTTTATAGGAGTAAATATTCTAGTCATTATCTGATAAGTTATGATCTTTTTTGGGAGAGGTTATTTATTGCTAATATAAATTTTCTGAATATTTTCAAGTGTGACGTCTTTGCAAAGGCTCTGTAGTAGCTTGGGCAGCATTTTTAAAATAGATTTTGATGTATGACATTATAAAAGACATTTTTAAAAGTTCCCATTTTGGGGAGTTTGAAATATTTAGACAAGGTTAAAACTTTAACACTTAAGATCTAAGCAGTTTGTCAGTTAAATCAAATATGTGACTTTTTTTTTTTGACCAGATATAACCCTTTGCTTAGAGTGAGAAAGCTGCGTTTGAGTAATAGTCACTCTAGTATTTTTAGACTGTTAGCATATAAAGTTGATAGTGTTGCCAGTTTGAAAAACTTCTGAGCAATTAATGTCTTTAAAAACCGGTAAGAAACTAGCTGGATTTCTTTCATATTCACTTGAGGAATAGAAAATTATTATATTTGAATACTTTGTTACATTGAGTACTGTGTACTCCATAGGTGACCTATTAAGAAAATACAAGTTTTTTTTTATGGGAGGGTTATTCAAAGATCAATAACTTAAGAATTATACTTTCAGTTACATAATATTTAAAAATAATTCAGATTGTATGAACTTAGCAAACAGAACAGAAAGGAACTAGCTCATTATAAAATACTTTTTATGTAAAGATGACTTGGTGTCTGAAAATATTCTCATTTATATATGTTTTTAATACACATTTCACTACACATTTTCTGAATACATTTTTAAATACAGTCCATTTAGGTATTAGATTAACTTTGGCAGAAAATGGAAAGACATCAGTAAATTTAAGAATAATGTGACAGAAGTAACTCCAGTTAAAGGTCGATTAGATATTAAAGTGAAAGCATCTCAAATTCTATAAAGCCCAGTGAGTGTTGGATTCTGTTAATGTATGAACTCAGTTATTCATCCAACAGGTTATTTTAATACATAGACATAGCATTGAATTAGATGGTTAATATAGAGAAGTAGTTAGAGGTATTGAGTACCTTCTAGAACTCCGTTAGAGTGAAATAAATGAGAATAAAACATAATGGATAAAGTAGACACTTTGAGGAAGAAACCTGGCTTTCTACATATGAGCCATAAGATAAAGTCACTAGGGTGTAATCCTTATTGTAACTATAGAGTTTATGGCCTGATAAATGGCCTCTGTTCTGCTTGAGTGAGTAATTCAAGTAAGTAGACAGTTTGTTTTCCTCAAATCGGTCCCTCTTTCCCAGGAATAGCATTGAATAAACAATCCTCAAATTCTTAATCATATTCTTTTGTCAAACCCTTTCACTCCTTATCCCTGAAGTCATTTCCCATCCGTTCTTCCTTAGAATCACATACCACTCATGCCTCCCTGGGACCACACCCAGGTCACTGAACTTGTTAACTCTTTTTTCAAATTCCTGAGCCACCTTGGAGATGAGTTCCTTCAGCTGATGGCTGATGGGTTTTTTTCCCCCCTAGTTTCAGCCTGAGGAAACTTAAATTTCAAGGTTTTGAGGTACCTTGTGATCTCATTCTGTACCCCATCTCCCACCATAGTCCTGTGAATGGTAATCCTGTAACCTTTGTCTCCCTACCACACTTAAGCTGCTTGTCTAGTTATTTGCTTACTGTGTCTTCCCATGGGCCATTCCATATCTTGTTCACCGTATCTTGGGTATCCAACTTAATACAAGTTTAATTAATAGATTAGTCTACTGGTTTTAAACTGTGTGTCAGAAGAGATGGAAGGAAAGTGATTTACTTGTAATGTCAATAGGGATTGTAGTATAAATAGTGCCCATGCTTCCTGGGGAGGTGGTGCCCCAAGCAGTGAACTTGTGCCTGGTTGTCTTGGCACGTCCCTCCCTGCAGTGGAGATGGAGGTGCCAAAGGATTGTCACTTGACTGATCCAGCCAGGGTCTTTGGCCAACAGCCTCCTCTAACTTGGCCTTTCTAGGCAATGTCCTTATTATAATCAGACTTCCTAGGTAGACTTCCTCTTTTTGGACAAAATCCCAAATGCCTAATAATTAGTACTTTTGTCTGCTTAGCTCTTAAGCTTCTCATGGCAAATGGACACTTTGAGTGTAAGTTGCATCACTTTGAGTCAGTTTTGATGAAACCCAGCCGACTGTCTGGGTGAGGACTGGACCCAGAGTTCCTCTGGGTCCAAGAGTTCTTGTAGTTGCCCTGTGCGGCTCGGGTTTGCTTGGAGCCCTCTCTGCGATGTCTTTATTTCATATTTAACTAAAGAAGATTTCCATTCTGATGAATTTATTGTAAATTTTTAGAGACACACATATATGAAACATTTAGGTGATGATGCAAAGCAGGAGTTGGTAAATAAAATAGCACATTAAAAAGTAGGTGAAAAAGTTCTAAAAAGAACTTTTAGAAAAGATGAAATGACTGGTAGAGAATGCAAGTACTTTTAATTGGAATGGTGGACCATGCTTGGTGGCTTAGCTAAGGCCCTGAGAAAGGTGGTATTGGGGTACGTAGGGAAGAAAACGCAAAGAGGCCAGCATCATCAGAGGCTGAGAACGGAAAGAGGCCTGGCCCAGCAGAGACAAGCCTCACCTTGGGGGAGATGTTAGGAGAGATGCTTAGAGTTTTGAGACACCAGATGAGTTTCTGGCTGGACCCAGTTGCAAACACAGGAAGAGATTTGCATAGGGAATGGCTTATGCTGGTCGCCTCACAGAGAGGATTAATCTGTTGTGATAATGGGAAGGGGTAGGAGATTGTGGGCATGGAGAATGGAAGGGAAGGTGATGAAAGGTATCCAGGTATAGGTGTTTGAAGACAAACCTGTGGGACAAAGTTAGAGGAACTTGAAAGAGTCCTACATTATGAATTAGTAAGCCATGGCAATTGGATATAAGGTAAAAAAAGGGATATATATTAGTAAAGAGATGAGCAAATAGTAAGATTCTGAATGGGAAGATGTTGTGCAGAGTAATATGGTAGGTTATATGTATACTGTCAGATACTTGAATGCTTAAAAAACTTTTTTTTAAATGTCTTTTATTTATTTCTGAGAAAGAGACAGCGTGAGAAGGGGAGGGTCAGAGAGGGAGATACAGAGTTTGAAACAGGCTCCAGGCTCTGAGCTAGCTGTCAGCACAGAGTCCGATGTGGGGCTAGAACCCATGAACTGTGAGATCATGACCTGAGCCGAAATCGGATGCTTAACCAACTGAGCCACCCAGACGCCCCGATACCTGAATGCTTTTTGCCCAAAATCTTGTGCTTGCACTTTTGGATACCTCCCCTTTATTTGTTCTTCAGGACTCTGCTCAGAACTTTTCCCTGACTCCATCAGCCTCTGTTCCTTCAGGGCCTTATGTTTACCACTGTCAGGTGCACTGTTACTGAATTTCTGCTGACTTGTCTAGCTCCTCAACTAGACCAGAAGTTCCGTGAGGTCAGAAACAGGTCATTTTCTGGGGCGCCTTCCACCATCTAGATAATAAACAGCCATGCTGTAAAAGAGTCAGCGATGGTAATGATGTGGGGGCCCTCTACCGTTTGCACTGGCTTTTATTGGACAGGTATTTGAAGCATACAACTCCTGTATTGTATATCTTAAAGATAGTAGCATGTACTTTGATTTCTTGAAGTAGCAGGTAGCCCCAGGTAAGATGAATTAGCCTGACGTCAAGGTTTAAGTACATTAGAGCCACAGAGGAAGAAATTCTGCCATGCACCAGCCCTGTTTATTGTGCCAGGTTCCCTGGAGAAGTACAATGTAGCATTCTCAACCTTCATTTCTCAAGATCTTTTGGGGTGGATGAAAATAGAATTCATTAGGAGGAAAAGACTGTTTTTATTCTTTTACTTGTATAATTTTGCTTGAGAGTGTGTTTTATGTGTGTTTAGGAGCATCATTCTATTTTGGCCAGTGCTTGCTTTTTTTATTTAGTGACTGTTTTCTCCAGGAGTTGTGTTTGAAGGCTAGGAGGGGAATGCTTTCATTCAAAAATATTATGATTCTAAGTTCTTCAAGCTCTTCTCCTTAGATAAATTTAAGTTGTCTGAGTCAATGGAGATACTGTCAGCATTAGTTTCCTTGTTTCTGGCTGGGGAGTGTTTCTTGGGCTTTCTACACCTCTTTCTTCTCAGTTCTTACACACCTGCTCAGGAGGTGGGAGCTGCACCCTTCTTGTGCCACATCGCACTGTACTTTTAAGGAATTCCTTTTTAGGTAGCGTTTTTTTCTTAATTTCCTGTTTGTTTGGTTTTTTTTAAAGGTCTTTGGTAACCTAGGCCTTGAGAAGCTGAGGCTAGTTGTTAGGAATGTGTGGTCCTTTGCTTTTCCCTTTTCTCTTTGTGCCTCCTGTTGGGAGGTAAGGAGGACTGTCTTCTGAAAGGTTGGAGGTGAGTTTAGCTGTCAGTTTTTGGCACATGGTGACAGGACAAGGAAGATAGTCATTCCAAGTGGGGGCTGGGCTACAGGTGTTTAGCTGTGGAAGGTTCTGACTGGAATGGGCCTACTCCAGGCCAAGTTCTAGATTGCTGGGTGTTTAGTTATGAGTGAAGGGGACTCTGCAGAAAAAGGGTGGGTGGATTTTAGGACTGTGACCCTGCCCCGCAGTATGAAACTCTAGCCCATAAGATAGCCCATGACCCAGATCACAACTCCTGTCTTTTATTGAAGAATTGTTCACTTGGTGAACAAAAAACCACAAACCTTAACCGGTAAGTGTGTCAGAAAGAAAATATAAAGTGTTAGAATTCTGGAGTAGGGCCTGAATATTTGAGTGAATCATATAGGTCTGTTTGTTGGTAGGTGGGAACAGCATGATGTGTCTTCTGCTTTTTTTTGGTCTGTTCTTTTATAGGTCCATTTAGGGTAGAGCTTTGGGTTTCTAATTTCTGTCTTGTTCTAACACAGTGGTTCTCCACATTTTGCTCCATACCATGCCTGTGCAGCACACTCTTGGAAACAAACATACCACATTCTAATGCAATGATTCCCAGTGAAGGGGACCTTGGGATGTTCTTTTCTCAGGGACTGGGTGGGTACCTCTCACTTGAAAAGCCCTCTTCCTCCATTGGGAATCATTGCTATGCAGTAAGATCAGGGTCCTAACAATGTCAAAGGGGTTAGTAATTTCAGTTTGGAAAAAAGCTTTTTGGATTTCTTTAGAGAGGTGCCTGTGTAATTATGACCATATGACTTAAAAAGTTCATTGACTGGCTCTTAATCTCAGTCCACTGCACTCTCAACTGAGTGCAGTCATTCTCTTACCTGGTGGTGCTGGGGGTCTTTTATCATTTGGAAGGAGTCAGCAAGGCAGGCCAGGTGTCTGTCTGACTGGGTTAGGTTGGTTGGATCAGGATATAAGGAGGCGGGTCAAGTGCAGTGAAATTGGTTTTGGAATTCAAAGCTCCTGGTTACAGTATGACCTTGGGCAAGTTGCTGCTGAAACATTTTGGCTTCAGTTTTCTCATGAATAAAGGGGAGGGAGATGGATCAGAAATTGTATGTCTGCTCCTTTCCTGTTCCAGCTGTGAGTGCTGAGGGGCTGGAGATGGCTGGAGGAGGTATTTGCTTTCCCAATCCCCCGTTTATTTTGTTCCTAGAACTCCAGGTTATTTGGCTTTTAGGATTATTTTAGCAAAATTTGCCTGAGAAGCATAATCATGCCCAGTGCAGTGTAAATATTCACGTATTCAGACACAGCCTCATCCCCATCCCCCATATACACACGTAAAATATGAATCTGTCTGTAGTGAGGAAGCACTGTGCTCATTGCCGCTGGTTTTTTTCCTGCAGTGCTTGCCGCCAGTCAGCTAAAAAGACTCCTGGAGTAGTTGGTAGTGATAATGTCAACTGGAACTAGAGACAAGCCTGGCACCTTTGGGAGATCTACTGATACGTGACTTCTCCACCCCTCCCCCCTCCTTTTTGAACCTGTTCTGTTAATGATTGCACCTAATTATGTATCCTTGGTCTTTTTACTGTTTACAATTCAAATGCTCCTTAAAGCCGATTGTTTGCTTTTGTATGCTGTAAATCCTGGGCTGCCATCTGAAGCACAACTTGATGATTGTGTATTATCATCTTGGGTTAAGTGCTGTCTCATTGCTTTGCAGGCTGCCTGCTGTTTCCCGGGGAGATCATGAAACGAGGTCGCCTTCCCAGCAGCAGTGAGGATTCTGACGACAATGGCAGTAAGTCCTGCTTTGTTGTTCTTGGAGCCTACAAGCGTTTGGGTCACTGTAAAAACATGATTTTTTAATGTAATGCTTTAAATAGCTGAGTCCCTTCGCTTATCAGGCAGGTCAGAGAAAGCCAAGGCCTGGAGAATCACATCTGAGTGTGATACTGCAGGTCTGTAACCAAATCTTTCTGGTGAGGTTGACTGCAGGTGGGCATTCCTCAACCTTCCTGTTTGTTATCAAAGGGTGAATAATCCAGTTCCAAGAGGCACTGGTGTGTCTGTTTTTCCTAAACATCATTTATGACACTTAGTTGCTGTTTAGGAAGAGGGACCTTAAAGCCAGGTAATTATCAACTAGTCCAACTCCAACAGGAGATTGAAGACTGGAGATTGAAGTGTGTTGTAAAAATATTAAGTAAGGGTTTTTAGTAAGTCAGGAGTCCATGCTCTTCCCTTGAAGTTTCAGCGTGACCATATTTAATACTACTACTGCCTGACATCCCTATATTGTCACAGTGCAACTGAGAACCAGAAGTTAGTTGGCTTCCAGGCAGTCAAAATAAATGTCACACAGCTTCTGTGTATTGAGAAGCTAACAGACTACTCGAAGAGCTTCCCTCAGATAACAAGGAAATTTTGTACTTAGCACAGTGCCTGAGCTGTAGCCCATCAGCTTATGTTTTACACTGTAGATTAAACCAGAGAAATGTGCTTGCCCTGCTGCATAATGGGAAAGGTATTGGGCCTGCTTTCAGGGAATTTTGTCATANTAGGGAAGTGATAGAGATGTCTTTTTGATGCTGAGTAGAATTGTATATATGTCTGCATGAATTCAGAGGATGGGAGGGCCAGGGAAACACAGGAGTTGAAAGTTGTACAGGTCCCAAAGGATGAAATAGTTTTTAGGCAAATAGGATTAGTTTTAATTTTCTGGTCTTCCAAGTTTGCAGGAGTGTAAAAGCTGCAAATTAGAAAGCGGCCCTTGGCTGCTAAGCCATGAGAAGCATGGGGGCGGGACCAGAAGCATGAAAAACAGAAGAACTCAAACACAGCATTCTGGTTGGGAGTTTTGGGTACAGACATGGGATGGTGGGAAGTAGATTTGGTGCCTGTAGGAGGGGTGTCAGGTGTTTGGGGTACTTTCGATGGTAGAAACTGACTACATCATGAAGGGCTGGGCTTGAGGAGCTAAGGGATTAGGAATTTGGGGGGCAGACAGTAGGAGCTGCTGAGTTTGGCACAGGGAAGAGTTAACTGGGTGAGGGAAGGAGAGACACAGAGGATTGGGGGCTCCAGAGAGAAGGGCTTTTTCTTTTAATTTCAGGAAAGGTGTTGAGGGTCTGTGCCCAGGCACCTGCAGTTAAAACCACTTGGCAGAGCCCTTGGGAGTGCCTTTTGAACTTCTTGGCACTTGTCATTGCACAGCCCTTACTCCCTGCTTTCTCTGATATTTACTTAGGCATTTTACTCCTTGAGGTAAAACCATGCAGAGATATTTCTTTTCTGCCCCCTGTGGTGCCTATCAGAATGTTCTCCGGAGTACTCAGTAAATGTTTGCTTGAATACAGTTTTGTCCTACAGCAATTTAAAAAAAAAAGTCTTTTTAGGTTCAGAAGAAGGTTTCATGAGTTACTTTCACATACTAATAATGCCCAATATGAGGCTTAGAGTCCTATTTTAATATTTTTTTGGCATTAAGCAACAGGTATGTGCTCACACTGTTTGCTTTTGTTGCTGCTTCATTTCCTCCCCCAAGGAAATTCTAACTGGGTTAGAAAAGGTTCTCCTGGAGGCACCTGGCTGGCTTAGTCAGAAGACTGTGCAACTCTTGATCTCAGGGTTATGAGTTGGAGCCCCACATTGAGTATAGAAATTATTAAAAATAAAACCTTAAAAAAAAGGTTCTCCTGAAATGTTCTCTCAGACTTAGAGCTTTCCTCTTTCTGGTCTAGAGCTGCCCAAGAGGATATAAATGTTCTTGTCTAAGGTAATTGAGGAACTAGGCTTTAAGATTTTGTTTAATTTTAATTAATTAAAATGTAAATTAAAAGAAGTCACGTGGCTAGTGACTACCATATTGGACAGTGTAGTTCTGGACCATGGCCCATTCTAGTCCACCTCAGTGGAGACCCTTGTATTAGTCCTTTTGTGCTGCTATAACCAATACCACAGACTGGGTGACTTAAGCAACAGATACTTATTTTCTCACAGTTCTGGAAGTCTAAGATCAAGATGTCAGCAGGTTTGCCGTCTTCTGAGGCCTCTCTCCTTGGCTTGCCTTCTTACTGTGTCCTCCCACGGTCTTTCTTCTAAGCATATGTATCTCCCTGGTGTCCTTGTGTGTCTAAGTGTCCTCTTAAGGACATCAGTGAGATAGGATTAGGGTCAACCCTAATGACTTTATTTTAACTTAATCTCCCATTTAAAGGCTTTTATCCATATGTAGTTACGTTCTGAGGTACTAGGAATTAGGCTCCAAAGAATAATTTTGGGGGACACAGTTAAGCCTGAAACAGCCCTAGAAGACCAAATATTTCATCTAAATAGGAATTTCTACCCCGAACTCTTGTTAAAATGGAAGAAGAGAGTGCCCAAAGTTCACCAGAACATGTCCATCAAAAGTCACCTTAATGGCATGACAGCCAGTTTCTTCTTAATACACTCCTTCCTGTCTGTGCTAGTCTCCCTAAAGAAGGTGGAGGCAGAGCATTAAGGAGCATTTATATTGATAGGTACTGGAAGGTTACCCTTGATAGCCATGAAGCTGGGTTCTATCCTAGTGTAGGCTAGACATGGAAATCCAGTGGTCGTGGTGGAGGACGGGAATGATCCTCTTAGTTAGGGGCATCCTTTTGTCACAGGTAGTTCAGTATAAAGTATATGTTGATGTTTTATGGCCGTGCTGTCTGTCTAGGCTTAATGACTTGGTAATTATGGTGGGCAATGATAAGAGTAAAAAATAATCCCAATAAGAACCCTTGCAATGCTAAAGCTTATAAAAATATGTACATGTCCACTCTGTGGAATACACTTTCCAACCCTCTTTTAGGGCAGCTGCCTTGCAGCATTGGTTTCTGGCACCAGCCTGCCTATTTGTGCTAGAGCCCATCCTTTGGTGTAAGCCCATAGTTGTCTGAATGGGGTGCTTTCTGCCCATGCAGTTGGGTCCACAGAACTGAGACCGTCCTCAGCTGGGTCTGGGCACTTGGAAAGCTCTGATTGCAAGAAGGGCTGGGTCTGTGCAGTGGCCACTCCCCAGCCTTTCCAGCCTGTAGCCCTGACAGAATTTTGGCAGCACTTCCCAGGCCAATGCAAAACATGTCCAAGTGGAGGAGAGGCAGCTACAGACGTCACCATGGGGCCACAACACCAACTGTAGCCATGGCTGGGCCCTGCTGGCCTCTGGGGCTGGAGTCCTTTGCTTTGTTTTCTGGCCTGATCCAGGGGAATACCAGTGTGGTATTTACAGTTGGGGATGGATCGGCATTTTCTGTGCCAGTGCAAGCACTCATCCAGCTGCAGTTGGAGTTCTTGAAGCCTTTCTCCAGGTGCCCTGTGGAGGACTGGCCATACTGTTGGATGAAATAGTGTTGGGGTATTTGTAGGCTGTGTCTGTAATTGCTGGGCTCTTGGGACTGGGTGGCCCTAGCCAGTCTCTGAAGTTACATATCGTGCCAGGGTGTGGCCCAGGGAAACAAGCCCTTCATTTCCTGCTTCCCACTCCAGGATCCTCTGTCCTTAGGGATTTTGGCAGATGTGGGAGTGGGATTCACCAGCTATTGTTCAGTATTTCCAAAACCTAAAGAAGATTGCATTTTTGTCTTCAATAAAGCTGCAGAGGCTAATTAAAACATCAAATATCAAGTGTCCTTTCTTTTGGCAGGAATTATGGATTGTTATCTCAGGCCAATTAACAGCTCTGATCAGCATCCTTACATTTTTTTTTCCCTGTACAAGTAAGACAAGAATTACATATTACTTAATGAATACTGTCCATTTGGCACATTTTTCCCCCCAAAATATGGGATCTTTGGCTAGGATAAGGGAGCCAAATGAAAATGATGTTTTTGGGGGTTTTTTTGGTTGTTTTTAAATGTGCCTGTCAAAGGCCCAGAGGGAAATTAAAAAAAAATTTTTTTTTTTAGGAATAATGAGAAAAATGTACTTTAAAATTTTTCCTGAAGTGAAGCAGGGCTTCCTTTTCTGGTTGAATTTCCTAATCTCAGGGCTGTATTGATTTCCCTGTGGGAATGCCTGGTGTGTTATTGGGGGTCTCGAACCAGGTACCTTTGGGGACCCTCCTGGGTCACCCATTTGCCACACCTGTATTGGCCCTAAAACATGTCTGTCTCCTCCATTTATCCAGTTGAGCTCTGCTCCATTACTTGTGTTGATGAATGGGCAGAAAAGAGAGCAATTCAAACCTACTAATTTTGCACGTGGTAATTAATGCAGGTTGATGAGTGGTAAACATAAAGTTATGGGAGGACCTCAGTTTTTCTGGGTATTCTCCAGCTTACAGGTAAACGGTGAAGAGAGACCACAGTTTATAGTGGGTTAAATGTACTTTCTGCTTTGTACCTCTTTATGTCTCACTGCATCTAATGAGTTCCTTATATTTTGTGATAACTTGCCTTCATTTTCTTAATTCAATTGGCTGTGCTTGGTTACCTTCATGCAGGTCTTTGGTGGTTTCTCTTTTGCATAAAAGTTAACTCTGATTCTACTTACATTTCTTATTTGACTGTACTTTTTTTTTTTTTTAAATGTTTTATTTATTTCCAGGAGAGAGAGAGAGAGACAGCGTGAGCAGGGGAGGGTCAGAGAGAGAGGGAGTCACAGACTGAAGCAGGCTCCAGGCTCTGAGCTGGCAGTCAACACAGAGCCCGACGCGGGGCATGAACCCACAAACCGCAAGATCATGACCTAAGCGAAAGTCGGACGCTTAACCGACTAAGCCACCCAGGCGCCCCTTGACTGTACTTTTTAAAAAATTTTGAAATGTTGATTTTGAGAGAGAAAGAGAGTGAGTGAGCACGAGTGCCGCAGAGAGAAAAGGAGGGAGACAATTTAGAGAAAGAGAGACTCCGGCTTGATCTCACAAACTGAGATCATGACCTGAGCCATTATCAGGAGGCAGACACTTAGCCTACTGACCCTGCCCCAGCTGTGGGTTTAATTTGTTCCTTTTCCTCCATCAGTTGCATCTTGTGACACCAAGGAGTTGTGTAGGCATTCTTGAAATGTAGGGATTTTGGCTCAAATATTTCAGAATGTGAACTGAACCCATGTCTCCTTAAGGCACACAGAGATGGCTTTGCCCCTTTTCAAACCTGACAGTGGCTTGGCTTTGACATGGATAGGTAGAATGAGCATCCTCTTGGATGCAATTGAGGAGCAATTAGCACAGAATGATCTAGTCCATGGACCAGTCTTCTTTAGCTGTTGGACATGGTCGTTGGCAGCAGCACTGGGTAACTGTGACACATTTGTATGTCGGTTGAAAACCAACTGTATATTTATGTTGAAATATTCCTGAACCAGTTTTTTGAGTATATGTATTAAGTTTTTGTATTTTGGAAGTTGGAAGCGAGTTGGACCACGGAGCTAAGCTATGCTGTGATGGAAGAGGTGTAGGGTCAGCCCATGATAGAAACAGCAATTGTTTTAGAGGCTTGTCTTCTATCATACATTTAAAGCAAAATAGCTAATAAACTACATTAAACTTGCTTACTTTATGGTGGGAATTTCCACAGCACTGCTTTACTTGCACGGGGCTGTCCCTAGCCTTGAAATCATCCATAGGTGTGTGTTTTGGGTCTGCGCAGTTTTGTGACACCAGCTGGCCTGCTAGATTTGATGCTTGCTGGTTCTAAGTGCCCTAGTTTGTTAGGCTAGTTTAACATCCTGAAAACACCAGTGTGGTATTTGGTGTCTAGAAGTAATGTTTGAGACGCAGGAGATTTGTCATTTAATAGTGGGGAGGTTCCTTCATAGTTTGCATTTTGTGGTGGTATGAACCCAGACAACCATTCATTGTAATTTCTGAACCTTTCATGCACTATGCACCCTGGCTTATCACACGTTAGTTACCAAGGTGGGCAGTGTGCGCAGTGTGAGTTAGATTTACTCTTGAGGTTTTTCCTTATTTTAGATCTAGGGCAAGAAGCATGGCTATTTTTAATTTCAAAGGAGTGTTCTAGGTACCTACCTAGTCAGACCAGAAAGCAGGATTCAGAATGCTCTGTGCATGTACAAGATCCATGCCCATGATGCTGTGATCTGTGAACCTTTTATAACTTGTATTGTTAACCCCACAAAGTGCTGTTTCAGTGGGATTTTGGGAATATGAAAACAAGATATTTTCTCTCTATTCATTCTTTTCAGTATTTATTAAGAATGCTTTTGCTTTTTTTAAATAGAGAATTGTTCTTAAACTGTGTACCTGTCCAGAATTTTTAAATTTACCTAAAGTTGTCATTAGAGTGGACTTAACTTTAGGTAATCCTATCTTATGTGTGAACAGTAAAGTAAGTTTTAGATATCATTGCCCAATCTTTAGAGTTCCCAGCACATGTCCTGAAAGTAACAATAAAAAAGAATTTTACTTAGTATAGTCTTAGCTTTAGTTTGCCATTAAATGTTAACATTACAAAAACAAAAACAAAATGCAGCACCAACAAGGTGTAATCTTAGTGCATGGTTTTAAGAACTTAAAGTGCCTAGAGTTTTGTTGTAGCGTATGTCACTATCTCCCGTTCCTTGTGGTATTTGAAATACTCTCAATTCTGGTTTAATTTGTTTTGTCTGTTTGTTTTCACCCAACATACTTTCAAAAAAAAAGTTTTATAACAAAACTTTTTTTTAACATTAAAAAATTGCTTATTTATGTATTTTGAGAGAGAATGCATGTGAGCAGGAGAGTGACAGAGAGAGAGGGAGACAGAATCCCAAGCAGGCTCTACGCTGACAGTGCAGAGCCTGACTTGGGGTTGATATCATAAATAAATGTGAGATTGTGAGCTAAAATCAAGAGTCAAATTAACTGACTGAGCCACTCAGGCTCCCCACCGACATAACTTTTTTTTTTTTTTTTTAATTAAATGGGGATGCAAAAATTATTTTGTTTGGATAGTGTTCTAGGAGCTTCTTGACCATTTGGGAGATGCCTGGAAAGAACATGGCTATAGGGAAGAGTGGTGTGATATTATCAAGACTTTAGTCTATTGCCTGTAGACTTTCTGAATGTTTCGTAGATATCAGTGCATTCCCGACAGGAAGCAGTGGCCCCACCAAGCTGTCTTTAAATGCATTATTTTCCATGACCTCACTTTCCTAGAGCACAAAAGCGTATCTTCTTTTTTTCCTTTCTTAAAGCCTAACTTCTAATAGGTAAAATGGTTATATTCTTGGTGCATGCCACCTTCAGTTCTTGAGTTACAGTGGTGGTGATTCTCAGTGAGCATGACTGTTTGTCCTCAGCAACACTATAGTTTTTTCCACTTAAAATTTTTTTGAGAATCTGCTGTGTGCACAACATCAACTTAGGTGCCCTATATGTTGTAAATAGCCATATGTGTCTTGTGCCTGATGTCTCTTAACATAGTGCTTGAACACCAGTAAACCAGAAGAGATCACCAGGAACAGATACCCACTGCTGGACATGGAAGAGCCATCTAGTTCCCTAGTCAGATTCTCACCTGGTTCAGCAGGGAAATCTAGGTTTTATATACACCACCTGTGTAAAGTAAAATGGAGCATTATCTTTTTCTTAATTGTTACTGGATGGTAGAAAATCATCCCTTATTTTTTTGCATACATTTAAAGTATACACTTTGAGGGGTGCCTGGGTGGCTCAGTCGGTTATGCGTCTGACCTTGGCTCAGACCATGATCTCACAGTTCGTGCGTTCGAGCCCTGCTTCGGCTCAGAGCCTGTTCTGTGTCTCCCCCTCTCTCTTCCCCACCCCTGCTCATGCTCTCTCTCTTTCTGTCTCAAAAATAAATAAACTTTAAAAAAAAAACAAAGTATACACTTTGATACATTTTGAAATGTTTATACCCATGAAATCATAACACTCAAGATCATCCTTCCCTCTCTTTTCCCTAGTCAACCTCTGATCTACTTTCTGTCACTACAGATTAGTTTAGGTCTTGCAGAGTTTTATGTAAATGGAATAATTATGTAAATATAATAATATGTACTCTTTTTGCCTGGCTTCTTTCATTGTACAGTTATTCCAAAATTAATTCATGTTACCTGTATCAACATCTCTCTCTCTTTTCTTTTTTTATTGCTGGGTAGTACTCCCATTGCATGGATATACCGTAATTTGGCTAATAAATTATATAGATACCATTGTTCACTTATTCAGTTTGTTGGTAGATATTTGGGTGATTACTGGCTTTTGTCTTTTATACACATTCATTTTTTTCAGTTATAATTGAAATTTTGCCTTTTTCTCTCAATCTTTCCCTTTCTGCAAAGTGAGTTTAATAGATTACATTTTCTCTTCTTTTTGCATTAGGTAAATTAAAAGGAAGAGAAACAGACTTTCTGGATAGACTGGAGTTTCTCTTGGATAATACTATCAGATACTCAATTTTGTAGCATCTTTGGAGATCTGATTTTAAAAGCAAATGTGGCAAGACTATTTTTAAAGAATATAAAAGCAGCCCTAGAAAAAGTTTCTAAGTGACTGCCATTACTTGGATTGTGTTCTTGTTCAGCAAAGCTGTGCCCTTCCTGGGAATCTTGGAAACTACCTGGGAAGGACTCTGACAGATAGCCAAGAAGAGGCAAAAGTGTCACAAAAACCAAGAATGAGCAAGTTTGCTGTTTCTGCTTTGCCTCTGAAAGTATTTGACTAAAGACTCACTTCCCCTTGCTTCATGTTCATTTTTAAAGTATAGCAGTCGAGTGATTCTTTAGAAATTTCTTGTTATCATTTCTAACCCTTCTCATAGTAACTTAAAGGAAAGGGGCCATGCCTTTTCTGCTCTGCATCTTTCTCCTCCTTGAACCCCTGGGCATCCTTCTAGAGTTGCTATCACTCTTCCCTGTCTCTTTTTCCTTCCTGTGGGCTGGCTGGAGGATGGCCTGCAAGACCAGACAGTGAAAAGGGGCCTGTCTAAAAATGTGAGCCACCTGCCTCTCTCTCCAGGTCCTCACTTGGCTTCTGTCTTTTCCTTTTTCCACTGATGACCAGACTTAGAACCTCTGTGACTGCGAGTTGGGTTCACACCCCTGTTTGTGCTCAGAATATTTCTTTCAATGTGGGAGTGAAACATTCTTCCTCATTGGAGTCTAAAGAGGTATACTTTTTATTTTTCAAAGAAGAATTTTCTAAAATATTACTGAACAGTATGGTAGGGTTACCTGTAGGAAATCTAAATCTGCTAACCTAACAGCAGTCAGGTGACCCACTAACAGCATTCAGAACTGGTGATCAGGGGTAGTGCCCACATCTGTCCTGTCAGAGAGGAGTTTGGAAATCTCCTTTAGTCTCGGTCAGTGCAAATCTGATGATAGGCTTATGTACAAAATCTATTTCTTCATGTCTCCAAGGTCTTATGGGTGCTTTGATTCTCTGTCCTTTGTCTCTGGAATCCATGGAGATAAGAGCTTCCTGTTTGAGTGGCAACTGGTTTTGCTGGTAGAATGCAACTCCTTCAGGTTTGTGCTTTTATTTGCAGGGGGTGTGTGTTAATTTCCGGGAAACAGTACAATGTGTGTTCAGGGTAGAGGTGAGTAATTCGGTAGTTAGACACCCACTGCAAGTGGTTGTGAGGGCTGTTTGAGTGCTCTGGTGGTGGTATGGTCCACAAACAGGAAGCCACTGCAATTGACCATAAAACAAGTGACAGGAGGCAAAGATGGAGGTGGGGAGAAAAGAGGCTGGGATTCTAAGGTATTGGGTAGTTGTGTTGAATATAAGTTGTCCATTGATTGGATGTGTCCTGAGTGAGAAGAGTCTAGGATGACTCTTAGGTTCTTGAATTATAATAGAAATGGTAGTGGTATTCATCAAAGTGGAAATAGAAGAGGAATAAGAGGTTTGGACAAAATGTCGAGTCCAGGTTTTGTCGTGCTGAGTTGACTGATCTGAGGAACCCCGGAGCTTTATGTCTTATCTGACAGTGAACATGGACTTGGAGCTTGGGAGGGAGGTGAATGTGGGAATGCAAGTCTGACAGTCTCCTGGGCACACTGTATAAGACTGAGAGGGCAGTGGGGAGTGCTTCTTGGGGAGGGCACTCAGAACAGGAAGGAGGAACACTAATATTTACCAGATGCATAGAAGACAAAGGACCACAAAGTGGACACCAGGAAAGAGAATTGCCACCCAGGCTGAGGGAGCATCTGAAGCAGGACGGAGTTGTTGCTGCAGAGAGGTCTTCAGGCCAGAGAGGAGCTCAGACATAGATAGCGACAGGAGACATGGGTGTCCTTGGTAGGGCTTCCAGATTTTGTGGTTTGGTGGGGGAGATGCTGGATAACAGAGCATTAGTTATTTGGTTGCGGAAGAAAGGCACAGAAAAGCGCCAGTTGGCCTTTCTTGGGAAAAGGGATTAGGCAGTTTTAAAGGTTATTTGCCATAGTACCTAGTCTACTGCAGTCTCAGAGCTTTCCTGTTCGGCATGCTAAGTTTTTATGTTTTGTGGAGTCAAAACTTTAAGTTTTGGGGGATGGCATTAGGATTGAACATAATGATCTTAGCATTCAGAAAAGTTTACTGAAAACTCAGTCAAATGTTTTTCAATTTGTATTTACCAATGTGAGACTTTGAACCTCCTAAGAAGTTCAGGCTTAACAGATGAAGGCTTTACATGCATGGCGCTCTTAAAAGGCCTCCCTCCTGTGGGCTGTACCTGAGCTTGTTAGGCCTGCTCTGGAGAGTGAATGGTTTAAGTAAGTACTGGGAGTGGAGGAGCTTTGTGGCTCTTGTCATGGGTAGGTGCTGAGGTGAGCCTTGCCAAATTTGGTTTAAAAAAGCCCCTGTGAACGCACAGTGGTTTGTTTGCTTTTAATGGTTTCCCTTTGGATATTTATTTGTCTTTAGGCCTCTCAACTACCTGGTCACAGAATTCCCGATCCCAGCACAGGAGAGGTTCATGCTCCAGACATGAAGATCGAAAACCTTCAGAGGTATTTCCTGAGTGATGGTGTGACTGTGCATGTCCTACATGTGTGCATGAGAACATATGATTGGCACACACCTGGTTGGTTGAAATTGATGCCTCTCTGCAATCAGGGGCAAGTTATCTAACTTCTTTGTGCCTCAGTTTCCAAATTTGTAAGATGGGGATAACACAGGTGTTTGCCTCAGAGGATTCCTGTGAGGATTAAGTGGGTTAATACACAGAGGTTAATACATACTAAGCACTTAGAAGAGTGCTCAGTAGTAAATGTTAGCTATTACTATTAATTATATTCTTTTTTTCCTTTTCTGTTTCATCTTCGCTGGCTCCCAACAACTTTTCCTCTGGCCAGGAGATCAGCGGGTTCGGCTGCTGCCAGTCACTGCCAGCCTCAAGTTAGTTTTGGCCATGAATTTGTGGCTTATTTGGCAACAACCCATTGTAATTTCTGGGAGTTTTGTTTTGGCGATTACGCTTAAGGCTTTTTCCCCATTCTTTTTCAATTTGTTTCTTCTATTTCCCTTCTCCCCCACATTTTGTTGTCTACCTACCTGCCTACCTACCTGTCATCTATTGTCTCTTTATTTACAATTGCTTTCAGGTGCATTACTCTGCTGGCCTTTGTTGATTAGGGGCTTCTACCAGTCCTGAGATATATTTGACAACCTTTGTCAGGCTCTGAGGATTTAAATGGTGGAAGAAAGGGCATTTTAGTTTATCAGTTTTCAGGTGGGCAGATTGTGGGGAAGAGAGCCTTTGGTTCGGCCCCTTGTTTTGTGCTGCGTCTTTAACAGGATGACTTCAAAGACCACCTCATCCTGTAGCTTCAGAGCAGAGGCCTGCATTCCATCAGGTACTTCATTTTCTCTGACTGTAGTGGGAGTGCTGGGGGACACTGTGTTGAGCAGTGTAAGAATTTTTAGTTGTGGAATAACATTCTCCATAAGGAAATGTACTTTATATATCCTTTAAAATCGTGGAAAATCATCCCAGGAGACATTAGATCAAACCTTCATGGCCACCTTTATGGGCAGGTGGCCATTTTATTGCCTTGATTATTCCAGGCCTTTGTCATTTTGAACCTGCAGTGCTCCCTTTTCTGTGGTATTGGAGTGGCTCTGCCTGCCCTTATTTCTTTAGTTCTCTGTGCTGCCTCCAAAACCACTGTACTCTTATCACTTGAGGGCAAGAATACAGGGTGACTCAAATAGGGAAGCTAGTCCTGGGCGTGATGAGCACCAGGCAGTGAGGTAGGGCTGAGCAGCATGGATGGCGCTGGCCTTGTCCCTGACCCAGGTTTTGTTTCTGATTTTTTTTCTAAAATTCTCTGAGTTCAGCAGTTAGTTCAGACTACTTTATATTTGGGTTAGCACTAACTCTGAACTCTGCCAGAAGCTTGCAAATTCATTTAGGGCATCTGTTGCAGTTCTTGACTGTCCTCCTTCGAGTCTTACACTAAAGGAAAGGTGGGCCTTCGTGATCATTCTGTTTGTTGCTTCAGTTTGATTTTTCCTTCTTTGGCAAACTGCCTTATTTATTACTTAGAAGACTTAGTTGGGATGTGTTCTTTAACTGACTTGTTCCCTGAAGATGTAGACCTGTGATTTTTGTTTTCAAGGTCTTTCCTCTTTGGGGGTGAGGAGGGCACAGATGATTAAGATCCTGTGCAGACCACTGTGTCAGGCGGCTCAGTGCTGTCAGGGAACCTGATTTTAGTGTGTGTTTTTGTGGAGGCTATGTGGCCGGGTTCTTGTTACTGGGACTTCAGAAACAAGAAGTAGCATACTGGGGAAAAGTCGGTGTTAAGAAATGTCAGGCTGGAGAAATGGCCTTTTTATTCAGTCACTGCCTCAGACTGTATTATGGTGAAGTTGATTAAAGTGATCACCAGTCTGAAAAGCCACCAGGAAAAACAAATATGGACCTATTAGCAGGCATCTAATGTGAACTGTGCTTAGCAGCGTAAGAAAGAACTCCCTGTCCCAAGAAGAGAGAGTTCAGCATTGTGACTTGTGTAAACAGAGTGTAGCTTACGGATGCAGGCTTGCTTCGTGCCAAATACAACTTTGAGCCAGCACTAATGCCAGGGTTGGAGATTCCTTATGTAGCCCCGAGACACCAGTGGACTGAGGACTGAGGACGGAGGACGAGGCCGTGGCTGGCTTGCGTTGCTGTGCTCCTGTAGTGTCCCCAGTTGGGCATGTGGGCACCACCTTTGCTCCCTCAGTACGGGGATACTTTTGAGTTTTGTGGGTCTGATTTGGGGACAGTGAAGAAAGGGTATAGTAGCTTGCTTGCTTCTTTGTTTTACTTTCCTTCCTTCCTCTGCTTTCCCCACAAATGTTGCTTCCCTTGTAGAAGTTATGCCACGTAAAGGAGTGTAACCATGTTCTTTACAAGCTCCCTTTCTGACTTGACACCATTGGTATGTCACTGCTTCTCTCCCATAGTTTCCCAGCCTGTACCTCTGCGTGGCACCTGCCAACCAGGGCCTGACTCCCCAGACACCTTGCTATAAGCCCTGGTGTCCTGGGTGGCGGGAGCTGGGTGGCTGCAGTCTGAGCATAGAAGAGGAGGCCCTGCTGGTTCTGGGTTTTGGCTTAAAGTTGTTAAATGGTTAGTGGAGTTTTATTTCTTAAACATGTACTAAAAGAGCACCTTTGAAATACCTTCTTCCGCAGATATTTAGGCGTGTTTTCAGCCGCCCTCTTTTTGAATTGAGAGTTCATAAGGTTTCTCAGGGGAGGACAACGAGGTTTCTCTGTGGCTTGTCAGAGACACCGCAGGCTTGTGGAGTGGTGAGGAAGTGAGAGGGTAGTGTGAGCCGAGCTGCCCCAAGCCTGAGAGGCCAAGGGTGTGGCGCGCTGAGGGGTTCCTGTCATAGGTCAGACTGGGTCTCTGCTGATACAGTGACCTTGTTACACGGCAGCTCCATGGTTACCCTGCAGCTGCCAGCACTCTGAATAAGAATGCAAATATCAAATGTCAGTGACCCTTTCTCTCCCTTTCCAGGTGTTTAGGACAGACCTGATCACCGCTATGAAGTTGCATGACTCCTATCAGCTGAACCCAGATGAGTACTATGTGTTGGCAGATCCCTGGAGACAGGAGTGGGAGAAGGGGGTCCAGGTGCCCGTGAGCCCTGGGACCATCCCTCAGCCTGTGGCCAGGTAGACGTGCCTCTCCACCTGCCGTTGCTTTTTTGCCCTGACAGCCAAGTGCCTGAGAAAAGCAGTGTTTGAGTTAACAGTGAAATAATGAGGCCTTAAGTGGCCATGGAAATGTGTAGAAATACATTTTAGGTCCATAGGGTAATGATTTTTTGAGGGCCATGGGCCTCCAGACTTCACATTCTGGCTGTCTTGGGAAGGTGCTGCTTTCTCATGAGAGGAGGGCAAATCCCAAGACATTTTGAGAACTGACTGGGGGAAGGAAAACCTCTTTTATTCCTACACTTGTCTCTCACATACCCCCATGTCATCTTCACTCTGGAGAGGAGTGAGGGCCCGGCTTGTTGGGTATTGTGGGGATTGACTGCACCTCTGGAGAGGAGGCCTGCCAGATCAGGGTTAGGTGGAAGGGGAGGACTATATTTGATGAATTCTCCTGTGGGTGGACTTTGCCCAGTTCTTGCCAGGCTTTCTTGGGATTTACTTTGTAAAGCACTTTTCTCCTTAAGGGTGTTGAGGGTCTGGGTCCTTGATGACTCCCCTCTGCATTAAGTCGGGGCCAGTTTGCTCATTTCTTTGCTGTCTTGCTCAGCTGACCTGGAGGCTCCTCACAGAGAGAGGATTCAGGGCCTCTGCTCAGCTAGCACCTGGCTTCTCTGCTGTGTTGTCACTCAGCTGTCTGCTTTGTGAAGTGGACTTTTTCACTGTTGCTGATTATCGTTGTTTTGGGATCTGTGACAAATGTCCACATAAATATTCAGGCTTAAATGACCAGTCAGATCCCCTTGTAGGTAGACTCCTGGCCTACGGAGTGGAATGTTCAACTGGGCTCTACAGGATAAACACCATGTTTGCCTTAGAATCTGCATCTGGGGTACAGCCCCAACTGTTTGAGGGCTGGCAGTCCCAATCCAGGAATTCCTCTCTCAATCTGTTTTTTAGGTGGGGGAGGGAGGGGGAGCGGGGAAGCCCAGCATCAGAGAAGTATGTGGTACCACAGCTTCTGGAGTTTTTAGTTAAAACCTTGCTCTTAGTTGAGTAGGAGAAATAACAGCCTTTGGTTTGCCTGAGTGTCATGTAGATAAAATGACTCTGGTAATTGTAAGGTTGATGAAGGTACTTTGACACCCCTTGGACCGCTTGTTGATGCTCACACAAACTGCTGACATGGTGGGTGTGGGTCTCTGATGCTGGGCCTTTGTTTTTAGGAAGAGGACCCTTCGTTCCATGTCAGGGTTGATTGGGTCTTGGTGTTGTCATTTCTTTTGAGTGGGGTGTGGTGGAAAGCTCTTCTCCAGGTGTTAACAGGTTGGGAGAGAGGTTTGCAGTTAAAAGAGATCCTGAGTGTATGGGATCTTAGACTGCCTCTTGGATTCTTAGACTGCTTAGTGATGGACAAGGCCTAGTTTTATTTTTAAGATTAGAGGCGATGGGTTTATCATGCAGTGTTCTGCCATGCATTGCCTTGCCTGAACCTAGTGCTGGGCCTTCAGCAGGGTGGTCAGGCCTGATCGGTAGAAAGTGATTTCATCCTAAACTCTTGCAAGTTAGGTCAGTGTTGAGGTGTTGCCAGCAGAGCAACTGCTGTCCTAGAAGGCGGCTCAGGGCATGCAGGATCCTGGGAAACCAGTTGGAAAAAGCTGGTAAAGCTGGTTTTGAGTACTTTTTAGTGTTTTTTCACTTGTATCTTTTTCTATTTGGGGGGATTAGATGACACTTCTACTTAGTTTTATTAGCAGTGACATTAGGGTTTTAAGCCTATTTGTTCCACGAGAACCTGGGGTTTAGGATGTTGGAGGTGGAAGCAAGCTTTGGGCCTTGTGATGACTTTCTTTCATGTGGCAGGAAGGGTAACCTGGCTGCCTTGTTTTCTTGTTAACTAGGGTCGTGTCTGAAGAGAAATCCCTCATGTTCATCAGGCCCAAGAAATACATTGTCTCACCGGGCTCCGAGCCTCCAGAATTGGGCTATGTTGATATCCGGACGCTGGCCGACAGTGTGTGTCGTTATGACCTCAACGACATGGACGCTGCATGGCTGGAACTGACCAATGAGGAATTTAAGGAAATGGGTGAGAGACCATGGGTTATATTGTTTTATTAACGAATGACCAGTAGAGAAGAATTTTTGGCATCTGGGTGAGTAGTAGAAGCTCCTCATAGCCTGGTGAAGCCGGCTCCATCATAGCTTCAGTCTCAGAATCATGGGCTCTTTTTCAGAGATGAGCTTGTCTGGCTATGGCACACATGTTCAGGTGGACGCCATCTGTAGGCGGCTCATAGACACTGGTGGGTTTGACGGAGGGGTGTTGTCTGTTGGTGTGGAGGCAGGATTCTCCATTTCTGCCTTGATCCACCCCCCCCCCCCCTTACTTATTTACCTCAAGGGAACTGAAGCCCAGAGAAACAAAGTGACTTCCTCAAGATGACAGGAGGGTCTGGTCCAGTTTCCTGCTTTGGTGTTTTGTTTGTTTTTCATGCAATGCCACTCAGATCCTTTCCTCAGCTGTGGCCTGTTTTTTCTCATAGTAAACTCCACTCCAGCCGGGCTCATCGTTTTATAACACACTTCTTATGTTTCTCACTTCCATGATTGTCCTTGAGGCCTCCAAACCTGGAGTGCTTTTCCCTTTTCCCTCTTTACCTCTGTCCTGGCTCTCCTTTTGTGAAGCCCCTGCCTTAGCTGAGCGCTCCACCACCCATGGTGGTTTATTTTCTATAAGTTGTTCTTTTTGTGTGTATGTACAGCCTGGAGCTTCTGTAGTTCATTTACTGGCACATCCTGGTGTCAGGACCAGGATGGCATGTAGGTATCATCTCTCACATGCCACCTCTGATCACCAAGGGCTACCTGAAGTGTCGTGATGAGCAGGACCACTGAGGTCAAGTCTGGGCTCCATGTGAGAGACTGTGAGGATTAATTAAAACTTTTGCTCTGGGACCCTGAGGGGAGAGAGATGTTTGGTGGCTGTCTGGCACACAGTAAATATTTACAGAGTATTTATTTGGTGGTAAATTTGAAAGCCCTGAGGGACAAAGACTGTTTTGTGTTGTATCATCAGTCAGTCTCTGAGCCTACCTGGTGCATACCACATGCTTGTTGTGCTGTCATGCTGCTCTCCAGCCTGTGGCATCAGAGCAGTGGTGTGGACTGAGCTAGGAAAGCATCACCAAAGGTCCCTGCTTTTAGGTATCTGTGGCCAGGATATTAGCAAGCCAGGAGGCTCTTTTACACAGTCTGTTCATAAGTTTTCAGAGCTCCCTTGGATGGACTACCATTCTGTTCCAACTTCAAAGATTATAAAGTTGTGCTTTGTCATAGCTGTGTAAAGAAAGACCAATGTAATGCATTTGACTGGGTAGGTGTCCCGTCTTAAGGCAGGAAGGGTACAGCCAGAGACATTGGGGCTTTGGGGGTGGTTTAAGTAACGAGTCTGGCCTGACTCATCAGATTGAAAGATAGCGTGGAATACTTCTGGCAAGACAGATGATGCGATTGTAACATAAATGGAACATATGCTTAAAGATGTTTGTTTTATTTTTATTGGTATTTGTAATGGTAAAAAATAACTATAGAGCATAGAATTGTATTTTCAAAGCCACTGGTGGTTTCAAAACTGGTAGGAGGAATTGAGATAGGAGTGCCTGGCCATGCAGGCAAGTACCTCATCAGTAAATAGGGTGTGAGGTCATAGCTAGGTGGCTTTTTGGAATGTGCTCAGAGCTTGTCACAGTATCAGCTCTGATTCGTTCTTCAGATTTTTAAAAACTTGAAGTGTTAATTTGGTGGTTTTATATTTATCAGAGTGCATAAAAGTTACTGGCTCTAATGACTTTTCTGTTTCTTGCCACTTACATGTTTTGTTAACGTATTTTTATTCTAACCTGTTTTTTCTTTCTGCATGAGTATTTTCATTGTAGGAAGTTTGGAATATCTCTCAAGTGGAAGAAAATAAAAGTCTTATCTCACCACTACTATAACCATGATAATCACTTGAAATTTATTTTTGATCATGCTTGCATAAGAATGCAGTTTATTTGATTCACAATGAGCTGTTTCCTTTGTAGACATTCCTTGTGTTTCTGTCTTTCATGTGTCTGATTAACTATGCATCTCAACTTTGTAAATTCAGAGAGTGAGGAGAGATAAACCAGTTAAAAACATTTGTGTGCTCAGAGTGAAATCTGTTCTCAGAGCAGCATTTTAAGCAGCAAGAAAGAATGTTTTTCAGAAAATACCCAAACTGTAATCTGTGGTCATGGTTTTGAAGTCCCTTACACATTACTTGTTATGTATAATGTTATAATGAAATGATAATCTAACAATATATGTATTTAATAGCCTTAAACCCTCTTTTGCTTTTCTACTTACAACACTACATCTTCAGCGCCTAACCATAAGTAACAAACTGTTGCATGGAGGGCTGTTTTTGCCTTTTAATTTGAAGATCCCTCCTTGGAACCGTCTGAGAGGCCTTCAGTAGAAAATGGGACATTCAGGATGGATTTAGTTAGAAGACTATGTATTGTAAATATAAAAATATTAATACTGTCATCAATACTTTCTTACTGTAATGTTTACTAATATGGGTGTATTAAAATGTTTTTGTGGCATTTTCCCTTCAGGAATGCCCGAGTTAGATGAATACACCATGGAGAGGGTCCTGGAGGAATTTGAACAGCGATGCTATGACAATATGAATCATGCCATAGAGACCGAAGAAGGCTTGGGGATTGAATACGATGAAGATGTTGTCTGTGATGTGTGCCAGTCACCTGATGGTGAGGACGGCAATGAGATGGTGTTCTGTGACAAATGCAACATCTGTGTGCACCAGGTATGTGGGCAGCGAGGCCCAGAAAAGAGCCAACTGGGGTGTGAGCCTATCTGCCACCAGGGAGCCCAGGGAGGCCAGAGGTCTTCCGCCACATGGGGCTTATTTTTCTGCTGTCCTTAGTGAGTTAACGAAGTGTGCCCTATGGACGACGTCTCCTTTTTCCTAGTAGGTTTTTACAGTGTTTGAGGTATTTCCTGTTACTCTTTTACAACTGGAGGAATAGGATCTCTTATGGAAATCCTTCTTCCCTCACCTAATGTTTTTATTTGTTTCCATAGGAGTGAAGTTTGTTTAAAAAGAATATATGAGCCCCCTCTGCCCTGGCTTTCACACCTGAGTTTAGATATTAACACTGTGGGGGGTGGAGGGCAATTCCTAAAAAAGGTGGTTAGTTTGCTATTAGTTTGATAGGCTGCCATAACAAAATACCATAGGACTGGGTGGCTTAAAACAACAGACTTTGATTTCACAATTCTGAAGATGGGAAGTCTGAAATTAAGGTGTGTTGAGAGGGGCATGTTCCCTCAAAAATCTATAGGGGCATTCTTACTTGCCTCTGCCTGGCTTCTGGTAGTTTGCTAACAACAGTGTTGTGTTCTTTGGTTTGCAGCTGCACAGTTCTGGTCTCTGCCTTTGTTGTCGTATGGTGTCCTTCTTGTATGTGTGTCTTCATACATGGCCATCTTCTGAGGACACCAGTCATAATGTATTAGGGGCTCACCTTATTCCAGTATGACCTCATCTTAACAGATGACCTCTGTTGGACCCTGTTTCCAAATAAGGTTACATTCTGAGGGCCTGGGGTTAGGACTTCAACATATCTGGGACACAGTTGCTAACATGTGTTAGTATGTAAACTGTGATATTGAGGAAGAGCAGAGAGGTCCCTTTTCTTGAATGTTTATTCCTGTCCTTCCTGATGCCAGTTGGCATCTGGTTGTTGTTTGCCACCATCCACAGAAAAGTAAATTTTTTGGCTTCAGTAAGTATGGGCAAAGCTCGTGACAGTCTGATGCTCTTCTCTCTTATTTATTCCTTAATGCAGTAATGAACTAATTTAGATTTCTGTGGGGACACATGTTCATATATACTCTTAGGATTAAAAAAAAAATGTTTTAATGTTTATTTTGAGAGAAGAGTGTGTGTGTGAGCAGGGGAGGGGCGTAGAGAGAGGGAGACACAGAATCCAGAGCAGGCTCCAGGCTCTGAGCTGTTAGCACAGAGCCTGATGCGAGGCTCGAACCCACAAGCTGTGAGATCACGACCCCAGCCGAAGTCTGACGCTCAACTGACTGACCCACCCAGGTGACCCTACTCTTAGGATTTAATTGGCTGTCTGTCATCTACTGATGTTGAGATTTAAAACAAACCTAAAAGAGAGACTCATGTGGAATAGTTCCTTGGGTGACCTCTCAGAAGAATCAAGTTTGTTCTGTGAAATTCTTCTTCGTCATTTTCTTTATAATAGGTCTTCCTCATGGGCTTCCCTTCTGCCTGGTGATGTCACTGCCGATAGCCTCATGTCAGCTCATCCTGACAAGGAGACATGAGGCCACAGTCTTTTTAGTCATATTACAGGCCATCTTGCAGCTCTAGGTTTTCAGAGTATCTGAGAGATTTCCTTGGGATAACATAATTCTTGCAGTGGTTTTATTGTGACTATTGATGTTGCCTTTTTGCTCCTGGTGTTATTTACCTGGATGATGTTTCAGTGTTTTTCATGCCATTTTACTTACTTTTTTTTTCCTCTGAGAATTTTGTTTGACAATAAGGGTTCTGTTTGAAAACTAGTTGAATGCCCTGTTTATAAATGAGTTCACTGATGTCAGGTCAGGGTGGCTTATCCAGGATCCCACTGTGGTTTCGTGACAGAGTTGGGACTGGGACTCAGGACTCCGGACCCCCACACCTGTTCCCAGTCCTCTGTTCCTCTTGCCACGCCACATTGTACCTTTTCCTTAACATTTACTTCATCTTCTTTTTGACATGTTCTTCCAGCCTTCTTTAAGGCATACTGTGCTTAATCTTTTAATTTAGCTTACACTTGATTTTTCAGAAAAAAAAAATTCTCTTTTCAAATGTGACTTTCTCTAGAATGCCTGATACAGACTTTTTTTTTTTTCTTTTTTAAAGTATTTGAAACCTTAATAGTATCTTTTAGTTCTATTAAAATTTTTTTTCCTGGTAAGTCTGTGTTGACTGTGGCTTACTCATGGCACCGACTTAGTGATCCTAAGCTCCAATCTTGCTGTTACTTAACTTTGCTCCTCTCTCATGCTTGTGGTTTCCTTTCTGCGTCCTGGATATTCAGATTGCATAGTGGTTGTGTTTTTCCTGTCTGGAGGATTGGAGCTATGTTACTGTGACTCTTGGCTTTCTGACTTCTGGTTCATTTAAGGATAAAGTTCTGAACAGTTTGGTGATTTAAAGGTTCTGAGTGTATTCTTCGTACCATCCTGGTTTTGTTTCCTCACTTATTTTAACATTTACCTTTTCTTTTTTGAACCATCTTAATAATGACTTTAGTTGTAAAATCCTTGATTTCAGCAGTTCAGGCTGTCTTGTGCATTTTGTCATCTTTATTTTAAATATCAGTTGCGGGCACCTTGGTGGCTCATTTGGCTAAGTGTTTGACTGTTGATCTCAGCTCAGGTCATGATCACCTGGTTAGTGGGATCAAGCCCTGTATCAGCTCCATGCTGGCAGCATGGAGCCTGCTTGAGGTTCTCACTCTTTGCCCCTCCCCAGCTCATGCTCTCCCTTTCTCAAATAAATAAAATTAAAAAAATAGACACCAGCTAAAGACACCAAATTCTTTCTTTGTCTACAATATCTCATTTTTTGTGCCTGTTGTGTTTACTTGGGAGAGTGATAGAGTTTAGTGAGTAGAAGAGCTTGCTGAGCGGTGGGAATTCAGATAGATGTGCCTCAGTTCATTCTTATTTCTTTTCTTTTTTTAAGTTTATTTATTTATTTGAGAGAATTTGGGAGCGGGGAAGGGCAGAGAGAGACAGGGAATCTTAGGCAGACTTTGCACTGTCAGCATGTAGCCACATGCAGGACTCGATCTCATAAACGATGAGGTCATGACCTGAGCCGAAACCAGTTGGCTGAGCCGTCCAGGTGTGTCTTCTCCCCCGTCACTCCCCAATTCTTAATTTCTGAGACCATCTCATTGAACAGCTTTCAGAGACTCAACTGCTTTGTGCATTTTACCCTCACTTTGTATCCCACCCACATCAGTAAATCAGAGGAGGAATAGCTTTCCTCATTTAGCCTTGTGGACTGTTTCAAGAATTTGCTGCCCAGTATTTAAAAACTTGGTGTGTGTAGACAGGTGCCTGTAGCCACACAGCAAAGCAGATCTGTAAACCTTTTTGACCTCCAGGTGTTTTCAGGACTGTCCCCTGGAAATAATAAGTATGTGTTGTCCCAAGGATCCCAGATACCTCTTGGCTGCTGTGGTCATGCTGCCGGGCATCTTTGCTGAAGGGAGAGATTCTCCAGCTAGGTGGACCTGGGAGTACCTCTGTTCTGTTAAAATCAGTCTAAGTGTTTTTAAAATAATAAGTATACAGGGAAAAGTAAATCTATCTTTTTTTCTGTTTTCCTTGGGGGATGGCTTCACAGGCCTGTTATGGAATTCTCAAGGTCCCAGAGGGTAGTTGGCTCTGCCGGACATGCGCCCTGGGGGTTCAGCCAAAGTGTTTGCTGTGTCCCAAGAAAGGTGGAGCTATGAAGCCTACCCGCAGTGGCACCAAATGGGTCCATGTCAGCTGTGCTCTGTGGATCCCTGAGGTAGGTGTGGCTCTTACTGGTAGCTTAGGTCAGGAGGTACTGGTTTTTAGCTGGGTGTGGCGGTGGGGAGCACTTCATAAATAAGGGGTATTATGCATAGCTAATGAGTAAAAAGACACCTTTTAGTTGCTATCTCCACTCCCCTGCCCCCAGCTGAATATCAGGCGTACTGTCGTTTTGTCATGGTATATATACATTTGTGGGAATGTTAACTGGAAGCAGCGGTGAGTTGGACCCTCAGTTGTATTCAGACTTCACTCTGGAACTGTGTCACAGCTAACCCACTGCTGACACACACATTTCTGGGAGTGGACCTGCTGTGCTTACAGCTGTGGCCTGTGGCCTGGGTGTCACTGTGTCCTTCCCCAGGGATCTTCCCCAGGGATCAGTTCTGCCTTTCTAAAGGGCCTGGGGAGCCATACACGCAGCATGGTTAAAGAACTGCTGTAGGTCACTTTTCTGTGATTTTTATTAAAATTCTTACTTAGCCTCAACCTTTTTAATTTCAGGTTTGGTCTAATTTATTTCAAGTCCCAGACCTTGACTAATTTAATTTGCATGGCACACTATGAGAATATCATTTGTGATTCAGATTTCAGCATTTCTTTTGGTGTGTGATATTGGGTGCATTTTTCCTCCTGAATAAAATTATCTGGGGATGATTTGTAGTTTCATGACTTGGGTTTTGGTAGAACTGGATCTCATAGTTGGTATCAACAGCGATACAGTTCAGTGATCCAGGCTGAATGCAGAGAGGATACCTTATTTATCTTGGTAATTTTCCACTTTGACTGTAGTAATCTTTTCTGACTGAAAAGAATGGTTTTCTTCAGTGAGGGAGGCACTAAAATTATTTTATGTTTACTTACGCCATTGTTCACAAACTACTTAAAGATTTTCAGTTTCTACCACTTCATTGTGGACCAGAAATAGAGTAGATAGTATTGTCCTGATACATAACCATCTTTGCTGTCAGACACTCAGGTGAGAAGTGAATATTATTGGTTATCTGCGTGGTTTTATAAATAGGGACGTGTATGTCAACTGAGCTCCCCTTCCTCCCCCTCCCCCCCACTCCCATGCATGGAGGGCATGGGGCATGGGCCATGTGCTCTGGGCTCTCTACTCTCTCTGCTGCTACTGGATCAGAGCTGGCCCCTGAACTGTCCAGATGCTCTAAAGTAGAGGTTTCCCTGTTGTAGGAGAGTGCATGCATGTCTGCCCCTTGCTGCTGTCAGGTCGGCGGTCTGCAGGAAAACAGGATCTTTAAGTTTCTGTTGACCATGCTCAGTCCTTGTTGGTCTGATGGCCTCAGCTACCCTGTCTTGCTGTTCCTTGGACCTGTAGGTGAGCATTGGCAGCCCCGAGAAGATGGAACCCATCACGAAGGTGTCTCACATCCCCAGTAGTCGGTGGGCACTGGTGTGTAGCCTCTGCAATGAGAAGTTTGGGGCCTCCATACAGGTAATCCTCTCTGTGGTAATGGCTCTGTTTCGGGGTTGGATGAGGGAGGGCTCTGTGAACTGTTAGAGGATTTGGAGATGGGACTAGAATCCAGAAAGCAGGGCAGGGTTCTCCCAGCTCTTCAGAGGCTGCTGAGGAATGATTCTAGCCCAGTATAAACACTTTTAGCTGGCGGATTGTGTCCAGTGTTACCAGAACCCCAGCTGTAACAATCACAGAGCAAGTCAGAAGTCCATCTGAGGTGTAAGGCAGTTCTAGTTTGTCTCTGGTTTCTACCTTTCTGCCCCAAGCCTGGCATTGCAGCGCTTTACGCAGGCAGATACCTTCGGGGAAGAACCATTCTTGACACTGGAGAGTTGGCTGCCTTCCCCCCACCCCCGACACTTAAAGAGCTGGTGACAGACCTGCCTCTGTGACTGCCTCCTGACACTGCTTGTTTTGGTGCACACATGGGGTGCCTGAAAACCTTAAATTTTTTTTTTTTTTTTTTTAAGGTTTTTATTTATTTCTAGGGGAGAGAGAGAGAGAGACAGCGTGAGCAGGGGAGGGTCAGAGAGAGAGGGAGTCACAGACTGAAAGAGGCTCCAGGCTCTGAGCTGGCAGTCAGCACAGAGCCCGACGCGGGGCCCGAACCCATGAACCACGAGATCATGACCTAAGCGAAAGTCGGACGCTTAACCGACTAAGCCACCCAGTTTTTTTTTTTTTTTAATTTTTTTTTTTTTAAGGTTTTTATTTATTTCTAGGAGAGAGAGAGAGAGAGACAGCGTGAGCAGGGGAGGGTCAGAGAGAGAGGGAGTCACAGACTGAAAGAGGCTCCAGGCTCTGAGCTGGCAGTCAGCACAGAGCCCGACAAGGTGCCTGAAAACCTTAGAAGTGCACTATTCCAAGTCAACTTGGTGTGCTAATACTTCAGCGTTTGGTAGAGAAGATTCTTTGGAGCACCAACTGCGTAGTGGGACGCCCATGAGGTGCTGCACCAACCAAGTGTTGTTTGCAGAAGCTGTTATCTGGGTACAGGTTGGACATCTGATTATTCATGGCACCTAGGGTGTGTGGGATGGAATGTGGTGGTGGCGGTGGCAGGGGGGGTGGAGAAGCAATTATGTTAAAATTTTGCCTACATTTTCTATGTCCACACGCAGATAAATGTAGAAAATCTTCAGGTGGAATTATGGAGGGAATATAAATGGTGTGCTACTTTTTCATGTTTCTGAAAATTCTGCTTGAGAAGTTGACTTCAGGGCCTCAGGTTATTGGCATTTTAGAGTCATGACCTAAGGTGACCAAGATGCTTTTTCTGCCAATGCTGTATGTGACATTGGCTCTAAAGGTAAGATCAGGTCTTCCTCTGAGAAGAAGGTCCAGCTCAGTGCCACTGGCAGCTCTTCTTCGGTCTCAGTGACACATGCTAGGATCAGTAGCTTCTCTCTTGATGTAGAAAACACAACAGATCAGCACAGATACACACTGCCAGTCTTAGGTTTTGAAGAAATGAATTCATTGGGCAAAATCTTTTTGTATTTTGGCTGATAAATCTCCTTTCAGTAATTTACTGACTGGAGGTTTTAAAACTTTTTCATTTTGTAAGCCTATTATTTCTGCTTTTCTTCATTATCACCTCCACTGGAGTTCAAGAATCCAAAAGGTAACAAATATTCAGAGGGTGAGGCATGAGATAGCTGGTGGAATTTGGCTGCAGACCTTGAAAATAGTGCAGGGTTTTGCATGTGAATAGAATCTGTTTAAAACTAAAACACAACAAAAACCGTCTGGCCCTTCATTCTGGGAAGAAAATGGAGGAAAAGTTTTTAGAAAGCCTCAGAATGAAAAAGAAGCATTAGAACCCTGTGAGTGTGTTTCTCTGTAGACGTACCTGCGTGAGCACTTGCAAGACATGAGCAGAAGCAGACTGCGAGAAATGGAAATTATCTCCTTCCTTGTTACCGAATGTGCTTCCAAGGATAAAGTTTATGCCCATTCCTGAGCACATCAATCCTGGTCCTGAACTAATGTTTGTGAGAGGTGGGCAAATGAGACCTTTGTTTCTCTTTTAAAGAGAGAACAAGAAAATGCCTTCTTTTTGTTGCCACTGACTTCTCTTTTCCCAGAACATTATCTTGAAGAAGAGGCCAAGTAAGGTTGACGATTTTTCATGTCTTCACAGAATAGATTGATTTTTATTAAAGAATTCCTCTCTGAAATGTCTGCAGCTGTAGAGTCTCTGGTTTATGTTTCTGTAACATCTGTTTGCTGAGTCAACCTGAATAGGAAAACCCAGAGGAAGGCCGTTTGGCGCCTTTACAAAGTCCTGTATAAATAATCTGCAGCTCATTCCTCTCTAAGGTCTGAGAGCTGGGTTAGGGGTAGGTTAAGCCAGACCCAGATTGCGTCTCCAGTCATCTGTTCCTACTTTGACTTTCTGCCTTGCTGTGCGCTAGAAGGGAGGAGCACTTTGTATTTTAATGATAGTGGCCAGGTGTGTATGTGTGTGTTCTGCCACTTAAGCTGATTTCACACATTTTTTGGAATTGAGGTTATTTATAGGTAAAATTACAGATTTATGTTAGTTCATATGCTGTAAGTGTTTCTAATGGGAATGGTGAAGGGAGCTGGATTTTCTGTACTTCTGGGTATAAGAGGATTTATAAAAATGGAAGAAATCACGGCTGGCAATGAGTCACCTCTTAAATACTGAAATGATGAGGGGGAAAAAGCCCCAACTCAAGCCTCTGCCATTTGTGGTTCTGGGATTCAGGGTCTGTTGAATGAGTTTAATTAAGCTTTTTAGCTGGCCTTGGGCCACTATGTTCTGCTCCTCTCTGCAGTTCTGGTGTGCCCTGGGATCACTTGGCCTCACACAATACAGTGTTGCTTTTGAGGGACTGGCTTCAGTCACCGCAAGGAACCTCCTTCCAGGGATTCGCCCAGCAAGATCAGATGGAAAGAAGTTAATGACTTTCCTCCTGCTGGGCTTCTGGCTTGCTGTCTGAATCAAGGCACTAAATTGTAGCCCTGAGCAGACAGCAAGAGGGAAGGTGTTTAGTGAAAAGGAAGACATGGCTGGGTGGTGCCTCATCTCTAGGTCAACCTCCCTCTGACCTGCAGGAAGTGGGACCTTCATGGTTCTGCTGCTCCGCAGTCAGGCCCATAGAAGGCTAGGGGCGGCTGGTGCTGCCAGGCCTGGCGCATATGGGTCTCAGTGCGGAGCCTGTGGTGGCCCCGGGAGCCTTCTGCATCTGGTGGAGCTTCTTCAAGGGTGAGGAGAACTTACCTCGTCCCGCTTCCTGTGTTGGAGTCTCTTCTCTCCTGTTTTTTTCCTACTCATCCAGGAGTTTTAAAATTCATTCTTCTCAGTCTTGAGCAGCCCTTGGCTGCTTGGAGGAATTGTACCATTTATTTTCCCACTTATGTTGGGCTCTTCCTGGCTGAGGGTAAGAATGAGAATTCATGTTCCTTTAAAAACTCTTGACTAGTAGGCATTCTTCCTGAAGAGATTCTTTTCAAGTTTTTTATATAAGCACACTTTTAAAAGAGTTCAGATCTAGGAACACCAGTTAATTCCTCAAAGTTTACTCTGCATGTTGAGCACATGTTCGTTTTAGTATAATCTGAGTCCCAGACCACCTCTGTCTGTATGTGGCCTCTGTATAATTGTGTCTGCCTTTAGAGGCGTTTTGGATGTAGTTACTTTTCTAGGAGTTACGGTTTGGTTCAAAAAACCTTTCACCTAATGATTTCCCTTAAACCCCAAGCCTTACCTTATTTAAAACATGACTCGATGTGTCAGGGTGGACCCAGGCAGGACGTCCTGTTCCGGCACGTGCTCAAGGTGCTGCCCTTCCTGTGTGTGCGTGTGAGGGGTGCCTGGCCCAGAGGGGCTTTGGGCTTCGGCCCCTGGCCCCGTCACTCCATAACTGTCTCTTTTCTCCCTCTCTGTGTTCTTACCAGTGCTCTGTGAAGAACTGCCGCACGGCCTTCCACGTGACCTGTGCTTTCGACCGGGGCTTGGAGATGAAGACCATCTTGGCGGAGAACGATGAAGTTAAGTTCAAGTCCTACTGCCCGAAGCACAGCTCACATAGAAAACCCGAGGAGAGCCTTGGTGAGGGGGCCGCTCAGGAGAATGGGGCCTCTGAGTGTTCCCCTCGGAATCCTCTGGAGCCTTTCACCAGCCTTGAGCAGAATCAAGAAGAGGCCCACCGGGTGAGTGTCCGAAAGCAGAAGCTGCAGCAGCTGGAAGATGAGTTCTATACCTTCGTCAACCTGCTGGATGTTGCCAGGGCCCTGCGGCTGCCCGAGGAAGTAGTGGATTTCCTGTACCAGTACTGGAAGTTGAAGAGGAAGGTCAACTTCAACAAGCCCTTGATCACTCCAAAGAAAGATGAAGAGGACAATCTAGCGAAGCGGGAGCAAGATGTCTTGTTTAGGAGGCTGCAGCTGTTCACTCATCTGCGGCAGGACCTGGAGAGGGTAATGATTGACACTGACACCTTGTAGTGACTTAGAAAAGAAGATTGCAAAGAGGCGGCTGCTCGCGCAGAGCAAGGAATGGTAGCCAGTTCATTTTCTCTCAGACCCTTGTACATACTGAAGCATGAGGTTGTGTTGGTCCAATATACTTATGGGCTGGTAAACTCATTGTACATATGTGTAAGACTGCCACAGAGTGGGGAGCTTCTCTGTGATTTATTTTTAAAACACTTTCCCATTAATCCTTATTGTTCTTCTGTAAGATCACATGGGGTGTGTCCCTTCCGCCCTTCATTCAAGTACTAGAGGGAATTGAGCCCCAGGGAAATGACCAAAGGATTGGCTCAGAATTGTTTGCAAACGGAGTTAGAAAACCAGGTGGATTTAATTCATGGTGGGGGTGGACAGAAGTAGGGAGCTCTCTTGTTCAACCCGGGGAAACACTGGGTGCTTGTGACAGGCTCATCAAGGAGAGCTAAGCACTGCCTCTCTGGCCCACCTTCATTTCTTGGCTGATTCACAGGTACATTCCCGGTACTGTCACGGAGGAGAGCAGGTTGTGGGTGCTGATGTGTGTGCATGAACTTCTATACACGTGCATATCTGTTCCAGCGGGTACTCCGGGCAACGAGGTGCTAAGTCATCACTGAGGCAGTGTCTGTATGTTGTGTGTGTGTGCTCATGTGTCCATGTCCATGTGTGTCTGTGCAAGTGTGGGGTGGGATACCTGGTGCATAGGGGTATCTGATCTGTCTGAGGAGCCCCTTGTAATGCTCAGTACACTAGTTTATCACACTACTGGATTGCTGAATGTAGTGGCTATTGGCTGGCTGGAGCCTCGGCTGATGGCACTTCCCTCAACTATTTGCTGCTTTGTGCCTCCCCAGTTCTCTATTAACTTTGGAGTCCCAGTCTGGACCTCCCTTCCTGCTACTGGAATAATTAGGAGTGGGCTCTCTTCCCTCCAGGGTCTCCTGCTCCCTGTAGGTACTCTCTGACTGAGGCTTGCTAATTGGGGCTACATCTTAGAGCACCTTTTGTGTCAACTCCCCTGACGGCCAGCTACTGTTGAATTCATTAGTGCACAGGAGATGGGACTGAGGCTCTCTGGCCTGAAGCATCCTGCACTGAAGGGCACCCAGGTGGCCTGAAACAGTTAACGCATCTCCCCCAAGCACCTAACTTATTAGCAGGGAGTGATTCATCTGTCTGGGAGAGGATCTGACACGTAGATGATTTGAAAGGAGAGTGTAGGCAAGGAATAGGGATAAATAGGAGGAGTATTAAGCCAAAGATCCAGATCTCATGGAGACCTGCATGGCCCTGTTGCAGATGGCAGAAGAGTGAAAGTGTTACGTGTTCATTAGAGATCTTTCTAGTACGAGACTGACTGCCCAAAGGCCAGCTGTTCTAACACCCCTCCCTTGACCAAGCTAGGATTCCAGATTCAGGCGGAGGCTGAGCAGGAGAGGCAGGCAGCAGAAGCGGGGAGGAGTGTTTGTGAGGCTCTTGTGCTGCCGTGCCCCCCCTGGTGGTGAGTGTAAAGAAGACCTCGCCTCGACCACGTGTGTGTGGCATTTTTGTTAAGAGCTGAGAAAGGGATTCAGAAGGATAAACTGGAATCCTGGTGGGAAGCCATTATCCCAGCCTGACAACTGCTGTACTTGGGGTGCATGAGCTATGGAGTCAGATAGTCCTCAGGAGGGAGGACGAGAAGTCTAAATGTTTGGACTGTGTTTGTCTCACAATCACCACAAAATAAAAGTGTAGAAAATGATTGTGGTGTACTAACTCTTTTCTGTACTTAAGTTACTCAGATTAACATGCACTTATAATTCAATTCTAAACAATTTTTTTTTGGAGTCCTCACTGTTGATTTTAAGTAGAATGATACCAATGATGTATGAGTAACAGGGAATAAATCAGGATTTTTGTGTGTGTGTGTGTGGCATTACTTTTACTTTATTAAAAGGTTAAGAGATCTTAGGGAATTTAGTGTTGGTTTTAAATGGGCTTATTATAATGAAAAATATATCTTCCAGAATTTACCATGAGGCCTGCAATGGTAGAGGCTTTAAAAATGGAAATCTTTGCTGTGCCCCTGAGAGCTGCACAGTTCTTTGTAATTATAGACCACAAGTGTATGTCAGGCCAAAGGCTCATCAGGGCAAGGGTAACCAGAACAAATAACAAATTACTTTGTTTTTCAATTAAGTTGGGTCTCTGTCTAATTCACACAGTAGTAGTTCACAGCAGATATGTGGAATCTGAGCATGCACGGGACTGTGATCAAGGCTGTGGTCAATCCCAAACTGACAAATAAGTAGACTTCATTACAAATGCAAACCACTGATGAACGGTAATGGTAATAGCTCTTTTTGCAAATACACACCTTGGGGGCATTGCACATCTGGGTACAATTCTGGATCAGAAAGTTAGGTGGCAGTCGTGGATTTTAGATTTTAGGAGGGCTTGGGAACCCACATCTTTAAGAAGACATCAATTATGTGTTGTTCGTGGCTATGTCAAGTTCCCAAGGCTGCCACTCACTCTGGTGGGGTTCCTTTCCCCTAGACGTCTTCTAAAAGATTCAGTAAACATCCAGAAATGAGTACTTGCACAGATAAAGACATGCTACCTGTGCACTTGTGGCTGGCTCATTGTAAGGGGCCAGCCCCTGGGATCCTATCCTACTCAACACAGTGGAATGATCACCTTTGAAAATCTGGTAGAGGCTGTAGCTGTTCCTAGACGAAAGGCATCTTAAGCTTTAGTGTTGTGAGCAGTGTTTTTGGCATTGAAGAAAACCCCTTGAAACCATTCTTGGATTCCTGGGGGCAGTGGTTCTGTGTGTGGGCCCCAGCCAGCAGCAACATTTCCCTGGACACTTCACAGAAGTGCCAAGTTTTGGATCCTACCTCTGACTCCAGAAATGGGGTCAGGGCCAACATTCTGTGTTTTAGGGTCCCCACGTGTTTGAGAACCATTGCTTTTGGGGGAAAGCTGAACTCTGGTTTAACATGGTTTGAGACTGCTCCCATGAACTGGCTTTGTTTTCGTAAGCAGGGGAGGACATTTAGTTGAGCAGCGCACAGGAAGGGCCACGCGCAGGGTATGTTTTGAGGATAAAGCCTCGGTTCAGCCCTACATCCAGGGTCTGCTGATGGAAGCTGTGTGAGGAGTGTCTGTGCATAAGGGAGAGAAGACAGTTTAGGATGCTTGCTGCTCTAAATGTGGTCAGCTAGGTCTGGCTTATTCATGGGCTGGTTTGTTCCACTGAAAATCTGCCCTGGCCTTAGCTTTTTGGGGTTAGAGGAAGAGGTTTCTCATCAGAGATCATGGGAAATAGAATTTGCCTACTTATCAGCCAGGGTGAAAGCCTTTCCTGGGGGTAGTGGTTGAAGTTAGCAAAATTCAATTTAAATACTATGTGAAGCTTGGGTACTCGGTTTTCATACATAATTTCAAGTAAGGGAGATGGAAGTTATCTTGGGTGTTCACCTGACTTGAAAAGAAGAGGAATCTTATCTGCTCCTAGGATGTCAGAATTTGTTTCCATTTCCTGTTTCCAGAAGTCAGATTCCTGGTCTTGATGTAAAAACTGTTCTGTTCTCCAGAAGTTCTGAATCTGTGATACAGATCTAAGTCTTGCCTCTTCCTCTTTTTGAGATTCCACTGTTAATATCCTCCTTGGGTTACAACAATATTTATCAAAGACCATAGCCCGTTAGCCACTTCTATCCCCAAACTGGTCATGATTTTTATAAACGCCTACTCCCTGGCCAGGGGCTCTGAGGCTGTCACAGTGGGCTTTAACCAGGGTAAATTACACCAAAATAGTATTTTCGGGTCTTTAATTCTAAGACCACACGCACACGTCTACACCTTAAGAAGAGAGATGTTAGGAAGATCCTAAATAGTCCATGCTGACTTGGTGACCTGGTATTAGGTCAGGAAACTGCACCATGATGCAAATGTGAAAGCCAGCCAAACTGTTCTTTTTATGCCTCCTGTCCTCTTGCAAACATCACTGCTTTGATTGAATACAACTCCAGAAAGAACACCTGGAATTGTAAGGGTCCAAAAGGACTGGAACCCCCTAGGGGAGTGCAGTCCTGTGTATGTGGCTTGTTGCCATTCTTACAGAAGAGAAGGTTGGTGACTCAAACTTGACCATTTCAGGAAAGGGGTCAGGGAAAGGGATTGCCCAAACCTCACGAAGACCTCTAAGTTTTTAGGGGAGTTTAGTCCTACCTTGGACGGAAGACCTGATGGAGAGAGCTGACGGGATGCAGCGTCCCTTCACTCCACCACAGCTATTTAGGGTATCTTGTCTTCATCTTCCTGAAGAAGTTTAACTGTATCTCTGGTGTGTTGCATTTGACATTAATGTTTTCAGGTGCAGTAATCTAGTCTGGTTTCCCAGTAGGTTTGAGGGCTGAAGGATTTAGGGGGGATCTATTGAGTTTTGTTTTCATATCACCTGATCATGGTGGCTTTAAAAACGGAACAAATTTAGGTGTTGACTAGGTCATATTTGTTAGTGGGCATATGCACGTGATTCCAGTGCCTGCCATTGGATACAAAGTGTAGCTCTTAGCACCTGGGTCCCTTTAGTTACAGGTGATTCTGGACAAGAGCAGTGTTAGTTTTTCGAGTGGTACATGAGGTGGCCTTGAGATGTTGATGGCTTGTTAGTGGCAAAGTGAGTAGGGAATCCTAGCTTCACGCTCTGTAGGAACACATTAGCTACCTGTGAGCTCACATTTCAGATACTGTCCAGTTGACAGAGTTTACTTGGTTTCCTGGTGACCGTTTGGTCTTCTAGTGGGCTCTGTGCAGGGATAATTTTTTTTGGGGGGGGGGGTGTTCCTCCTGTGGTAGCCCTTGACTCTGTGCTTATCAATTCCATCTTCAGAAGATGCTTGATTAAGTGGCTTCTGCACTGTTCTAAATCCTTAAATAATAGAATTGGTGGAGAGAGGATACCAAGGGGTGGTAAGCAGAGCCCTTTGGGCAAGAGATGACAAATCTGGAAGAGACCCCAGCAGTCTTCCCCGTTGGGGATGAGTCTCAGGCTGGGGTTGGTGGGGGAGGGCAGGGCTTTTATTTGAGTTCCTCCTACAGCCTAACTCTTTTCTGTGTTTCCTCCTGCATTGAGGGGTATATGTGGAATCCTAGTTAGCAGCCCCAAAGGAGATTGGATAAAGTGTTTAAAGTACATCTTGATTTCAGATGTCATCCAAGGCCCCAGCAGGACAAATTTCTTATGTACCAAAAAAAAGAAAAGCACCAAAGTACCGTTATAATGTATTGCTTACTTAGAATCTTTATTCTCTACGTTCTAGGTTCGGAACCTCACTTACATGGTGACCCGCAGGGAAAAGATTAAGCGATCTGTGTGCAAAGTCCAGGAACAGATATTCAATCTTTACACTAAGCTCTTGGAGCAAGAAAGAGTTTCAGGTATGCATTAAGCTCTTGTAGGTCAAACAGTAGTGCAGGGGTTTGTAAACCTTAACATTCTGTTAAGGAAAAAAAAAGTTTCTTCAATTTTGGAGAATCTGAGAAGCACAGACTTTCAAGAAAATCTTCTGGCATTTGAAGCATCATGGTATAGGGAAAAGGGCTATGAATTTGACCTCAATGAGAGGTCGAATCCTAAATTCTCTCCTTATAGGCCAAACACAAGCAAATCTTAAGTGTTTGGAGGCTCCCCCATTTCCTCATGTGTAATGTGAAGGAGGTATCTCGAGGTTCCTACTGGGAGCTATTGTGATAATGCAAGCAAAACGGCAACTTCTACATTGTATTGCAAAGCACTTGATAAGTGTAAAGTGTCATGGGGACACCTGCAAAGACTTATGGGTTATCTAGCCTTTGGATCTATCTGTAACATAAATAAGGTATCTTAAGACTGTTGTTCTTAAGACACACATCCATATTTAGATAACGTTCACAGTGTACTTTTTGGTGTAAGTGGAATTTTGAATGTTTTTGAGATTGAACATCAAGTGTTGACTTATTTAGTATTTCATTGCTCTGGGCTAGGCGAAGCGGAAAGGGGAACTTGCTCCATTCTGGAGAGCATTTCGGAGACTTGGAGGTGGAGTGCAAAGTTGGCCAAGTCATTGAACCTGTCTCGGACTCTTGATCTATAAAGGGGCTCAGTTCAGAACCACGACCTTTAATGGAGTCCTAACACTGTGAATATAAGCCCTGCAAAGCCAGCATTGTAAGCGTTTCAGAGAAGGAAGTGTTGGGCGGGTCTGGTGGCCCTGCTCTGCCCGTGTCCACAGTGCCCCTTCATGCTGCCACAGACACAGACGCTGGCTTTTCCTGCTTCTGTGGCTTTTGGTCTCTAGACGACTGACATGTAGAAACAACAAGGATGTTGTTATATCCTATTTTACAGGGAAATCCAAATTCTGGTTTACCAAAAACTAACCAGATGTGTGGAACTAGAGAGGTAAATTGGTCAGCTGAACAAAGAAAAGAAAGCTTAGGGAGTTTTGAATGATTTTCTTGAGGTGTTACATAGTTAATACTAATGGCATTAACTTACTAACGTTAACCTAGATATTTTCTTCCTGAGAATAAATAATTTACAGATGTACCATTAGCTAGAGTTTATAGTTGTTAAACTTATTTTTAAATAAGTTTTTCTAAGTAGGGTTCATAAGTGATTCAGATTCTTTCAAGTGAACTTTTCATTCATTCATTATTCCTACTTAAATGCAAATAAGTGGGATCTATTTTATCCCTTGCCATTGCGTTGTGTCCTTATGTAAACAGCCCACTTGGAAGGCTGTCTGGTGCCCATCGGCAGGGGCCAAGCTGTCAGAGCTGCTTTTGCGCAGGGTCATTAATGCGGGTTGTGCCTGTGGAGTTTTGCCATTGGAGGGCTTTCTGTGACTCTTGTTAAGTTGTTATGTAATGAGTGATTGCCTATAAACACAAGCTGTAAAGAGCGTTTTCATCTGATTTCACTTAAGGGTCATTTTTCATGGATATTGCAGGCAGCTTTTTGCATTTCATGGCTGAGGTTTTTACTTGGGTAAATGATTGAGATTCTTACCCAGGTTAGGAGGTGTTTTGTGTAACAGGGCTGTAATGAGATCCTACTGCTGTTCCACAGAAGGTAAACAAACCCTCCCATCCCTCTGAGATATGAACCACACTGAGTCTGATGGGTTGAAAGCAACATTAATCTAACTGCAGGATGCCACAGGGAACGAAGGCAAAACCTTCAGGATGCCTGGTTTTTTGTTTTTTTGTTTTTTTTTTTTTCCTTTTCCAGTTTTAGAAAATCAGTTGTGTTCTTACTCATGCCCCAAGTGGATCTCCTGTCTCGTGAGATAGATAGCTTCAGGTGAAGTGGAGGCAGCGGCCATGACTTCTATGTGTCAGTCAGGGTCTGCGGTTTACACTTTGGTGTATGAATTGGAGAATGAGCAAGGGCCTTTCTGCCGGATGAGCGTGCCCTCAGAGGAGACCGTGCTCATGGGAGGTCGTGAGACAAAAAGGCTTTTCAGAGACCTGGATCCCAAGGAGATGGAAATCAGAGATTAGAGGATGTCAGTCCCCCTTACCTTGGTTTTCCCACAGCAGGTGACTGAGGAAAAGAAATGTGGTGTGAAGGTTGGGCCTAACAGTTGATTCTTGAGAAAGCACGAGTTCTCCAGCCCAGCAGATTGTAAGCCCCTCCCCTGTGGCCGTCTGTAACAGGTTCATGTTTAGAGTTGCCAGCTCTGTTCTGTTTATGTGCAGTGTCCTTGTCTGCTGCACACGCACAGTGAAGTCTCATGTAGGGTCCTGCCTGGCAAAGCCTTGGTTTCCTGGTGGTTTATACTTTATGGGAGACAAAACATGAACCCGGCTCTTTACAGATGTCCTGTAGGCTCTTGCAGAAATGTGGTTCTTGTGATGAACTCCGGTGTTACCGAATTCAGGGTTGTTCACACTGAGGATTAGGAGTCATTAGTTGGTTGTGAGATGAATTCAGTGGGCCACCCACCAGCATTAAAAGCAAGTGAAATAGAATATAAGATGTTAAGAGTGCCACATTGCGTGGTGAAGGCCAGTATGATTTCATGAACTGTGAGCTTTTATAGGGTTGCATTGTGAAATTTAGTTACTGTGATTTACATCAAAAATACATGAAAAACACCATTTTAACCTATCCTCATGTTGGATGACAATTCAGTTTAATTCCACAAGTGGGCTTTGCATATAATAGTAAACATCTTAAAAGACATTTACTATGCGTCAAGAATGATTTTAAACCCATTCCTTTCTCATTTCATGTACTTACATGTGTGTACCCTCACTATGGCCCTGTGAGGGTATAGTTGCTTTGGAGAAGGAAACTGTGGAGCCCTACTGCCTTCTCCTATGGTGCTGGCTTGGAGGGAGGCAGGTGACTAACCAGGGGCAGGGGCCGTGCTTGCCCACCAGATGGATTTGGCATGGATTCCTCTTTGAAAGGAAAAAATCTTTTTTTAATGTTTTATATGAGAGAGAGGGGGAGGGAGAGAATGAGAGGGGGAGAATGAGAGATGGAGACACAGAATCTGAGGCAGGCTCCAAGCTCTGAGTTGTCAGCGCAGAGCCCTACACGGGGGCTCGGCTTGAACCCAGGAACTGAAGTGAACCAGGAGATCGTGACCCGAGTTGAAGTCAGAAGCTTAACCGACTAAGCCACCTAGGTGTCCTGAAAATATGTTTTTTAATGTTTATTTATTTTTGAGAGAGAGAGAGCGCGAGCGAGCAGGGGAGGGGAAGAGAGAGGGAGACACTGAATCTGAGGCAGGCTCCAGGCTCCCGAGTTGTCAGCACAGAGTCCGATGCCGGGCTTGAACTCACAAACCATGAGATCATAACCTGAGCTGAAGTCGACACTCAACCGACTGAGCCCCCAGGTGCCCAGAAAATATTTTTCTTAGAAAAATGTTTCATGAAAAAGTTTGTGAGCTTCATCTATTTTAGAAAGTAAGAGTATATTGAATGGAGTACGCAGATCGAATGCAGATTCTCAAGGCAGGTAATATCTTTATATGAAAAACCAAATTTTGATAAATGTGGTGATTGTATATCATACCATGGAGTGGGAAGTTTGCATTAACAGGGCCATGCCAAGGGTCTAGAATTTAATTGTTCTGGATGTGCTTCAGTAATTTTTCTTTCTTTGTTGTTATATGTCCATAGGTGTGCCTTCTTCTTCCTGCTCCTCCTCCTCACTGGAAAACATGCTTTTGTTCAACAGTCCTTCTGTGGGCCCTGATGCTCCCAAGATAGAGGACTTGAAGTGGCATTCTGCGTTCTTTAGGAAGCAAATGGGTACTTCCTTGGTTCATTCGCTGAAAAAGTCCCATAAGCGAGATCCACTGCAGAACAGCACTGGGAGCGGAGGCAAAGCCCTGCTGAAGCAGCCAGACCTGTGTGGTAGAAGGGAGGGGGTGGTGGTCCCAGAGAGCTTTCTGAGTTTTGAAAAGACCTTTGCAGAAGCGCGTCTCCTGTCAGCACAACAGAAGAATGGTGTGGTGGTGCCCGACCACCACGGGGACAGAAGAGACCATCGCTTCCATTGTGATCTCAGTAAGGGAGACTTAAAGGACAGACCTTGTAAACAGAGTCACAAGCCTCTCAGGTCCACAGACGTGTCCCAGAGGCACCTGGACAGCACACGAGCTGCCACCTCCCCTGGAGGGGGTCAGTCAGCACCTGGCACGAGGAAGGAGATAGTGCCCAAGTGCAATGGCTCCCTAATCAGAGTAAACTGTAACCAGACCGCAGTCAAAGTGCCTACAACGCCTGCCAGCCCGGTGAAGAACTGGGGAGGATTCCGAATTCCAAAGAAGGGGGAACGGCAGCAGCAGGGAGACGCCCACGAGGGGGCCTGCCACCAGCACTCAGACTACCCCTATCTGGGTTTAGGCCGGGTTCCAGCCAAGGAAAGGGCCAAAAACAAACTAAAATCTGACAATGAGAATGACGGGTATGTCCCTGACGTAGAGATGAGTGACTCAGAGAGCGAGGCATCAGAAAAGAAATGTATTCATGCCAGCAGCACCATCAACAGGAGGACAGACATTATCAGGAGAAGCATCTTGGCCTCTTGATGAAACAGATGGTGGGAGCACCGCGGGCTTGTCCCGGAGTTGCTAGACGGGAGCTCTGACGCGGGGGACACGCAGAAACCCATCACTCCTGAGCTACGCAAACACATTTACTTGCAAGTCAGATTGAATTTTTTTTCAGAATCATTTATAAGTCATTATTGTGAGAATGTGTTATCTGCAACTTGTTGAGGAAACACAAGAGTAGACTGTAACCGTAAGACACCACTAAGACTAGAGGCTGAATTAAACACTAAAATAAGAATGAATGAAATAAGTCTTTAAAGAGGGCAAGGCTCACAGAAGCCTCATGAGTTCTTACTGCCCTCTGTATCCTTCCCAAAGCACAAACTCTCGGTTACCTAAATAGCGGAATCAGATGCAGTTCTTGAGAAACCCTCACGTACCGTTTATTAGCCCATAAAACTTACTTTCTAGGACTGGTAGAACTTGAAATCCTGTTTATACTTTGGCCCACAAGGCTGTTTTTTTGTTGCATTCTAGTTCTAGGCAGCAGCTCTGAAGCTTCAGTAACTCTGGGGAATTCATGTGTAAATTATAATAATCGCAGATGGGGAAGAGAATTTTAACAAAGGTTCTTACTGGGAGATCTGAAGGGACAGGGTAGAGCTGCTGCAGCTTGAGATCTGGGGTAAATGTAGCGAGGGCCTGTTGCCTGAAGCACTTGAATGCGTTGTGGGAACGGGACTGGTAGAGAGTGAAGCTGTTAGAAAGTTCTGTGGGAAAGGGCAGTTGGTTCCAAGTTTACCAGTCCCCTTGACCTTCCTCTTCCCTAATCACTGCCTTCTGGGCCAGCTTGGGATTTCCCTGGCCTTTGGAGATACCTGGCCATCTGGCTTCCAACAATACTAATGGCTGTTCAAGTTCAAGCAATGAACTTCCAGACTCTGGTGATACAACAGCCCAGAGCCAACCACTAGTGCATATGCTGGGGAGTCTGGGCTTCCAACATGAACAGATTCCTTAAGAAAAAGGAAAAGACAAAAAAAAAAAAGAAAAGTTATATTTTAAAAATAATAGAAAGGCAATAAGTTGCGATAACCTCTTACCATTGACCAAGGTTATACGGGAAAGAGATTGAAGTGTAATAGGTTTCCTGGAGTCAGAGTTTTAAGCTCCGATTCGTAACTTGGACTTTCTAATCGCAAATGGCAATAACTAGTAAGTTATCAGCAATAATGAATTTAGCATTAAATTTGAGTACAATGTTCTGTTTTTGCACTCACTGCAGTGCGTATGTATTAAGACAGTGGATAGTGTTAAGGTCCTGTTAATTTTCTTTGGAATTCAATGTAGTTGTGAATCAAAGTTAAGAGAAGGAAAGTTTAAATAGCAATGAGATTTAGAATTATGGGCACTTGGAAAAAGCCCAACTTCCCCTAAATTATCCTTAGTTTGTTAATATCAGTATTCAGATTCCTGATTCATTTATACATCTGTTTCCATGTGGCAGGGACATTCTGATACTTAATGAGTGATGCTTTGAGTTCTGTAGTTACCTTTCAAGTCTTCCAGGTGATTGTCAACAGCAAAAAAGGCTTATTGAATTCCATCTTGCTATGCAAGTTTTATCGGATGATCAAATAGTAGATCTGATGCATCCCCATTGTATGTATGACATTTTCAAACCAAGTCTTAACTTTTCAAATACATTTTAGTAGCTAATTCAGGGGAAGGGAAAGAATGACCCAGGTTTTTAGATTGACTATTTTTGAGCTATGGGGCTCATTTTGAAAGACTGCTCCCCAGATAAGCTGTTGCTACAGATATTAGGAGTTTCCTAATGGATCCAAGTTGTACACTGACTAGTAATTTAAACATCAGATTTTTTGCATATGAGCAAAAACCTTTTTGCTGGATATGGAAGGAGATTTTTTGCATATGAGCAAAAAACCTTTTTGCTGGATATGGAAGGAGATTTTTTGCATATGAGCAAAAAACGTTTTTGCTGGATATGGAAGGAGATTTTTTGCATATGAGCAAAAAACCTTTTTGCTGGATATGGAAGGAGATGGACACACTTTTCACAGTTAACTTTTTGACCATAGCAACAGCTCTGGGTGAGAGTAGAATATATAGAGGGGTGATTTGTCAAGCCATAGAAAGAAAATCTAAATTTTAGTAAGTATATGACCTCTCACCATTTTAAGAGGTACCAGATTCATTTGCACTATTTAGGAATGCTAGTTTTGTGCAAAAATAATGCCTTACCTGTTTTTTCCCCACATTTAGGTTGAAAAGCTTTCAAAGTTCCAAGTTATGCTGAACCAAAAAATAACCAAAACAAAACAAAAAAATAAAAACCCACACAAAAACAAAACACAAAAAATAAAAAGCCCACACTTTTTATTCCTGCTTTGAAATGCAAATGGTATAGAGCACGGTTTCTCTGACAGTTTAATGATAGCTTTGTAAGTTAGTCCACGTCCTGCTGGGAACTCTGTATGAGGCGGCCATAAGCAGCAGCCCACCTACCCACCCACCCACTCACTTGCACTCTATTAGTGTGGAACCATTTGCTCTTCTTTTCTTTTCAGCTTTATCTTTCCTTGTGCATCCTGACCAAGAAATATCTTTGATTATGATCAATGTATTATGTCAAAATGTAGGCTAGTTAAACTTTTGTAAAGTTGCCTGGAATGTCATTTGTTAGGTTATAAACACAAAATCGAAATGAAGGGTTCTATGTGTTGTGTACAAATCTTAATTATTTTGAAATGGACAAACTTGTCATTACATTTGTAACCTTGTACAGAGGATTTTTCACTATGTGCCTAGCTTGGTGTCCATTCAGCTAAAATTGGGAAAAAAAAAGGTGCATGAAGAGTTAAAAATCAGAAATTAAACAAAGTATATGTAGAGATGACTATTTTATATTATGGCCCAATCCTGTATTTATTTCTACCCCCTTTTTGAAAGTATTTATAAAACTAGTTGAGGACAGCTGTATTTTTTTGTTGAACTATTTAGTAGAATTTGTGCCTTTTTGTCTGTATGTGAATAAATGCTGTACATTTTGCAATACATTTTTAAGTGTCTTTTGAAATCTGATTTTGCTATATATTTAAAGGTATGAACACAGCGGTCTGGAATTGGTGGTGTATGTCTCCTGTCTCAGCAGTTTAGGAGTGAGAACTACTGTAGGGATGAGACTGGAAGAGGACAGGTCCTCGGGGGTGCTGTTTGGCTCAACTCTGATGGTGAGACACTGAAAGATGGTAATGGTTTGATTTTTAATCTTCCTCACCTGGAGTTCCTTCCAGAGTACAATTTTTGATCTGAAAATAAACTGCTGGTGAAGCAACTTTTAGACTATAGGGTCAGAGAATCATGGGCCTAACAGGCTGAACTGGAGCTTATCGGACCGTGACCTCCGCCAAGTCACCTACCCTGTATAAGCCTCAATCTTCCCTTCTGTAAAAAAGGATAACATCCCACCATTTCTACTGAGGCGGCTGTTATATTTAAAGGCAAGTTCATAAAAAGCATCTCATAAAGCATGCAGTAGGCATTTACTAAGACTATAGTAGGAACAAGGCTTTGATTTCTCCAATATTTATGTTACTTGGTGAGCCTTCTGAGGCAAAAAAAAAAAAAAAAATTCTGACCGACAGGAAGACTTTAGGTCCCTTAAAAATGATTTTTCAGGGAGTAGTTTCATTAAATGCTTTCTTTTGACTGCAGAATTCTGGAACACTAGGAGCAAGAAGAGCTACCCTCTGTGTCCTATATAGAAGGTAGGTCCAAGATTACATCATTAGGCATTGGCAGAACTGGGCCTTGACCCTAGTTCTCACTTCTGGTTTGCTGTTCTCTCTGCCTGAAACAGTCTTTAACAACTACATGCAGAAATCAGCATATTATCAAACGCACCCTCCTCTATATTGGGAACAGCTAGTTTATAAGCCACAACAGGGTGGTGTTATTGTCCTTGATTCATAATTTTTGTAAAATTTTGGCCAGTTTTTTAAAATGTGAATTGTTCATACATTTGGCTAAAAGCTTGTTTATTTCTCCTTGTTCCTCCTTAGTGACTATTTACTTCCATGTTGCTTGCTCTGAGTAAGACCCCAGAGAGAAATAACTGTGGTTCTTCCTGCAAGGTCTTAAAGTTGAATAACCACAATAGTTCCCCAGGGAAATTAAGTCCCCAGGAGGCAAAGGAAGGGCCTATCACTGGCAATTCTGTGATATGTGATGGGAAATGTGGCACCAGGGACTCATGTTCATGTTTTTACCCAGATCACTTAGAAAACAGATTTTACCTTTGAAACATTAGCCATCTGCAGTAAACTTTGCAATTAACTTCAAGGTTGAACTCTTCAATATGGTTTCCCTTTAATGCTCAGAACTGCATTAGATGATGTGTTCTAGTCTGGGGTAGAACAGAAGAGCTTTGATTGCCCGATCATTGAAAAAGAGGGTAAGAGCAAATCTGTCATCTACTTGACTTCAGCTATTCTGTATGCTGCCGGGTTTGAGGTCTCTGCAGTCCAGCTCTTCCTGAGTGCTAATGGACTGCTTCCTGGGCATTTCCTCTTGGATGCATGCAGGCACTTGAGATTTTGGAACACATCCTTTTCCCTATCCTACCGTAGAGAATGTCGTCTGAGCCTGAGACCTGGGAGTCCTTTGTGAGTCCTTCCGTCAACTCCCACAGCCAAATGGTGATCCGCGTCACCAGACACAGCCACAGCAGTTATTTTTCACTTACCTCAATCCCACCATCACCTGCCATATAATTCAAATCTCATCATTTCTTGCCTGGATTCTTGCAGCGGCCTCTTACCTGGTTTCCTTGACTCAAGTCTTGCTGAAATTAATCCCTCCCCCGAATTACTACAGCCTTGACAATGTCATTTACACAGTGATAACATGCAATAAAAACTGATTCTGTCTACATAGCCTTCAGGGAACCCTTCAGACTTCTGCAGGTAATTACAAAGTGTTTATCAAATGGCAGGCACTGGTCTGTATCTTAGGACTCTTAACTTCGCTTCCAACATGTGAGGGAGGCACTATTATCTAACTGGCAGATGAGGAAACTAAGGCACAAAGTCATTTGTTCAAGGTCAGTTGGTGGTAGAGCTGGGAGTTAGTCCCAGCCAGAATGCAACGCAACTCCTTGGGCTCTTCTGCCTCTCAGCATATAAAAATAGTTCACATCAAGCAGTTCGTGTGTTCTTGAGTACACTGAGGATTATATACGTGAACTTTGGTTCAATGAGTTTCTATAATGTAAAACAACAGTCTTGGCTTAAAACATTATGCTCATGTACTGGTTGAATGCCTGCACATAATCTAATGGAGAATGAGTAACAGTGGGCTTGTGGTCAATCAGTCCCTGAATGGAATGGAATTGGTTTAATACACATTTATGTAACACACACAAACATATTTACAGATAAAACCTATGCATATAGGATCAAAGAAAATAACATTGCTATCAGAAACTTAATTCGATGTCCTAACACACCTTGGAAACTTAAAGAGAATTCTTTAAAATTACATAGTTTCTTGATGATGAATCTGGAATTAAGACTAATGTCTTAAGACTTCAAACTGATGCTATGCAAAATCTTCCATTGGTATAAGGTCCTTCTCAGTCTTTTGGCTAAGATCAAGTGCAGAAATGAATAAATCTAGCAATGCCAAATTAAACAGCAAAGATAAAAGAAAAAAAAATGTGTCATTCCTAATAGATCACTAGTGTATCCTGATACTCTCATTCCTCCTTGGCTTATATATGGCTGTTTGAAATAGTGCATTTATAATTATGGGTTAATTATGGCTTGCTGATGGCTCTAATTTCAGGATTATTACCAGTGTGATACAATTTCTTTATGAAGCAAATTTTTTCTCTGGTGTTTCCCTCCCCCATGTAGCAGCCTCAAAGGGTGCTTTCCTTCTTTTCTCGCTAATTATGGCTCTGCTCCAACTTTACTGTTTGAATTGTTTGAACTTCTCTTTTTCATATTAAATCCCTGTGATCATATCTTTGCTTCAACTAGTCCCAAGTACTTACTCAAAGTGAGTAAATACCTTTCAGACATCATGCTTTAAAATACCATGCTTGGGGCACCTGGGTGGCTTAGTTGGTTAAGCGGCCGAATCTTGATTTCAGCTTAGGTCATGATCTCACAGTCTGTGAGCTCATCTGGGCTCTGCACTGACTGCTTGAGTGAGAGTCTCTCTCTCTCTCTCTCTCTCTCCCTCCCTGTCTCTTCCCCCCCAACACTATCTCAAAATAAATGATCTTAAAATTCCATGCTCTTGTTTTGACACAGGAAATCATGTAATTAATATTGTATCAGCCACGTTACAATTGCTAAACACAATTTAACTTGTGTTATAAGTCATATTTATATGTGTTATAAGTCATATTTATGACTTTTTTTGGTAGATACTTGGTAGACAGGACACTTTTTTGGGTTACCACTCATTAAAGAAATCTGGAAAACAGTCAAAAGAGATTGTCAAATTACGTGCATTACACAGAGAACTTCTTAGGGAAAGCACCTTCATATCTAGTGGGATTTGGTCATTTTTTCAAAACTTGAAACTGGCTAAAAAGTACAGTAACTTCAGGGGAAAATATATAGATATCTAAGCAAGGGAAGTAAGAATAATTAGTGGGCTACCTCTTTTGAAGGTTTTCACTTTTCTTAAATGGATAATAACCATCTCACCAAAAAAGTATATCTACCAAAAAAACATGAATATGTTAAACCGTTTAGCGATTGTTAAGTGGTTGATGGCATGTTGTATGATTTTCGGTGTCAAAACAAGCATGATATTTTAAAACATGGTTTTTGAAAGGCATTTACTCACTCTGAATACTTAGGACTAGTTGAGGCAAGTTGCTTATCTTTTGTAACTTTTTAACTTTGACTTTTATGAAAGGGAGTAATACCTAACTAGCAAGTCTGCTGAATTATATAAGGTAATAAAAGCAAAATGCCAGCACAATGTCTGATATAGTATAGGTGCTCAATAAATAGACACTATTCAGACAGATGAGCATGATTATTGTAGATCCAGGGAGAGAGTCCACAATGTATTCTTTTGGTTACTTGCAGAAACATAACTTTTCTCATTCTCTTTTATCCCCCTATCATTTATATGAAAGGAGATACCAGTATCACATTTTTAATCTTTACAAATCCAAGTGCTAACAGGCTTTCTATACATCATATTTTGCTCTGATTTGTTATATTCTTTGAAAACAGTATGAAAATCTTGAATGAAAAATTCCATGATGCTGTATTAAAGGCTTCAAAGGTTTTAAATAAACATTTAAAAAATCATGATTACTAGGCAGCTACACGGATTTACTAAAAAGGAATCCATTGGAATACATTTTCTTCTTGGACAGGATTACTAGATGAGGTCTGGGAAGTAGGACAGTTGTAGCATAAACTTTCTCTGGACAGAAGGCTGGGTATTTCTTGATTTTGTGATGGTGAAGCAGCAGCAAAGGGCCAGAATAAAAATGGGCTGAATAACCAGGCCCCAGGGATCCTGATTAATTATCCACTGTGGGAGCTGGTAGCTGGTGTGTTCTAAGAGACCAACCGCACTCACATCTGTCTAGTTCTCATTTCTTTTCATGATTTTCATGAAAATATGGGTGGTATGTTTACAAAACCTATAGATGGCATCACGGTAAAGAAAAAGTGTCAAGGGTACAAGAAACATAGCACCAAAAATAAAGCAGACACGGTCCCTATGCTTGTAAGTAACAAACTGGATGACAGAATTGGACGTAAAATGACCTCAGTACACTGTCAATGACATAATAAGATTTAAGAGGGATGAATAACCAACCAGTCTGGCTTATGGGGCAAAGATCTGGCTTCGCAAGAAAACCTTTGGAAAAGACTTGAAGGTTTTAGTCAACAATACGCTCAATATCTCCAACACTGAAATTCAAATTCCAAAAAAGCTAACATGATTTTAAGTGGCATTAATGGAAGTACACATTCTAGAATAATTTTTTCCCTCATTCTAAATACTAATGAGAAGTTATATGTACATATCCAAGAATCACTAACTATAATAACTCAAAGCATGTTTCCATAAGAAACTATTTTTGGTGTTGGGAAAAAGGGAAGGGCATGTGGTTTGGATCACATCCGTCCCCTGGAGGTTCTAATACATAGTCTTCCCCACACTTCGGCAGGTATCACTTACCCTCTCCCTACCTCTCTCAGTCATGATCCAGAAGAAAGGAATTGTTATTTTATGCCTTGCATATAATTTTTGGTTCTGGGCATAAGACTGATACATCCCAAGCATGCCTGGTGTAAAGTAGGTGCTCAATAAATACTGAATGAAAATGAAGAAGTATATATGAAAATCAGAGCACTTTCAGAGACAAGTGGGGGGCTGGCAACAGGACTCAAAACCAGGTCCTTTGAGGAAATGGAGAGGTTTACTTATGCGCAGGCAGAACATGAATATTCTTTTCAAAAGGCTAGGCCTGCCACTTGTAAGATGACTTACTCTGTTGCACAAGGTAGAACTAAGGCAGGAAGACACATTTCAGTTCGATGTAAGGAAGAACCTTCTAATGGCCAACCTGTTGGAAAGTAGACAGGGCCATCTCAAGAGACTACCCCCACCCCCTCCAGTCCCAGTGCATTTAGACAGTGGTGGAGGGTAACAGCAGTAATTTGTTCTCTAAAAATAAAGTAGTGAACTTTAAGAATGTATATTTAGAAAGAAAGAAACTAGAGAAGATTCAAGGTTAGCTCCATAATGTTATGCTCACATGCTGACATTCCAATATACTTGAGTGGAAGAAACGAGAGTGTTTAGAGCTGGTGCACGGGAGTGTCTACGGGAACGCGGGGCACATGTGCATGTTTTGTGGTGAACCCTCGGGCTACAAAACCACTTACTTCGTATATAGAGTGTTGTCTTGGTAGCTGGGTGCGTGCCAGTGTTGTAAAACAAAATACTTTAAGAGATGCTTTCCTATCCTATGACTTTTGTTATTTAAGTATATACATATCTGTTTAGTTTCTATGTAATTTAAGTATATACATATCTGTTTAGTTTCTATGTAAATAATAAGAATGTTAACACTGACCCAAAGGCACATATTTGTACAAGTTTTAAGGGCTGGTGAGGGACAGATTTCATACATCGCAGTGGGGTACTGCAGTGTCTGTCCCCTCGCCGTGCATGTATCTATATGCATATATGCATTTTTAAGTAAACTAAAAAAACAATCACTATTTTTGATTAAAATGTTTATAAAAAAGTTCATTACAGATTTGCTATTTTGGAAAAACTAGTGAAATACATTATGGTTAAAGAACAGAATTTATACTAAAATGTTTAAAAGTATTTTTTCATTCTTCCTTGATTTGTCTGAGAGTTGGCTTGGCAGACTGTGCAGCTATGAAATATTCATATTTGCTGAATAAACGAATGGCTGAATTGTTGCTAATGTTCTCCCATATTTGGGGTGGTTACAGTGCTCACACCAGAGGAGAAATCAGAAGATTGCTGGCTGCCCCAATTTGCATATTTGTATACAGAAGGAAGAAGAGGTAATCATATCTCTTTTCTTCCTCAGGGAGACACAAATAAAGAAATATGAATAAATAAAATGAACTAGCTGTGTTGTCCTTAATTTCAGATTTACATCATTTCTTTTCACTCTTTCCTATTCATTTCCCCTGTCTCCTAAAATACAGTTCACAGAAAAATGATACTGTCTCTGTAAATGAAGGAAGGACTGACCAATATGAGAACTGTCAAAAATTCCACTACTTTTTTTCATTGAAATCATTAGCTTGACAAACTTCTCTGAAAGGAAAATAACCATGCATGTTCAGTTCTGTTGGTCAACATAGCTTAAGTCTGTTCAAATTTAGCAGAGGTAAGAAAGGCCTACTGTCTGCTTATTAGTAGCCTATCCTTTACTTGGAGAGTATCTAAGAATTCAAGCAGATCAAACTGGAGACAGGGTTATCAGTATTGAAAGGTAAAGAATGGGTGCCTATGGCCAAAGTTTGGAGAAAGTGGCTAACACTGAAAGATTTACCTTGAAGAAATGAGTCTGGGAAGTTCGATTTTCTTCTTGAGAAAGGAGGATAATCATATTCCATTTATCTATAATGTTCATTTCTGAAGTGCTTCTTCCTACAGTCTCATCTTTTTTGTATAATTCTAACATCTCTAATTAAAAGTTTCTAAAAATTTTATATTCTATAAACATGAATATGACCATAACTTACTACACGGAAATGAGTCTGTGAGTGACATGGGAAGGAATTCACATTAGAGAATCAAATGAAAAATTCTTAGGAAATGAAAGTAAGCTAAGTGCCCTAAATTATCATTTAACTATCATATTTGTATTACTTCATCTTGTCGCTGAATTTGACACTAGCACCCATTTGTCCCCTCCTTTAGTCTTGCCCTTCTTTAGTTTTCTGGAGAGAATCATACTGGCTTCTCCTGGTTACAGCCCTCTCATTCAGTCTCTTTCAACGACTCCTCTCCCTGAGCTCATTCAACAAATGAAGACCTCTTTTAAGGCGCTATCCTTAAAAATTCTTCTTCAGATTTTGAACAGTTGCTGCATACCCTCCGTGTGCCAGAATCTATGCTGAGTACTAAGACTACAATGAAGGGGCGCAGACATGAATCCTGCTCTCCAGGAGTTTGCAGACTGTTGGAGAGGCCATTGAAGAACAAATTTCAAAAAGTTAATTACAAATTTTTCCAAGTGCTATGAATAAAAAATACAACACACTATTACGAGAAGTGTTACAAGGGGACCTAATCTAGTCTGGAGGCTGGAAGGCTCTCTGAGGCAGGCATATTTGAGTAGTGATCTGAAGAATGTGCAGATGGCAAAGTATACACGGAGGTCCTGTGGGGGTTCTGAACTGATAGAAGTAAAAGGCGGCCACCATCAGAGCTAGAGCGCAAGAAATGGAGGTTAAGAGGCAGTCAGCCACACCACATAAAGCTCCAAGGCAAGCTCCTATTCTCCATGGCTTCAATTCTCAGCCCCATGCCAAAGACACCTTTTCTATCTGTTTGTTAGTGCCAGTCCTAAGCTTCCGACTGCATCATATTTACACATGGATGTTTTCATGTCACTTCAAAATCAATTTATTATCTTTTATCTAGACTACTGTAGCAGTTTCCTAACTTGTTAACCAGATGCAAACTCGTGCTGTAATCACCAGAAAGCAGGGTGTACCAAGTTCAAAGTGGGAGCAGAGAATTGCTAATAACTACATGGATCTATTGAAAGCATCTAGACTGCAACAGTTCAATGCCCATGCGTTCTCAGAACTTAGGGTCAGTACTGCTTTGAGTAATAGCAAAACAAAAACAAAACCTCCCAAATGCTTAAATATCAATATTTGATAAAAACTGGAAATTGTGTAAATTAAAAATGAATCACTACAATTATACATTAAAATACATGACAGCATCATTTTAGAAAGTACATAATTTATTACATTCATGAGTTTATAATAAAATGGATATTTGGGAACTTAAAAAGTAACAATTAGATGTAAAATTCTCCAATCATGGAACCTGAAATATTAAAATTCTAGCATTGTCTTTCTCATGATTAGTTTAGTTTAAAAATTATGTTCTTCCAAAAGGAAGAAAGGGGGAATTAAAAGACACATTGATGAAGGCAATGAGTTCTTCTCAGCTGGCTTTATTCTCCACTGAAGCTCAATACAGGGTTATATTTTGTTTACTTACAGGAAGCTGCCACTGTTCTCTTTTCCATAACCCCCAAAACAGAATGGAAAATGCTTATGCAAAACAACACAAGCCTTAACCATTCTCTGCAGGTTTTTACCATTTCAATACACTTCTAGTCCAACAGCTTTACCAATTCTAAAGTTCTGTGAGTGAACTATGAATATTTTAAATATTTTCCAGATTCATCATGGAGGCTGCTTTTCTTCTCTGCACTGTAATCACACTGAGCTGCAATTAAAATAGACAATCAGTAAGTAGTTACTTTTTCTATGGAAAATCTTACACTAATACAAAGTATAATGCATCACAACTTAGAATTATTGCAAATAATCTGACTGGAAGGGGTCCTGGAAGAGGTCATTTTTTGTGTTCCTTTCTATTTTACTCTTGAGTCTTTAAAATACCTGTATTACACTAGAGATATGCATGTCAAATACACCATTCCATAGCTCAGAGTGATATACAGTACTTAGAATTCCAAAATATATTTCACAGATGGGCAAAAAATATCTAGATAAAAGTTAATTAGAAAAGTAGGTAAAATATAAACTAAGTGTGAGCCAGCACAACCCAAGGTTGGTAATAAGAGGATGATACATCATAGTGAGAAAGGTCTCATAGGAAAATAGTCTTTACATATCAATTGGAGTTGACATTATATACACACACAGTAAGACATAACTAACAGTACAAAAGAGTATATATATCATAAAAGTCTTCTCACTGCTGTCCTTCATTCTATAGCCCTCTCACCAGATACAACCACTACTTCCATTTTCTACTTCTAGAAACATTCTAAATGAGAATAGATGGATGTATTTTCTCACGCCTTCTTATTTAAAACATGATAAAGGATTATACACATTTTTCATCTTGTTTTTTTCCTTCTGAACGACCTAGCTTACAAGTAGCTCCATGTGAGATCTACTTTATTCTTCTTAACAGCGGCAAACATCCCCCTGTAAGGATACTCCATAATTTAACTGGTTCTCTTCTGATGGGCATTTAGATGGCTTTGAATCTTTTAAAATTACAGGCAATGTTGCAATTACTATTTTTGCATGTTTCCTTGAAGACTTACCCAGGTTCAAGTACACACTACCGGCAGAATAAACTCGTAGAACAACTGGGTTAAAGGTTATGTACAATTTTTGAGAGATACTGCCAAATTGGGCTCCAAAGAGGCTGCACTAGTACACATTTACATCTGTGATGTATGGAAGTGCCAGCTTAATGTATTATCAAACTTCATGATCTGACATGATCATGAAATGGTGAAAAATGGTATGCGATTATGGTTTAATCTTGTATTTGTCTTATGAGTGAGGATGAGTATCTTCTTAGATGTTAAAAGCCACCTGTCCTCCCTTTTCTGCAAGTATCTTTTTGTCTATTCTGTTGTACATTTTTGTTGACTTGGCCACTCTTTATATATATTAAAGATAGTCCTTTTGTCACATGTATTGCAGATACTTTTCTCAGTTTTTCATTCATACACTTAGAACATATAACCATACTCCAAAGATGGATGAAGAATGTACAAGAAGGTTTGTCAGAATAGCACATTTAGAACATGGAGGGCTCAGTACAATGCAGTGTTTGTGCGTGATGCTGGGCTACACTGGTAAGTATGCTGTACGTAGTAGAGGAAACAATAATTCTTTAACTCCTTTCTTTCATTAAGTATCAGGCCCTTAGCAGAATAGTCTTTCTAACAGCAGTTTTCAGTTTTTAGGAGAAAATGGGAAAATTAGAAAGAATTCAGAGAAAGCAAAGATAAAGATTTTAAAAAGCTAATATATGTCTAAATAAAGGAAGTTGATAACTTGGACTCATTTAAAATAGAAAAATTAATTCCAGGGTATAAATTCCTATCTGTGAATAGGAAAATGCTCAATGATTACTTTTCATCTTCAAATAAAAATGGGAGGGAAGGAGAAAGCTTAAGGAAAAACTGTAAAGTGGTTACTGACATAATATTAAAAAAATCTCACAAAGAGGATGGCAAAATGTTTGTCATTAGTTTAAAACACAGAAGAAAAATCAATGTTGTACTGTCTGGGTTTCATTCTGTCAGGAGGGAGGCTAAACTAGCTGCCAACTGGATTATCCAATTAAAGTTCTGTACTCTGTGTAGAGGACAACTACGGAACTTAAGGCAGTTGATTTTAAGTAGGCATTTTCTTTACCATATTCTTTAAAAAACGTAAACTTGAAGATTTAAGGATTGTGATAGAAATTTAATTTCTTATATAACTACTTACTAACCACTTTATGATTATACTAAGTGCTTATATGTGTTAATCCTTTTGATTTTTCAATAACTCTGTAAGGGAGGGGTTATTATGCTACACCAAACATGAAGAAACAGAGGCTTAGAAGGGCTGAAACTGCCCCAAATCACATGGCTACTTAATGGCACCAGGCTATTTGCCAAAGCATTTGTTCTTAAATTACTGTCCAGGACACCCAAAGCAATGGTTTCTTGAATGATTATTTACTTACTCCATTAATTCATAAGTTCATAAGAGTTTACTTGGTAAAGCTCTGATTACTTTCAAGAGGAAGAACAGAAGGGCAAATTAATGCATTTTCCTTAAGTGCCATGCCATGTTCAAATCAGAAGCAGATTAAAAAAATCTACAAATATACATAAACTGAACTTAATGAGTATTTAGAGCTGCTTTACTATGTATGAAATGCTATAATATCTGTACACATTAATTTTGATTATAAAAACTGTTTCAAATATAATTAATAAGTAGTAACTTGGTTTCTCTGCCTACCTATATCTATCCATATATCTGTCTAAACTGTTTCCAGCCTGTCTTTACAACCACTAAATGATCTCACTTTTTTCCTAACAGGAGGGACTGTTGCTCCTACTTTAGAACAAATGGTGCATTTCCTTTTATAATGTGCATATATTATGACTAATTACCCCTTAGTATTTTATGGATATTCTGCATTTTCTACTCTACTTCCTAATGGACAACTTTTATATAGTATTTTAAATTTATATGATTATATACAAATGTGCATTAAATGAAGGTAACCTATAGGCCAAGTAAAATTTTCCATTTAAAATCTACAATAAAAACAAAGTGCAATTTGAAGTATTACATTCAAAGCAATGTTTTCTACTTCCAAATCTTTCAGTGATACATGCCTAGACAGAAAATTCTAGAGCAGTGCTGTCCAAGATAACTTTTTGTGATCATAGAGTTCTGTGTATGCTGTCCGATATGAGACCCATAGTTACACAGGAGACATCCAGCCAGCGTTAATGAGATTTTCAAATTGTTAATTTACTTAATTTTAATAATTAACTAAAATTGAAACAGCTGCTTATGCCTAGTGGCTACCATATCAGCCAGCAGAGGTCTAGATTTGGGTGTCAATTTAGGAGACCATGTTTATTTCTGCTTTTAAAGTTTACTATTTCAATCTCAAACATTAAAAAAACGAATTTTAAACAGTTTAATCAAGCAAAAATAAAACTACTAGCTCTCTGGGAGCTTTTGAGGAACTTTTCTTATCTTTGATCTACTCAGACTATTTACTATCCAGGGATAATGAGGAAGCTCCCTACCTGCTGGGAAGCTGAAGCCGCCCTCTGTTCTGCCTGACTTAGACGCCTTTGAAGTCTGTTGGCTTTTTCTTGATGCTCTAGAATTAGTTTTTCATTCTGTTAAGGGGAAATATAAACAAGTTAGAAATCTATATGTGACAAGGAAAGGCTTTGTGGAATAATCAATAAAAAATCTGAGTATCATTTTACCCCTTATAAAATGCAAAGATGGATCTCCACATTAATTTTCAAATTGTATTTTGACTAAATTGTTCTTTTTCCCCTCTCCATGCTACCAAAGAAAGTGAATCAGAGGTTAAGAACAGACTTTCAATATTTGATATTAACCTTGAGATGCTAGATCATTGCTTCAGGATCACCAGGAATTTGAAAACACAGGCTGCTGGGCCTCCCAACTAGAACTTCAGTAGGATGGGATGGGTTGTGAGAATCTGCATCCCTCCCAAGTTCTTAGTTGGTGCTGATGCTGTGTGCTGGTGCATTTAGAACTACTATGCTATAGGGGCACCTGGGTGGCTCAGTCGATTAAGCATCTGACTCTTGGTTTGGGATCAGGTCATGATCTCATGGTTTCGTGGGTTCAAGCCCTTGATGGGCTCTGTGCTGACAGTGCAGAGCCTGCTTGGGATTCTCTCCCCATCTCTCTGCCCTTTCTCCATTCATACTGTCTCTCTCAAAATAAACAAAACTAAAAAAAGTAACTACTATGCTATAGCAAGCTTCTAGAGAAATTAGGACATTGCCATTTTTTTACTTAACATTTTAAAAAATGTTTACTTACTTTTGAGAGAGAGAGAGAGAGAGTTCAAGCAGGGGAGGGGCAGAGAGAGAGGGAGACACAGAATCCAAAGCAGGCTCCAGACTCTAAGCTGTCAGCACAGAGCCTGACGTGGGGCTCAAATTCATGATCATGACCTGAGCTGAAATCCAGCGTTTAACTGACTGAGCCACCAGGTGTCCCGTGACATTGCTATTTTTAAAGTTCACTTAAAATTCAAGGAGTGGGTAGCTCCGTTGGTTAAGTGCCTAACTCTTAATTATGGCTCAGGTCATGATCTCACAATTTTGAGATTGAGTCCCATGCGAAGCTCCACACTGAGCATGGAGCTTGCTTGGGGATCTCTCTCTGTCCCTCTCCCTCACCCTCTCCCTCTCTGCCCCTTCCCTGCTCATGTGCATGCTCTCTCTCAAAATAAATTAAAAAAAAAAAAAAAGAAATAGGGCCTTTGCTGATGATTAAGGTGAGATTTTTATGGTGGATCCTAATACAGTATGCCTACTATCTTCATAAAAAGGGGAAATTTGTACATAGACACTGACATGTACAAAGGAAGACACGGAGAATACCATCTACAAGCCAAGCAATGCCAGAAGCCACTAGAAGGTAGGCGAGAAGCAAGGAAAAGATTCTCCCTCAGAGCCCTTAGAGGGACTGATTTCTTGATTTTGGACTTCCAGCCTTCAGAATTGTGAGACAATAAATTTCTGTTGTTTAAACCATCAAGTTTGTAATATTTGTTAGAACTGCCTCAGGAAACTATATGGACATCATGAATATAAATCTGTCATAATATGCTGTCAGGCAGACAAGTTCAAAGAAACTATCAATTAAAAAAATGCACTAGAGCTCTCCATACATACTAGCCTGAAAAGAAAGTTTTGTACAACTAGAATTGATATGTAGTTTTCTGGCACCTGTCTGAATTGAGAGAATAATACCAGTCTAATTAGAAATAGTAAGAAAAACACGTTTTCTATGAAGAACTACATGGTTCCCAGGTCCTAACATATAAGTGATAACAGTGTCATGCCTAGTAATAAAAAATACTGAAATAACAATATACTGCTAAAATGAGATTGTTTTATTGTGCCCAAAAGCAAAATTAAATTTTATGAAGACAACCATATTGGCCATTTCAATTTACCAAGATATTTAAATATATAGTCTTAAATTTAAAAGGCACATCATTAACACTAGAGAAAACTTGGGGGAAAAAAAAATCCCATCATCTATAATAATCATTTTCATAGGTATCATCAGACTACATATACTATCCCTTTTCCCATGGTTAAGGCACAGTCCAGATTAGGTAAATCATAATATATACAACTGTTCTTTTTCAACTGATCATTTTGGTTGCTTTTGATGTTCTAATATTATTAATATTACTGTGTTGACTATCTGCATTTAATTTGTTTTCATATTTTAAGTAATTTCCTTAAGTACAGATTCCTGGAAGTAAAAACTACAATAAGTATTTTGATGCTTATTGTTTGTTTTCTAAATGGCTCATATCAATTTATAATGCTTTAAAACCTGAGAGTAAGTATCTCACTGGGGCTTTTATAGATGGTCACAAAAATATAGTGGACCATAATAGCCTATTAATGAAAGTTCAACAAATACAATAGACATTAGAACATCAAAAGAAGAACTAGAGTTCTAGAAAGTTCTAATCATAATCTAGAATTGTTAGCTTTTTAAAAAAGATTCAAAGAGAAAAATGATGAGTTTTTGCTGCATTTAGTTCCAAAGCGTTAATCTCGGGGTGCTTGGGTGGTTCAGTTGGTTAAGTGACTTTGGCTCAGGTCATGATCTCATGGTTTGTGAGTATGAGCCATGAGCTGGGCTCTGTGCTGACAGCTCAGAGCCTGGAGCCTGCTTTGGATTCTGTCTCTCTCTGCCCCTCACCTGTTCGTGCTCTGTCTCTTTCTTTGAAAAATAAACATTAAAAACTAAATAAATAAAGCATTAATATAACAGAGTATTTTAATGTATTCCAGTAGGGCAAAGAAATTTCTACATATCTTTTGTGTTGAATTAAAACCAAAAAGAGGAAGGGGCATCTGGGTGGCTCAGTCAGTTGAGCATCTGGCTTCGGCTCAGGTCATGATCTCATGGTTCATGGGTTCAAGCCCTGCATCGGGCTCTGTGCTGACAGCTCAGAGCCTGGGCCTGCTTTGGATTCTGTATCTCCCTCTCTCTCTGACCCTTCCCTGCTCACGCTGTCTCTCTCAAAAATAAATAAAACATTAAAAAGTAATGTTTTAAAAAAAAAACAAACTAAGAGGAATGGGCTAAAAAGTATAATCTCAGACATGTTTAGAAATGAAGGGGATCTTAACACATTTTCTGCAACACTGCACAAGTTATATTGGTGAAACTGAAATAAGAGCTCTACCTTTTGTCATTTACATATGATGAATCACTGACTTTCAATGCTTTTATTCACATTATAAAATGTGGACTTTTAGGATTCTGGATGATTTCTCTACAAGGAATACTCACATCCGTATGGTCATTTCTAAGTAGAGAATTAATTTGGAGTTGGCTCAGGTAAAATTCTGTAATTTGTGTATCAAGCTGCAGCAGAAAGTACTTCCCTGGAGAGTCATTATCTTACCTCAGCTACCTTTTCATTTGCCATTTCCAGCTGAGAAAGCAGCTCTTGGGTATGAAGTTTCTGTCGACTCAGCTCACTCCTATTAATCAAGAGACATTCCCCCAACCAAAACCATTAATATAATTGTCCAAAAATCTAACAAAACAGAATTTTTAGTGAGATATATATATTCATGTTTTGAACAAAAATATCTTATGTGCAAAGTAAAGTCTCTTATTAAAAGACTATACTTTACAGGACTCATTACTTTATAAACTGCACATGTATTTGGGAGACTGGCTGTACAACAATGTGAATACACTGGACACTATTGAACTTTACACCTAAAAATGACCAAGATGGTAAATTTTATGTTATGTGTATTTTAAGTAAAAAGATGTTAAAATATTAGGATTTATGTCTATTTTACCACAAAAAGCTGAAAAAAAAAACCCCATACACATATACTCAAAAAGCACTCAAGTGTCAGTATTTTTAGGTATTATTTGAGGTTCTATTTGGCATTAAAATGAACATATATTCACATTAAACAGATATAGCATTTGTTATTATAAAATCTCATATTAAACAGATATAGTGTTTGTCACTGTAAAATCTCAAACAGATACAGCATTTGTCATTGTAAAATCTCATAAGCTACAGTGATTCTTAGATAATCACTTCAACATTTCAGTGTAATACATTCAGGATTGGTATTTATGTTTTGGTTGTATATGTGTATATGGTTGTATATAGCTATATTTTATACATTCGTATCCTTTATGCTTTAATAGTTGGATTTATCCTATGCATAGTGCTGGCTTTTTTCTTTTTCTTTTTTTAATCCAACATATAAGCATTATTTTGCTTTTGGCCAAAAGTATTTTCAAGAGTCTCAGTTCAGAAGCAGGTACAATGCGGGTACCTGGGTGCCTCAGTCGGTTCAGTGTCTAACTCTTGATTTCAGCTCAGGTCATGATCTCACAGTTCATGAGTTGAAGCCCTGCACTGGGTTCTGTGCTGACACTGTGGAGCCTGCTTGGGATTCTCTCTCTCTGCCCCCCCCCACTCACGTACTCTCTCGCTCTCTCTCTCAAAATAAATAACTTTTTAAATAGTAGAAAATGTAGCCTTTAAATAATTTTAAAAAAGACCAAATAAATTTCTGAGTATTAAAATACTCTGTTAATTCAGGACTAGTTGTTATCCTTTGATCTTACTTCTGCTTAAATAAATCAACAAATTAACACTTCTAAAATAACTTCAGCTTTAAATTTTTTCCAATGAGCTGCACATTATAAAAACTTGGTAGTTCCCTCAAGTTTCCTACATTTGAATGAATAGTTGTTAAAATCTTGAGCAAGCAATCTGTTATAAATACATAGGAGAGAACAAAAAATAATGTCACCCACAAATCAATTCCACAAATATTTAATGAACACTATGGGCCAAGAGCAAGGTATATGGTAGTAAAAACACAGTTATTGCCATACTAGAACTCAGAGGGAAATGGCTTATTCTAACTCAGTGGCTTCATCCATACACAACACTGACAATGAGGAAGGAGACTGAGTATCTATCATTGATTCTGTGACAGACAAACCCAAATGGTTGATCTTTGCTTTATGTTGGTAATAGTAATGTAGAATAAATTGCTGTGCTTACTTTAAAGTACGTTGTGTAGCTTAAAATTAATGCTGCCCCTCAACATGACATAACAAAACAAAGAAAGGGAAAATGACTGAAGTGGTCAGTCTTCTAGTCCAAATGTAATTAAAGGTAAAATTATGCATATTAGTGCTGATGAAAAATAACCTTTGAGTACTACTGGGAGTAAAATGATATAGCGATCCCATTTATAAAGTTAGCCAACATTCAGTTTATATAGAACCTTTTCAGAAAACACCTTCTGCATAACTTGATGCCTAAACCACTTACACATGACAATTTATAGGATAGTAATAATTTCTAACAATTATTATTAAATAGTAATAATTTTCCACAGAATTTAAGACCACAAAGATCAAATTATTAACAAGTATTTTAAACCCGTGTAACTATTTATTCCGTTGTGCATTAAGCTCTGTAACCCCCACTGGACGGTGAGAAGTTTGTTATTCATCTTTGTAGCCTTACGATCTGGTACTAAACAGGACTTGGCAAGTAATAACAGTGAAGATGATGGTGATGTGATAATAACAGCAAATGCTTTCATAGTGCTTACTATACTCCAGGCACTTTGGGTATTTTATTTAAATTAACTTATTTAATTTTCATGATAATTCTATGAGATCCCCAGTTTTACAAATGAGAAAATTTAAAAACAGAGAAATTTAAATATAAAGTTTCATACAGGTAGTCCAATTGTAGAGTCAGGATTCAATAACTGGGTCCTTTTGTTCCAATGTCTGTGTTCTTAACCACTCCCTACATTGCAACATGGCAGGGAATGGCTAAATGTTAGCTGAGTGAATATGTGAAAGAATATATATGTGTGAGTTTGTGTACTAAACAATCTAGGAATATAAATATTTACAAATTCACTTAAAAACCTAACAAGTTATATCTTTATTTCTGACTTTTTACCTAAAGTGTTCTATTCAAATTTAACATGTCTAATATCAAACTTTTTGCATTTCCCTGAAAACCTATTTCTCATCTTGCCACTCAATTAACAAAATTTCTTTTTATTTATTTATTTTGAGAGAGAGAGAGAGAGAGAGAGAGAGAGACACCAAGCGAGCAGGGGAGGAGCAAAGAGAGAGAGGATGAGAGAGAATCCCAAATAGGTTCTGCACTGTTAGCACAGAGCCAATGTGGGACTTGAACTCATGAAACTGTGAAATTGTGACCTGAGCCAAAACCAAGAGTTGGACCCTTAACCAAACTCAGCCACCCAGGTGGCCCTTGACACTCAATGTTTTATAGTGACAACATCTTTGCCCTCACTGCCTATGTTAAAATAGGCACCTCAATTCTATTTCTCACCTTCTCTTAAATGCAATATCTAGTTTGCCCCTAAAGAGACTCTTCCTTTGCAAAGTCTCTTGGATCTGTTCTTCATTTTTATACAGCGTTAGCATCACAACTCAAGTTCTTATAACTTAATTTTTAGATTTATTACAAAAGCCAATTGCTCAGGCTTCTCAATATCAAGTGAAAAAATTATGCAAAGTACATCACATTGCACAAAGAAATAATTAATATAGTGGTTTTCCATGTCTAACCCACACATCATGAATGTATTTCTCTAAGTCACTTTAATAATTTACTTCCTTTAGCAATAACTTCCAGTGGCTTTCTGCTATTGGACAAAATAATTCAATTCCTGAGAGTGGCATTCAAAATCCTCCAAAATTTTGTATACTGTATTTTTCCAACCTTATCTCCAGTAGGAATCTTCTACTTCAGTTAGGTTCTCACTGTCCCACATATAAACCATATATGCAATACCTTTAGGCACATGTTTATGCCATTTTATGTTTTCCTTTTTTTTTTAAATATTTTTTAAATATTTCCCTTTAAACTCCACATTTGCCCCCTTCCTTTTTTACTTCCTTCCATACCTCCTTCCTTTGTTCATTTTGATCTAGTCAGTTGTCTTCTCAAATTAAAGCTTCGATAGTTATTTTATGTTACAAGACATTTAGCAATTCTCTATTATGCTAGTCATTTATATGTGTGTGTGTAAGCAACATAACATATATATATACACACACACTTCCCCAAGTATAATGGGAACTTTTAAAGAGGGGATTGTTTTTAGTTTCCACAGTATTTACCACAGTGTTTTCTTTACATGTAGAGTACCAATAAACATTTGCTGATTTATGGCTATATTTCTGTAGAAAACCTGGCAGTTAGAAAATTTTATTCCCTATTTGTTCAACAATTACTGAGGATTCTACCCCAAAATATATTTTTAGATAAAGGTTATTTTTATTTATTTAGATTTATTTATATTCTAGCTCTTTCTAACAAAGGATTTGAAGTGCCTAAGAAAAGGTTATTTTTCTTTTATGCATTTCCTTCAATCACACTTCTGAATGAAATTTTAGAAGGTATTAAGGGGGTGGAGACAAAAGTGATTTTGCCAACTCTATCCCCTGAGACCTTCCTAGAGCCTGCCTGTCAGTCCTCAGCAACTCCTTATTTCTTTGTCAGGATCTTTCACTTCAGGGATAAAGGTAAGACATGGGATGATGATCCAACTCAATGTATTACCCATGAGAAATTTTCTCTTCATTAAAGAACATAATTGAAACCTAGATCATTAGTGATTTAGGATAAACATAAAATAAGACTTTTCAGAGTGTTTCACAGTGGTATTACACTTGAAACACTCGCCAAGTAAAGCTATATAATTTCTTCATTGGAAATCTTTTTTTTTTTAATTTTTAAAATGTTTTTATTTATTTGTGTGTGTGTGAGAGAGAGAGACAGCATAAGCAGGGGAGGGTCAGAGAGAGAGGGAGATACAGAATCTGAAGCAGGCTCCAGGCTCTGAGCTAGCTGTCAGTACAGAGCCTGATGTGGGGCTCAAGCCTGAAGCCTGATGCGGGGCTGAACCCACGAACTGTGAGATCATGACCAGAGTCAAAGTCAGACACTTAACCAACTGAGCCACCCAGGCGCCCCTGGAAATCTTTTAAAACAGAAACATTCTTACCTATCAGGGATGATTTAAGTGTAGCCTGCCAGAAAGTAAAGAGATGGATGACATTTCATTTCTGTACATTATGGCACTTAAAGAATATTTTATTTATTTATTTAAATGAAGTTGTACCCAATTTCTCTATAAATTCTAGCATATTATATAATATGTTACAAGGTTTAAGGTAAAATTACTGTCTTCTACCAATTTTTTCTTTTTTTAGAAAGAGTGCCCATGCACATGCAATTAGGGGAGGGGCAGAGAGAGAGGGAGAGAGAATGTTCAGCAGGCTCCACACTCAGTGTGGAACCTGATGTGGGGCTCATTCTCCTGACCCTGAGATCATGACTTGAGCTGAAATCAAGAGTCAGATGCTCAATCAACTTAGTCACCTAGGTGCCCTTATCTTCTATCAATTTTAAGTGTATATGAATGAGGAATTTCTTCTACCGGAAATTGCTTAGCCCATCAGTGTTCTAAATACTTTTAGTTCACTTATATAATTAATGTATATGTGACAGAAAAATCATAGCCATGCTTATAAAATGAAAATCCAGTTGTAAAATATAATTGCTTTACTGCTTTCTGTGTAAGTAAAATTTTACAAAACAATTTAGCAAAGTAATATATGCTATATCTGTTAAGAAAACATTCAATGCTTTAGTAAACAAAATATAATCAACATTGATAAAGTCATCAAATTCATCAATATGAGGTGAAAGCAGGTGGAGGTTCAGAGATAGGATACATGTATGTTCATAAGCACCCTGAAACTATCTTCAAGATCTTGTGTGCTTATCTTTTCTGGAAAGAGGATCCATAGATTTCCTGAATTTTTAACATTTTACAAGGTCTGGAAGGATAAGGATTTTGTCTGAATCTATCATCTAGAATATACTAAGTTTTTTCTTTCTTTCTTTCTTTTTTTTTTTTTTTTAGATCTCTATGTTTTAAAGTATGACCACACTGATTGGAGTGTTTCAATGTTGAATGTCTTTCTTACACAAACCACACCCATAATGGATCATCTATAATTATTTCCACTTTTGGCTTCATAAATGTGGTTGAAGCATTCAGGGGCACCTGGCAAGCAATCCAAATACAGAATTCTCTAAATTGTTATAGTATTCCCTCTATTCTTTTAGAGTTGCTTGTCCCAATGTACTTCAACAGCGATTTCTCCAAAGTAAACAATTCAGTTTTCAAAGAAATAATAACTTTCTGTAGTCATGTATCACTGTTTTGTTTAATTATGTATTTCTAATACAAGTACAACTAGCATAACTTGGTTTGGGAGCAAACATAGGGATACTCGTAAAGCAAGTGACAGATAACAACACTAGAGGGAAGTCAACTAAGGCAGGGGTACGCGGAATGCTGTGGACACTGGTCAGCGTTCTCTGCACAGAAATTTAGTTCACAGGTTAATGTTGTTATATGATTAAGTGGACATCAGCCAAGAGGGTTTTCTACCATACCTTAACTTTACTACAGTACTTTATTATTACTTTAAGCTTGCAAAGTAGTTATTATTCCCATCTTTTAAGTAAAGAAATTAAGACTCAGAAAAGTTATTTAATATTCCTAAGGTCATGCAGGAACAATGAAAAAAAACATGATGATGAAAAAATGGGGTTCACACCCAGTCTTTAATCAAAATGTTCTCTCACATCACATTGCCTCATATCTTAAGCCCAATCAATTATAAAATATATTAGTAAAGCATATCTGTGGCATCATATAGTATCAAGACCTAAAAGGCAAAATGAAGATTCTCTAAAAAAAAATTTAATCCTAAGTATGTAGCAAAATGGTCAGTAATTACCAAGATTGTGATCTCAACTTTTTGTATGGCTTCAAAAGACCTGACTACCAAAAAAGGAAATTCATCCTAAGGTTTCAAATCTCATTCAGTTAACTAAAAATACCACAAGTAAAGCAGACACGCCGGCTTTAGATACAGTAGAGCACTCCTGGTCATATTCCCAGGTTCTTTCCTTCCCTATTTGCACAATCCCCCTAAGTGATCTCATCTATTCTATGACTGTAAAGGAATGTTAATGAGCATCTCATATGGAACCTGTCCAAAATGGAAACTATTTTTTACTTATACCATCCCAAGTTTTCTCCTTCCCAGTAAAAGGCCTCACCATCTACCCACATATTCAAGTCTATGCTAAGGCTTCATTTTTGACTCCTCCCTTTTCCTCATTACCTGTTTGACTTAACAAATATGTTTTGTTCTACCTTCCTAATAGATTTCATATTCTCTCCATTTCAAGTCATCTATTGCCTGGAATTCTGTAATTATCTAATATCTGGTCTCCCTGATTCCATTTTTGCCACATCTGTATTTTCTACAGAATAGCAAAAGCAATTTTTCAAAGGTCTAAGGATGTTTAAAATTCTCCCACTCCTGTCTTTCTTTTAACTTAAAATAGTCTAACATGAATATTTTAAAGTAAGAATATTTTACTTAAAATGTTCTACAAGATTCTCCTGATCTGATCCATACCTAGTTCCTCAATGTTAGAGCTTCTCTCTTTGCTCACTATGCTTTAATTACACAGTCAACGCCTTAATTCTGGAGCTTTGTACTTGATATTCTTCCCTATGCCCAGAATATTTTCCTGGCTTACTTGTATAGTTGGTTTATTTCTAATTCACACCTTGGTTTAATGCCAGCTTTCCTGACCACTTTTTAAAAAAACTGTGCAGTCCTTTCAGGTCTCACCCCTGTCCCAGTTACTATCTATCATATTGACTTGTTTTCTTCATGCTGTTTAAAACATCTAAAATTATCTTGTTTATTTGTTGGTTTACCTTTTGACTAGTTCTCTCTCCTCATTAAAATGAAATCTCTAAAAGAGGGGGTGTATTCCCAAGGCTTAGAATAATGCCTGGAACACACAGGGTGGTTTTTAGCCTAGGCAAATTTTAGGTAACCCCACAGAATCAGTTAACTAGTACATTCAATAATAACATTTTTTAAAACGTGTCTTTTTTTCCCTTAGAAATAGTTTATTGTCAAGCTGGTTTCCATATAACCCCCAGTGCTCATCCCCACAAATGCCCTCCTCCATGCCCATCTCCCCCCTCCCCCCCACATCCATCTGTCCTCAGTTTGTTTCTCAGCATTCAAGAGTCTCTCATGGTTTGCCTCTCTCCCTCTAATACACTGTATTTTGCCTTTTCAAAGTTTTCACTACATATTTGCTCTCACAAGAAAGAAGATTAGATATTTCAGTGATTACATTTTCAAAGTAGCTACCAAAGGGTATAGTAAATTTGGGAGATTACTACTAGGAAAATGAGTGTGAGATAGAGTTTTATGTACAAAAATCATTCATGGGAAGCTTATTTTAAGACATTATTTGAAGAATAAACTCAAAGTTAAAAAATAATATGTGGATTTTCTTCACAACGTCTCATTTTAAGTCCTGATCTTAGCATAAGATTGAGGGAATATAAAGTTGATTCATTCAACAAATACTGAAATGAATGCCTGTCACATTCCATATATTGTGCTACGTGGTAGGGAAACAAGGAAGAACAAGATCCAGTTACTGCCACAGTGGAACTTATAAACTACTAAATACTGAAGAGCCCCAACTTTATAATATAGGTAGTAAATGCTATAAAAAGTGCTATGGGAATGTACAAGGATGATTAGGGGATTAGAGCTGTCTCTCCAGAGGAAGTAGGCTTTTAAGCTGATGTATGAAAGAGAAACAGAAAGCAGAGTAAGGAAAGGAGAAAGTTACAATCAAATCCATGTGTGAAGGCCAGGCAATAAGAAAGGACAATAAATTCAGGGAACTGAAAGGAGTTGTGTGTGCAAGGCATAGAGTGTTACTAGGAAGTGGCAGTGGGAATAAAAGTAGAGAAGCTGGAAACAGGAAATACAGATTGCAAAGGATCTTCTATGCCTGGGCAATAAGTTGAGACTTTATTAATAATACAGTGGGGAGGCACGAAGTATTTTAAGAAGAGATGTGACATCATTGGATTTGAATACCAGAAAATCTGCTCATTATAGCAAGAAAAAGTAGGTGAGGAAACATGACTGTGGTAAGTTAGGGGTTATAGTAGTAACGCAGGTGAGCAATGTTGATAGCCTAAACGATTGGAGGGAAATGAACAGATTCAGGAGATATTTAGGAAGCAGAATTAGTAATAATTGATTTAAGGGTGTGAGGAGAAGAAGTTTAGGATGACTTCTGGAGTTTTGCTTTAGCAAATGGGTAGATATTATCAGCCATGGAATGGGAAATACAGGATGAAATAAAAACTTGGGTTAGGAGTGAAATATATTTAAGGTACATATTGAGGTACTATGGCCATGCTCAGTAAAGAGTTGGAAATGCAGATTATTTCAAAAAGGTCAGCACTATAACAATAATTAATCCTTTTCTGTTTGTTTCTGTCATAGAAATGGATATCCTACCTAGACCATGCTGAAAGGAAGAATGTCCACTTGAAATGTGCTTCAATTCTTAGTATCACTGGCAATATATAATAACTGAAAAGTATGGTTATGAGGATAACAGCAAAGCTTTCCCTACAATGCATCAATTTATTTGAAAACACCAGAAATGTTTTAAATAGAGAAGTACAGTTTCTTATGAAATGGGAGTTTAGGCATTATAATCAATATCTTAGGCATTATAATCAATTACTATAACTGCTCAGATCATTCTGTTATTATTGAGGCACAGTTTAAGATAAGAATAAGCCATGTATATTTTAGTTGATACAGCACGGGAGAAATTTCCTCAATGCCTGAAATCTTTTAGTGATGACTAAAGATTAAATCACATAAGGCTCTAGTTTATATTATATGAAAGAATTAAAAACAAAAGGTGTACTATTCGTTTCAGGAAAATGATGGATCTGCCAGCTGCAGCAAGTGCTTTCTTTGAAACTCTCTTATAACAAATTAACATAGCATGTGCCAGATGTTTTTTCTGTTAAATTATACTATAATATGCTTCAGTTACTTTTAGTAATTACGCATTTTGTAATCTGCCAGTACCTGCAGCTGCCTCTCATTCTATTAAAAAAGAAAAGCAGCTATGGCAGCCAAACATTACAGATATATAGCCAAAAATAATGTTTTAAAGATCGATGAAAATTCCTTAGGGTTCAAATGCTGTGTAATTCATATATATGTGTATATGTGTGCATAACAAAATTATATAGAATGAATTTATTTATATTATGAAATATTTTCTAAAGAAAATATTTTTCTGATGAAAGTATTATATACTGTATATTCATTCATTCATTCAATACAATTTTATTGATTGACTATAGGCCAGGCAAGATGTTAGCTCACGGTCTTGTAGGAGAAATGCATATAAATGAAAGACTACAATTCAGGAAGTGTCATAAAGAAGAATGGTATGGGGGTACCTAGGTGGCTCAGTTGGTGAAGCATCCGACTCTTGGGTTTCGGCTCAGGTCATGATCTAACGGTTCGTGGATTTGAGCCCCACAATGGGCTCTGTACTGACAGTGCAGAGCCTGCTTGGGATTCTCTCTCTCTCTTCCTCACTTTCTGTTCCTCCCCGACTTGTACTTTCTCTCTCTCAAAATAAATGAATAAACTTAAGAAAAAAAAAACCCAAACCAGAATGGAAGTACAGAAAAAGGGAAGACTCAATCTGTCAGGGGAATTAAAAATGTCCTACAGAAAAAAAATGACATTTGAGTTGGGTCTGGAAGGAAGAAGTTGGATTTTTCAGGTGGGAAGTTGGGAAAGGACATTCCTACAAAGAAACAGCATGTACAAGCTACCTCTAGAATCATCTTTGATTCTTTTCTTTCACATTTCATAACCAATCCATCAGTATCTTCTATTACCTCTAAAAAAATAAAAAGCTTCCAACAAATTCACCTTACTCTTTCTTCTTAGTCTAAGCCACCATTATCTCTCTCTCTTTTTAAGTAATCTATGCACCCAATGTGGGGCTCAAACTCACAATCCAGAGATCAAGAGTTGCATACTTAACAGACTGAACCAGCCAAGTGCCCTAAAGCCACCACTCTCTCTTAAGAATCTTGCAATAGCCTTCTAAGTTTTTCTCTAGCTTTTTTAGTCACTTCCATTTTCCATCCAGTAGTGAGTGATCTTAAAAAAATCCAATCAGGTAACTTTTTTCAAAACTGACCACTGACCTTCATTCACACTTAAAATTTAAAAAAAAAAATATTTATTTTTGAGAAAGAGAGTGAGCATGTGCAAGCAGGGTAAGGACAGGAGCAGAGAGAGGAGACACAGATTCTGAAGCAAACTCCAGGCTCTGAGCTGTCAGCATAGAGCCCAATGTGAGGCTTAAACCCATGAACCATGAGATCATGACCTGAGCCAAAGTCAGATGCTTAATCGACTGAGCCACCCAGGTGCCCCAAACTCTTTTTAAAAAAAAATTTTTAAATGTTTTATTTCTGAGAGACAGACAGACAGACACACACACACACACAGCATGAGCAGGGGAGGGTCAGAGAGAGAGGGAGATACAGAATCTGAAGTAGGCGCCAGGTTCTGAGCTAGCTGTCAGCACAGAGCCTGACGCGGGACTCAAACCCACGAACCGTGAGATCATGACCTGAGCTGAAGCCGGATGCTTAACCAACTGAGCCACCCAGGTGCCCCCACTTAAAACCCTTTGACCTGTGAGATCAAGTCCCTGTCTGCAGCAAAGACAGCGTTCACCAACATTTCATTTGTTCCATATACATTTCCTAGACTCTTACACACTTAGATTTGGTCCCTATGACTAGTTTGGCCAGTAAAGGTAAAAGGAAACGTATCACTTCAGAGTTTAGTTAAGATTTAGTGTTCTTCCATTCTTTTCTTTCCCTGTTTCAGTGATCTCAGGAAACCATATATTTAAGATGGTGGAATCTCTACCAGCAGAGCCTTCTTGCAAAACTCTCAGATGTGTAATGTAAGCAAGAAATAAACCTTTGTTTCTGAGACATCACAGTTTGTTTGCTGTGGTGCCTGGCATTACTTAATATAATACATTTCCCACATCTGTCACTATTGCCTTTATTTTGCATACTATTTCTTTTACTTCAAACATACCAAGTATATTCTTGCCTTGGGGTCTTTGCACTAACTGTTCTCTCTGCTTGGATGCTCTTTCTCCTGATTTTCCATGACAGGATACTTTTTGTCATTAGATCTCAACTTAAGATTTATTTTCTCACAAGATCTTCCTTGTCTACCATTCTAAGGTATTCATCCATTCATGAGAACATTATTGGCATTTTAATTTTCTATATATACTAATTATTTGATTTTAAGCATATATATATATTTGCTCAATAATTCCACCTTCCCATCTATAATCTACTATTTTCAAAAACCTCAAAAGAAAACAGAGGGACTCTGGGTTTTGCTGTATCATCAAAATAAATTCAATAAATACATGAGTGAGTGAGTGGAGTGCAGACTAGGAGTTGTAAAAGGGCTGGCTGAGCATGCTTGAGGTGGGAGTTCAGTGTGGCTGGAACACAAGGAACTTGAGGGACAGAGGCAGACTGCTGATAATAAGGTGGAGAAAAGACTATAAAAAAACTATAGGCAACAGTAAAAGAGAAGTCCTTAAGTAGGCACGGTCAGAATCATATTTGCTTTTCAGGAGAACAATTTCTGACAGCAGTATGAAAGATGGGATAGAGTAAAATAAAACTGAAGGCAGAGAAACCAGAGTGAAAAAGGCTGCTTTAACAGCCATGATTAAAGATGTGAAGGACTGGGGCGCCTGGGTGGCTTAGTCGGTTAAGCGTCCGACTTTCGCTTAGGTCATGATCTCGCAGTTCGTGGGTTCGAGCCCTGTGTTGGACTGTGCTGACAGCTAGCTCAGAGCCTGGAGCCTGCTTCGGATTCTGTGTTTCCCTCTCTCTCTGACCCTCCCCTGCTCATGCTGTCTCTGTCTCTCTCAAAAATAAAACATTAAAAAAAATTTCTTTTTAAAAATTAAAAAAAATCTGTAAAACTAACAGGGTCTTATTCAAGTAATATCGTTACAAATGTTACGAATTAATAATAACTCTTAAAATTATTTTCTCTTGGAAGCTCAAAATTCCATGTTATATATATTTCAAGATAATAGAGTAATTAAGAAGGAATGATTATAGATGAATTAATAACATTTTACAAATAAAAGGAAACATCAAACTGAAAGAAACCACTGAGGAGTTCAGATTTTTCAAAAGCCTTTATGCTAGGTTTTTTAAAAATGTTTCTTCATTTATTTATTTTTTAGAGCCAGAGAGTGAGTGGGGGAAGGGCAAAAAGAGAAGGAGACAGAGAGAATCCTAAGCAGTCTCTGCACTGTCATCACAGAGCCCAATGTGGGAAACCCACAAACTGTGAGACCATGACCTGAACAGAAATCAAGACCTGGATGCTTAACCGACTGAGCCACACAGGCACCCCTATAGTAGCTTTTTGAGACTAAGATGAAAAACTTCTTTCTACGGGAAAATTAATTATCTTGTGTTACATTTAATTATGGCTATACTTACTCATGGCTAAGATCTTAAGAAATCATAGATACCTGATAATCATATTTAACTATCAGACATCATGATGAAGGAACAAAGGTTTCCAAAGGCAGCACAATTAGTCCAAAGAGGACTCTAGCATCCTAAAGGTTTTGTGGCTATGATGGTATTTGGTTTTGCCTCTTACATTTTGATAATTTACCTGTAGTAAAAAGGTGGATACATAATAAGAAAACAGCTGTTTATAAGAATTTAATTGTTATCAAGTAGAGAGGATAGACGCAAACAGCCAAGTATTTTAAAGATTTGATGAATACAGACTAGCACTATTTTCAAGGGGCATATTTTTAGGGGGAAAGCTTTAATGCTTAATGCACACTGGGAAGCATGATGCTGGGACCTAACTTGAAAGAGCTCATTTTTGATAGCCAGGGATAAACACTTTTTGTATGAATGGTAGAATGTATAAATTCATAGTATGTACAGAAAAACTCTTATAAGGAGAGTCAGATGCATCAAATGAGCCATCTGCTTTTTAAGTACTGCTCTATAGTTTATTTTGGAATTTATAAAAGACCTAATAGGTTGAAGACTTGGATTGTATCATTAAATCATTCTGGAAACAAAGCCATTTCTAAGGAGAGCAAATGAGTCTTTCCCCAAAGATACAGAAATACCTTCTAGGAGTTAGCCTTATACCTTAATGGTAGAACACAGCTTACATCAAATTGCTAATGCCCAATATAGATGTTAACACAAATATGTCCAGTAAAAATCATCACAGTCGTAACATTTTTTTCCATTGGAATAAGCATAAATTTTAATTTTCTACTTCAAAAATTATAAATTCATTATGCTGTCCATATAATTCCTATTATGACTAATTGGTGAGATATGTCAGTGAAAATATTTTAGTAGTTACATTTCTATTGCAGAAAAATTTTCGACTTGATTTCATATATATTCTTCAGTATTATTTATATCTCCAAAGAGGACAGATATAATTTATACATACAAATCTTGCCTAAAATTTAGTGCTTTCTAAAACTAGTAATGTTTTCATAAAAATGGAATAAACACATGAGCTTCTCATACATGTCTCATGCATTATATCATGCTTACTTTGAATATAAAAATCTCTTACCATTTATAAAGGCTATTCTCTAAACCCAGTGTTCATTGTTTGCTTCCTAAACATTTTCCTACATGCTAGGCATGGAGTGGACATCTTATATTTGTTGTCATATAAATAAAGCCTTATAGTAACATATGGGGTTTAGAGATAAGTGGAAAGGACTGGGGCTGGCTGGGATTCAAATTCAGGTTTTACCTACTCTTGAGTTAGTGCTCTTATGTCTAATGTTGTGCTGCCTCCTTATGTGCTAAAAAATGTACTGTTTTTCAACGCTATTAAATAAATACTATTTTTAGGAAAGGAAATAATGCAAAATCTTGTGAAAATGTTTCTATGTTGAAAGTTAACATTTTAGTTTTGACATGTCTGAGAATATTAGTACAATTTTAGAGACATAGAGATATGGATAAAGTTTTTTTTTCTTTTTTTTTTAATGTTTTTTATTTATTTCTGAGAGAGAGAGACAGCATGAGCAGGGGAGGGTAAGAGAGAGAGGGAGACACAGAATCTAAAGGAGGCTCCAGGTTTTGAGCTAGCTGTCAGTACAGAGCCCAATGTGGGGCTCGAACCCACGAACCATGCGGTCATGACCTGAGCTGAAGTCGGACGCTTAACTGACTGAGCCACCCAGGCGCCCTTGGATAAAGTTTTTCTTAGTATATCCCAATATAATTCCAATTCCAAACTGTGTGGTTTAAACAATCAACACAGGACTATCAAGCAAAGGCTAACTATATCCTTATAAAAGCCATATTTTTCTAAGCAAAATCACAAATATATACAATGAAACCTTGTTAGACTGTAATGCTTTCTCACGTTTTTATAATTTTTTAAAATGTTTATTTTTGAAGGAGAGAGAGACAGGGCATCAGTATATAAGAAGCAGAGAGGGAGGGAGACAGAATCTGAAGCAGGCTCCAGGCTATGAGCTGTCAGCACAGAGCCTGATGTGGGGCTCCAACTCATGAGCCAGGAGATCATGAACTGAGCTGAAGTCAGATGCTTAACTGACTGAGCCACCCAGGCACTTCCACATTTTTATAATTTTATAAAAATTACCATATACCCAAGAAATATTTAACTTAAGCATAGTTATTCCTTTTTAAAAAGATATCTAAAGAAATATCTTTTCTAAAATTTAAAAAAATTTAATTTTCTAAAATTTAATCTAAAATTTAAAGGATTGTAAAAAATGTAACCTATTTACTTTTGATACCTAATTTATTTAAAAAAATTTTTTTAATGTTTTTATTTTTTGAGAGACAGAGAGAGACAGTGTGTGAGCAGGGGAGGGGCAGAGAGAGAGAGAGACAGAGAATCTAAAACAGAGTCCAGGCTGTCCACAGACAGCCGGATGTGCAGCCGGAAACCATGAACTGTGAGATCATCACCTGAGCTGAAGTGGACGCTCAACTGACTGAGCCACCCAGGAGCCCGGATAACGATTTACTTCTAAGTAATCTTTCTTAATCAGTTCAACCTACTGCAAATGCAACAGAACATGAAGCTTTTAAAATTTATTAAACATTTATTTAAAAATTTATATAAAANTTGAAAAAAATCTGTTTTTTTTTTTGTTTTGTTTTTTGTTCCTGTCTTTAATAAGAACATCCAAAGAAGGCTTCTTTTCTTATGTATTTTTTTAAGTTTATTAAAAACTGCCACACTGAACTAGAATGGCAGAAGGAAAAGTAGTGACAATAATCAATATCCATTTGAACTTGAAAGGATAAGATCATAATAAGAATTGAAAAGGATGTTGAAAATATCTCAAGGACAGTCAAGGATTAGCAATTCAGGGATAGTAAGACAATTAAAAAACTAAAAATCTGAGTAGAAAATATTTCTAATTCTAATAATAATATACATTTGTTTGATGTTTTATAGTTTAAGAGACACTGACATTTATACTATTCCATAAATAACCGTAGCAAACTAATATAGCTTTTATGCTTGTAGATGATTTGAGGCTTAGAAAAATCGATTTATACATAATCATATATTTGTGGGGCAGAAGTTGGATTTGAATATAGTGTGGTAGCTTTATATATACCCCAGCTGACTCCTACATTAAGATTTTCAGTCAGTCACTCATGTTTAGGAGAAAATTTTTGAGGTCTCTAAAAACTGGTATTTCAATAGTTCATTGCTTAAGGCCACTGATAAATATATGTCTAAGCTTGTATTTTTTAATATCTAAAAGGCTGTCAAATTAAGAGTTATGCATAAAAGATGGAGATCACTCTGGGAAAACATACAGTGTCTTCTAAGATTCTATGTAAACTAGAAATAAAATGAATGCAATGCCTTCAGTTATGTACTGAGTGATTTGAAACACTCTTTATTAATTCTGAAACATTCCTTAAAAAGCTTTGAGAACAATTAAGTTCTTAGCAATGACATACAAATTGAGTCTGATATAAATTCAAATTCACAGAAATAGTAAAATAAGTAAAAAATTAATTCACTAGAACTAGAGATCAAATTGCTAAAAACCTGGTAGCAGAGTAAACTTCTATTAGTACAGATTGTTACAATCCAACTTCCCCAACTAGAATGCAATATCTCTGATGGCACAGCAATATTTGATCACTTTTCAAAGCTGATGTTGAAAGCTATTTTTGAAAATATTGCATAATATAAGAAAAACAATAATCTTACCCATCTTCGGTATCAAGTGATGGTATTATTCTCTTGATTTTGAAGGAAATAATTCTATTTCCTTTCTTTCCTTTTATCTAAGAGGTAAAAAAAAATCACTATATTACTGGAAATTTGGTAGCTTTAACTTATTTAGGGTTTGGAAGGTTGTTTACCCAAACCTAGTTTTTAAGGCTGGACAAGGAAGAGAGTAAGCTTTGAAACTGAAAAAAAAATCCTAGTTATATTTACTGCATTCAAGGTACAACTGGAGTCAAGACACAACTGTTTCTTGATTAGGGTAGTCAAGGCTTTATTAACTAACATAATCTGCTGAGCATATCTGTGGTGCACTAGCACTGGTGGAAAGTCTAAAAAATTTACAAATGAAGATTTCAAGTGGGAATGTTCATTAGAAGACTGGCTGTTTAGTTTTAAATTGCTTATTCCATGAATTATTTCTATTTATTTCTCTCTTAAGAGCAGTAAACCACTTCATGTTGCTATATTAAATTTTCATTTTTTATGGAAAATTGTTTTCAAAAAAGACTTTTTAGTTGAAAATTCAACAAGGAGGTAGTATAGCAAAGTGGAGAAGAAATTTATGGGACAAATGAAGAGTTTGGTCTTATATTGGAGCAGGTGCAGTTTATCTCATTACAGCAGGGTGTATGGGAAAAGATGCACAGACAAATATAAATGCAGGGGAAGTTATCTTCTGATTACTTCTCTTTTCTCAGTGAAATAGGAATTGAGGTTACCAAATGAAAGTGGTGATGGGGAAGAGATATAAAGGATTTGAAGAAAGACAAGAGGGTATGAAATAGTCACCAAAGAGAGTAGAATATACAGAGACTGACTGCCTAGCAGCTTAAAGACCCCTTTTGTGATGATGAATTAATATTTTTAATGTTTATTTGTTTATTTATTTATCTATTTTGAGAAAGAGAGAGCATAAGCAGGGGAGGGGCAGAGAGAGAGGGGAGAGAGAGAGAGAGAGACAGAGAGACAAAGTCCCAAACAGGCTCCACACTGTCAGTATAGAGCCTGATGTGGGGTTTGAACCCATGATAGGTGAGATCATGATCTGAGCCAAAATAATCAGATGCTTAACTGACTGAGCCACCCAGGTGCTCGATGATGAATTTAGACTGAGATCACCAGCATGGCTGTGTGTTTCCTCCAGCCACCTTAAGCTGAATGGGTGAAGATACAGAGAGCACAACGAACTGGAGATAACCAGGGCTTGTCTGGCAAAAGGAAGATGAAAAAGCATCAGAAGAGTTCAGGATGATTATCCCTGCTGACTCTTTCTAAAACTACATGGCAACTGATAGAATGGGAGGAAGATATCTGCAAATGACACATCAGGTAAAGGACTAGTATCTAAAATCTATAAAGAAGTTATTAAAATAAACATGCCAAAAACAAATAATCCAGTGAAGCAATGGGAAAAAGACATGAACAGACACTTTTCCAAAGAAGACATCCAGATGGCCAACAGACACATGTAAAGATGCTGAGCATCACTCATCATCAGGGAAATACAAATTAAAACCACTGTGAGATACCACCTCACATCTATCAGAATGGCTAAAGTTAACAACTCAGGCAACAATAAATGTTGGCAAGGATGTGAAGAAAGGGGAATACTTTTGTACTGCTGGTGGGGATGCAAACTGGTGCAACCCCTCTGGAGAACAGTATGGAGGTTTCCAAAAAATTAAAAACAGAACTACCCTATGATCTAACAATTGCACTACTAGGTATTTATCCAAATGATACAAGATGCTGATTTGAAAGGGCACATGCACCCCAATGTTTACAGCAGCACTATCAACTATAGCCAAATTATGGAAAGAGCCCTAATGTCCTAATGAATGGGCAAAGAAGAGCTGGTATGTATATACAATGGAGTATTACACGGTGATCAAAATAAATGAAATCTTGCCATTTGCAACTATGTGGACGGAACTACAGTGTATTATACTCGGTGAAATAAAGCTGTTAGAAAAGACAGATATCATATGATTTCACTCATATGTGCAATTTAAGAAACAAAACAGATGAACATAGTGGGAGGGAAGGAAAAAATAACAACAACAAAAAAAACAGAAAGAGAGGCCAACCATAAAAAACTCTTAAATACAGAGAACAAACTGAGGGTTGCTAGAGCAGGGTTGGGTGGGGGGATGGGCTAAATGGGTGATGGACATTAGGAGGCACTTGTTGGGGTGAGCACTGGGTGTTATGTGTAAGTGATGAATCACTAAATTCTATTCCCCAAATCATTACTGCACTATATGTTAATTAACTTGGATTTAAATAAAATTAAAAAATAAAAAATAAAAACCACTCCCTTCTAAAAATATATATACTACCTATTCCCTTTTTCTACTTTATATTTCTCTTCAGCATTTATCATTCTCTATCACATTATATACTTAATTTCTCTTGTTTACTGTCTTCATTAGAATGAAAACTCCAGGAAGGCAAGGATTTTTTGTTTGTCTAGTTCACCACTATTATCTTTTAAAAGTTATGATTCATTGCTGGATCATGGCAAAGCAGTTTCACATCCCCACTCTCCACCAATGCCCTGTGGTTTCATAGAGAGAAATGACTGGCTAGTTTATTAGCTAGCAGCTATTTTTAAAAAACTAGGTGCTTTAGATACAAAATTTTGAATTTTAAAACTGGTAATATTAATTATTCTTAAAAAAAAAGGGGGGGACCTTAAGGTGATGGAAGTTTCTCTAAAATTTTCTTAAGTAGAAGAGAGTAATAAAAAGTAGAAAGTAATAGAAATGATACTGAAATACTGTAAGGGCCAGATGAGAAAATCTCTGTAGCCATCTTCTTCCTAATTGGGTAGGAAGGGGTGGGAGAGTAAAATGAATTAACATTTACCAGAGGCATCTCTGGCATAGTGTGGAAAATGGATTAGAGGGAAGACAAGTTTAGGTTCCAGATATCAATCAGAAAGCTCCTGCAGTAATCCAGGTAAGGAGATGAGGGTGGCCTGAACTAAGGAGTGAAAAGGCAAATGTCTTTGAAAAACATTGAGGAGGAAGGACCAGCCAGACTCAGTGATTGTGAAGGTACAGGAAATGAGGTAGGAGTGAGCCAGGGCAATCTGCTCTTGTGGAAGGTCATTCTATGGACCACATCGCTGTTGTTTTCAAGATTCTGATGACCACAGGACTGCTCCCCATAGTATCTGATTTTTAGCTAAAAACACCACAAAAGCATATGAAAAATAATTTCCAGTGCTCAAAAGAATTAAGTTATGGTGGTGTGATGACAGGCTGCAGGATTGAGACGTTTCTGACACTGAACTCATTCCAGGAAATGTTTCTTTTTTTTTTTTTTTTTTTTTTTTTTTTTGGGGGGGGGGTCCATGTGNATGTGTGCAAGCAGAGGAGGGGCAGAGGAAGAGAAAGAGAATCCCAAGCAGGCTCTATGCCCAGTGTGGAGCCCAAAGTGAGGCTTGTTCTCACGACTGTGACATCATGACCTTAGCTCAAATCAAGAGTTGGACACTTATTCAACTAAGCCACCTACATGTCCCCAGGAAACTCCTTTAAATCAGTCACATATGGAGCTACCTACTCTGTTTGCTCACAAAGCTGGCATTGCATCTCAGAATTCAGGTGGAAGGGATTCTTCTTTGGTCTTGTACTACTGGCTGACAAAAACTCCTTTAAAAAAATCACATTTCAATAATTCAACTAAATCACCTATAAATGTTATACAGAATACTTGCCAAATGCCCAACACAATGCTATAGGCTTTACGGTTACATAAATATTTATGCTCATATATGCATATTCATTTAATAAATATTATGTGCCAATGCCTACTGATGTGTTGGTGCCTGTGGATACACGTTTAATTCACAGAGGGTTGTAATATATGACCGAGGTGTACTCGAAATTTTAAAACAGGAGTTCAAACATGACTGGATAAATAATTCTAGCCACATTGTTTAATGTTTTTTTAAGTCTTTATTTTATTTTGATAGAGAGAGACAGGGTGTGAGTGGGGGAAGGGCAGAGGGAGAGGGGGACACAGAATCCAAAGCAGGCTCCAGGCTCTGAGCTGTCAGCACAGAGCCCAATGCGGGGTTCGAACCCATGGATTGTGAGAATCATGACCTGAGCCAAAGTTGGATGCTTAACTGACTGAACCACTCAGGTGCCTCTGTTTTGTGTAATGTTTTATCCTCTGAAAGCATGATCTTAATTATGAGCAGTACTAATTTTAACTTATTTCACTCAATCCTGGTGCCTATGTCTTACACTATGTATTCCTTTATCATCAACAGTTTTCATAATAATTATTAAAATGAATACTATTTTCAAGAGTTTATGAGATGAGAAAAAAGTTCCACTATAAGACCGTTGTATAATTATGGGAATTTATGTTTTTTAGTCTCTTGAATAGTGGTGGCACATTATACTTTATCATGTTTCACAAAGTTCAACCGCATATCAAAACCTAAAATTCTTCATAAAGAATCAAATTTGAAAAAAAGAATTTGTCCTATAAAAGAAAAAATAATTGAAAAAAATCAACTAGCTTTCATTCATTCATTCAGTAAACCTGTTTTGAGTATTTTCTAGGACTGGACACTCTTTTAGGGTCTAGGCATATAGTGGGGAAACACAAGAGATGAGTTACTTTATGGAACTGATATCATAAGGGAGAAAGAAGATAAAAAGTTTAAAGAAATAAATATAAAACGCAATTACTTGTTAACAATTTTTTAACATAATTTTTAAAAATTTATTTATTTTGAGATAGAGAGCATGAGCAGGACAGGAGAGGGGCAGAGAGAAAGGGGGAGAGGGAGAATCCTAAGCAGGCTCCATGCTGTCAGCACAGAGCCTGATTTGGAGCTTGAACTCAAACCATGAGATCATGACCTGAATTGAAATCAAGAGTTGATGCTTAACTGACTGAGCCACCCAGGTGCCACTTTAAATTATTTTTTAATGTTTATTTATAATTGAGAGAGAGAAAGAGTGAGACCATGTGTGCACAAGCGGAGTAGGGGCAGAGAGTGAGGGAGACAGAATCTGAAGTAGGCTCCAGGCTCTGAGCTGTCAGCACAGAGCCTGATGACAGTCTTGAACTCACAGGCCGTGAGATCATGACCTGAGCCGAAGTTAGATGCTTAACTGACTGAGCCACCCAGGAACTCCAAAATCCAATAACTGTTAATGATGAAAGCAGAAATAAAAAATTGGTATGGGATGTAGTAACTTAAGTAACTTACTCATTTTTGTGTTTCAATAGCAGCTAGCAAAATGCTTAGAAAAGAGTGGTCACTCAGATGCTTTTTATATAAATTAAAGTGAGTTTTTAGGCATCTGCTTTTGTTTCTGGAAGTACCTGTATAAATCTGCAAACTGAAGTATTAGACACTTTAAACTGTAGTTCTGAACTTAATGCTGAACTTTATAGTGTCAAGAGACAGCCAAGATGTGAATAATCTTGCTGAACACTTTTAAAGGTGTAGTAAAACCCTGAATCAGAGCAGATTTGGATATTTTCAGGTAGGTTTGCTAATACAACAAAGCAACTATATAAAAATTTAATGTGCTTATATTCTTGTGAGTTTATATAATTTTAATAATCTACATATAATTTTTAATATAAAGATAATAGTAAACCAAACTGACTTATTCATTACTTTTTTTTTTCCCTCAGAACAAAATCAAGTGTAATGAGACCCACAAAGAAGCGGCACTGCCTTTCTCTTAAACCTGATGCAAATATCTGTCAAGTGACAAAAGCTTTCTCTGAGTAGATTTATAGTTTCTAATCATCAAAGCATACTGACTGAAGAAAAAGCTATTATGTTAGAAAATGTGATGTTAAATCTTTACAGGACATCCTCAGCATGGGAAGTCTCTGACTAAGCAAGAAGTCTAGTTACAAATTATGCTACAATTTTTCAAGATGTTTTTAAGAACTCAGCTAATGTGACAGGCACTTTTTCATCTTTCACTTCAACACTGTGATATAAATAAATTCAAAGTTAAGCACTTCTGTCCTATTAAAATCTGTCTTTATATCCTAGGCTTACGACTCTACTATTAGTTGCTTCAAGGTATAATATAGTTATTTTTAAATGCTGTCTTGACTCAATTTTGAGGCCTTAGCGAGAAGTCTATCAGATTCTTTTCTTGTGCAGCTGATTAAATGCACACTCCCAACCACTTTAGTTATGCGGCTCTCATACTGTGGGCCACTGTACATCTGTCTTAACTGCCCCAGGGTCAGGTATCAGAAAACCAGAGCCACTGAAATCATTAAAGGGACTTGCCCACTGTTACCCCTACTTCCTCTGCCTTGTTATCAGCCCTGGTGCTTCCCCTCAGTGGATGTCTGTGGTGTACTGTGTTTGCCCCAGGAAACTGTGAATATAAGAAATTATAAAACTCTTTACCTTGTCTCTTAATCTGCATCTTTCTATATCTCACTCAAAGTAGTATGATTAAAACACAAAGGTATACAACCTATTTTAGTTAAGAAATAATACTAATATCAATTGCTAATGTTTATTAATTAGAAGTAATATGTTCTATAAGTGCAACATTGGTTCTAATGACCCAAAGGCCAATTCCCTGTAACAGTTCTAATTGATTTATTTTGTAGCTACAGTCCATTTCAACTTCCAGGATGCTGTGATTGACCAGACACACATGTAAACTCTGTATAAGACAAGAGTTATCTAAAGATTTTTGCCAAGTTTTCACCAAGACATATCAATCACTGTGCTAAATGAGGTGGCTATTTTTAAAGAGATATATATCCTTGGATCCAGTAAATGCACACCAGGGCATTCAGATTAATCAGCCCACGAAAAACTCTGCAACTCTTCAAAAGCATTAAAGAGATGAAAATATAGCAAAAAGTCCCAAGATAGTTATTGAGTGGAAGTTTGTAATGAGAAAAAGAAGCATAATACTGGAATACCAATGCTTCTTATGCCCCAGAAGGCATTTACAATACCCCAGATTTAGGATCTGGTTCTTTTACAAGTGGGTGTGGTAGAGAGACCTTCTCCAACACTGAGACTCCCTCAGGATAAAGGTGAAACATATCTTAATCCATGTCCTTCCTTGTAAAGTCATAGAACTATGGAGAAGCTATTTTGGTCATAAGCAAAACAGGAGAAGAAAAGAAAAAAGAAACATACCTGTGGAGTTGTGGACACAGAGCAGCTATTTTACAGATTCACCTCAAAGAACAAATACCTAGGGTAATCCAGAAAGCCTACCTGTGTGGTCAACTGCTCAAAAGAAGTGCTCTAAAGCACCCAGGAGCAGTAAGGCAAAGACTTTCCATATAATCCTCAAAACAAAATTTTTCCAGGGCAATTACTAACAGAGAAAGCAATCATAAAGCATGCATAGAACCAGAAGAAACAAACCTGTCTGATATTGAATTTATCAGATGTGGTCTTTCAAATAATGATTACGATTTTAAAAGAAAAGCATGGCCAAACTTGGAAATGTCAGCAAGAAACAGGAGGCTTTAAGAATGTAAAATGGCAGATATGACAAAGTTAAATAGAACTTCTAGTAACAAAAACCCCTTAATATAAAATCTCAGTAGACATATACAGCAGGTTGGACATAAAGAGAACTTTTATTAGATCTGAAGAAACCATGTGAATATAGTACAGTGAAAGAAAAAGATGGAAATAAAGAGACAAAGAAAAGTAATATAAGTCTAATATACCTTTGAGCAGAGTCCCANTTTTTGTTTTTTTTTTAAATCAACCTTACTGAAGTACAATTATGGAAAATAAATGTAGTTATTATGAGTGAAGGGTTTGGTAAAGTTTGGTAAATGCATATACTCACATAACTACAATCACAGTTAGTACACAGAATATGTCCATCACCCCAAAATATTCCCTCATGACCCCATGCAGTCATTGTCCCATTTCTAACCCCAGCCTTACACATCCACTAAACTGTTATCATTACAGGTCAGAATTATCGTTTTTAGAATTTCATATAAACGTGATCATACAGTGTGGACTCTTCTTTGGTTTTTGTTTCAGCTCACTTTTGACAATCATCCATGTTGTTGCATTTATCAGCAGTCTGTCCCTTTTGTCCCCAAGTATTTATCCACACAGTTCTTGATGAATGAAAATTTCCCATTTTTGGCTATTACAAATAAAGCACCTAAAAATACTTGTGCTTGAGTGTTCTGTGTGTGATCTGTTTTCATTTCTCTTGGTTAAATATCTATGAGTCCAACTGCATGATAATACAGTAACTACATACTTAACTTTGTAGTAAACTGCCAAACTGTTATTATTGTTATTGACCTGTAAGATTTTTTAAAAAAAGTAATCTGAATACAAGTTCTTTGTCAGTTATACTATTTGCAAATCTTTTCTCACAGTCTTATTTTGATTTTCTTAAATGGTGACTTTGAAGAGTAGAAGTTTTTAATACAATGTAGTCCAATATATCAATTTTTTAAATGACTTGTTCCTCTTGTGTCCTATGTAAGAAATTTTTTACTACAGATTTTCTTGTTTCTTCTATAATTTTTGTTGTTTTCCTTTTACGTTTAGGACTATGATTCATTTCAAGTTACTTTTCTATATTGTGTAATGTAATGGTATGGCAGGTAGCCTCTAAAATGGCTCCCTATTTCTGTACCTTCTGGTATTCAGAACCCCATATTCAAAGGGGGCATTGTACACAATAACTTGCTTCTAATTAATGGAAAAAGGTAAAAGTGATGAGATGTCACTTCAAGATTAGGTTAAAAAAGACAACTTTTGTTTTGCTTAACCTTCTCTCCTTCCCTTCCTTTCTCTCTTTCTCAGCTCTCACTCTGAGGGAAGCAAGCTGCCATGTTGTGAGTACTCACAAGAAAAAAAACAAATGATTACCTCAAACAATACTGAAAAATCCTTTATAAAATTCAATAGGATACAAACTCAATAAAATAGAAAACTTCCTGAATCTAACAGAAGTTATCTCCCAACACAGAAAACATCATACACAAAGATGAAGACTGAGGGCTTTCCTTCTGAGACTGAAAAAAAAGGAAAGAGTCCTTGACTATCACTCTGATTCTGCACTGTACTGGAGATCTAGCCAGTGTAATAAGTGAGAAAGGGAAGTAAAATATATGATGACTGGAAATAAGTAAAAGTGTTATATTCAGAGAGGACAAAATTATACATAAAACAAAATCCAACATATGTATTAATTTCTTAAATTATATAGAAAACAAAATGTGCAGTTATGAACCAAAGTTACAATAATACTGGGTTTTAGATGAACTGCTTTTTTTTTTTTTTAGATTTTTTTAGATTGAACAGAGACTTATCTGTAGAAGGTAAAACTATAAAACTTTAGGTAGTTAAGCTAAAAGAGAATCTTTAGAGGTCAGGATAGAAAGGGAGTTCTTAAAATAAGACACACAATCATCATAAAACCAAAGAGATAAACATGACTCCATCAAAATAAACAACTTTTGTTTATCAAAACATGTCAGGAGCCGGGCAGGAGAAAAATAGAGAGAAATGATAAGTCACAGAATGGGAGATGCTGCTTTCGGTTTTGTTTTTTTGGAGAAGATATTTGCAACATTTGAGAAAAAGTAAACAACTCAATAGAGATATGGTTAAAAGGCTTGAAGAGACACTTCACAGAATAAAAGTTCACAAGGCCAATAAACATAAATAGATGTTCAACTTCAGTAGAAATATGAGCTCCAAGTTAAAACTATAATGAGAAACCAGTAATCATTACAGTAGCACAATATATCTGACTTCACTGAGTGAAGGTGAGGATTATCAGAAATTTTCATATACTACTTGCAAAAATGTAAATAGTTTTAATTACTTTGGGAAACAGTGAAGCCTTTTCTACTATGTTGAAAATAATGCATTCCTTATGACTTAACAATTCCAGTTTTAGGAATATGCTAGAAAGAGGGATGTCTAGTTGTATCAGGATAATATACAGTAATAAAAATAAATTCCATTATCCATTGTACTGCTAATGGGTGTTTCCATTTCCATTTGGGGACAATTAGGAAAAATGCTACTATAAGCATTCTTGTAGCAGCTATGTGTACAATCTTAAAGCTATGGTTTATTTTTGCCTGGTTTCTTTCTTTCTCCCCCACCACCCCCAAAGGGGCCACAATGAAAGCTTTAGGAGAAAGAGATTAATAATTCAGCAATGAAGCAGATAATGAAATGCTTGAATAGAGAAGATCAAGTAAAAATCAACTCTATGGAAATAGTAATTCCACAACATGATTACACAAGAACTCTCTTTTGTGTATATCTTTCTTGGATATCTATATTTTATCTTTTAGTTTCAAGATTTGTTGCATCTTAAAGAATGTAGCCATATTTCATATAATAGCAATAAACATTGCTATTATCATCATTAAAGATGTCATTTATTATTAATATTTGGTTACCAATATCTTTATGTTCCAGCAAATATATTCCTCCAAAATTGTTATTCATTACTGAGCTTTGGATCTTTTCTGCTGCAGTGTATTTCTCACCTTCAATTCTCATACCAGATCAATGTTTATTTCTAAAATCTATTACGTTTCTCAATATCTGAAAACTATATTTTGAGTAGTCAAAGAAACCTTTTGTTACCTTGATTAAGCTCATTAGGAAGAGTTTTACCAAAAGATGGATCACTTTCCAATTCAGTATCACCTTGCTAATATTATCAGTATGTATTAAAGACACCGAGTCATTATATCAAATAACCACAGCTAGTCATCACATCTGTCAGAAGGGCTAACCTCAATAACACAAGAAAGAAATGTTGACAAGGATATGGAGAAAAAAGAACACTCGTTCACTGCTGGTAGAAATGCAAACTGGTGCAGCCACTGTGGAAAGGAGTATGGAGGTTCCTCAAGAAGTTAAAAATAGAACCAGCCTTCGATCCAGCAATGGCACTTACCCCAAAAATAGAAAAACACGAATTCAAAGGGATACATACACCTCTTTTATTTTTTTTTTAATGATTTTATTTATTTCTGAGAGAGAGAGAGAGAGAGAGAGAGAGAGACAGCATGAGCAGAGGAGAGTCAGAGAGGGAGATACAGAATCTGAAGCAGGCTCCAGGCTCTGAGCTAGCTGTCAGCACAGAGCCCGATGTGGGGCTCGAACCCACGAACCACGAGATTATGACCTGAGCTGAAGTCAGACACTTAACCAACTGAGCCACCCATGCGCCCCTACACCTTTGTTTATAGCTGCATTATTTACAACAGCCAAGATATGGAAGCAGTCCAAGTGTCCAATAACTAACAGATAAAGAAGATGTGGTATACATATACAATGGAATATTATTCAGCCATTAAAAGAATGAAGTCTTGCCATTTACAATGATACGGATGGAGCTGGATAGTATAATGCTAAGTGAAATAAATCACTCAAGACAAATACCATATGATTTCACTCACATGGAATTTAAGAAACAAAACAAACGAACAAAGGGAAAAAAAGAGAGACAGACAAACCTAGAAACAGACTCTTAACTACAGAAAACTGATAGTTACCAGAGGGGAAGGTGGTAGGGAATGGTGGGGGTTTTGGATTAAATAGGTGATGGGACTAAGGAGTGCACTTGTCATGATAAGCACTGGGTGTTGTATGGAACTGATGAATCACTATACTGTACACCTGAAACTAATATGATGCTAAATGTCAATGAATAGGAGTTAAAATAAAAACTTAAAAAAAATGTTTACTGACAGCCATAAAGAAAAAAAAATCACCCCAGCTACCAAGGTTTCATGTTTTCAGATTTATTCTGTCACATATGGGGACACCTCTATTTTGTGCCCATGCCAGATCTCTGCCTCAGTTTATGTTTTGGGGGAAAATAATTTGTGGAATCATTGATTTGTCTATAACTGAAAACAACTATACAAATTTTCCTTCACACAGAGCTTTACAGGTTATTTTAAAAGCATGAGTCAGAACATTTAAAATGATTTTAGGGGGCCCTGGGTGGTTCAGTTGGTAAGTATCAGACTTTGGCTCAGGTCATTATCTCACAGTTAGTGAGCGTAAGTCCTGCCTCGGGTGAGCTCGAGCCCCACTTTAGATGAGCGCCAGCCCTGGTGAGCTGAGTAAGGTGAGCATGAGTCCCAGGTGAGCCCCACTTCTCTTTCTCTTTCAATCTCTTTTTGCCCTTTGCTCACTGTGCCCTCTTTCTCAAAAAAAATGATTTTAGATGCAAGAATTCAATTTACAGGCATTTGTTGCATAAGTTAAGGTGCTTACTGGTCAAATATACTTAATTCTACATACTAAAATATAAACATATGGAATTTAAGATCTATAAAGCAAACTCTAAGGTATCTATAATTTTTTAAAAATTTATTTATTCTTAAAAGAGAGAGGGAGAGAACATGAGCAAGGGAGGGGCAGAGAAGGGGAAGAGAATCCCAAGCAGGCTCCACACTGTAGGCACAGAGTGTGGAGCCCCACACAAGGCTAAAACTCAGGGACTGTAAGATCCTGACCTGAGCCAAAATCAAGAGTCGGATGCTTAACTGACTGAGCCACCCAGGCTCCCCATAAGATATCTATTATTTTTGAAGATATTCTTTGATCTTTCTGAATAAAATAATATCCTACCAAAAATATGGATAATCTTACAACTCACAGACTCCTATGTAATAACGGGACAACTCAAGGGAATCATGTAAAAATTCTTTGATAATAAAATGAGTATATAACTGGGTGAATTATTTTTAAAAAAAATCAAGTACTATTCCTGAAGTCACAAGCTGTAAAGAGCCTTAACAATCTTTGTAGCCCAGATGAAAGTAATAGACAGAGTTGTGTTACAGTTATTTTGACAGACTCAAGACAATTATATTCAACATTCTATGTGCTTCCTTTTGGCAAAGTACTGTGATACTTCAGAGAATACAAACTGAAATAAAACACATTCACTATCAATAACCTACTGGGAATAATTAGCTGGTGTGTATAAGTTACATGTATAATATAGCAAAACCTAACACATCCAAGAAAAATATTTTAGGGGTTTAGAGTAGGAGATTATAGTAGTCATAAATATTTCTCAGTAAAACATATGAATAGTCATAATAAATGTTTATGTGTTTCTGTATGTAAGTGTATGTGTGTGTCTGCGCGTGTGCACAACTATACCTACACCATAAATAGCCTCCTGTCAGTTCAAGTCAGGTTTTGCCACCAAAGTGTAGGCAGCTAAGGAAAAGTCTGTTTTCAGAATTTTTTCAAATTTAAAATAGCAGATAATGAATTATGGATCTGTATAAATTTTTTAAAGTCTAGAGTTTTTTCATGTGTAAAATAGAGAGTGTGACGGTTAATTTTATGTGTCAACTTGCCTGGGCCATGGTGCCCAGATGTTTAATCAAGCATTATTCTGGACGTTTCTGTGAGTGTTTTAGATAAAATTCACATTAAATCACTGGACTTTGAATGAAGCAGAATGCCTTCCATGATGTGGGTGGGCCTCATACAACTAGTTGATGGTTTCATAAAACAAAAAGCTGACTTCCCCCAAGCAAGAGGGAATTCTGCAGGAGACCACCTTTGGATCTGAACAGTAACAATGGCTCTTCAGGTCTCCAGCCTGAATGCCTTTGGACTCAAACTGCAACCTGCAATTGCTTCCTGAGTCTCTGGCTTGTCAGTTTCTCCATCAGAAAAACTTTACATTTGCTAAGCCTCCACAGTCACATGAGCCAAGTCCTTAAACCCTTCTACACACACACACACACACACACATACACACACACACACACACACACACACACCCCTATTAGTTCTATTTCTCTGGAGAACCCTAGTATAGGAAGTATAATAGCATTTACTTCATGAGTTTTTGTAATCATTAAATGAGTATATAAAGTGTTAGGCAACAGTATATATTCAACAAATTATAGCCATCACAAATATAATCTTCAGACTGATGTTCAGTTAAGTCTGTACTATATGGTTCCCTACTTCCTTATGTAAACATTGTGAATTGTCCAACATCACTAATTATGACAAATACAGGTGGTGGCTTTGAAGTGCATCAACTTAGCTAAGCTGGAACTAAGTTTCCCAGCACTTCCTTCCCTGCCTGGTTCTGGGTTGGGTTTTTTGTTTTTTTTTTTAATGTTTATTTTTGAGAGAGACAAAGCATGAGCAGGGGAGGAGCAGAGAGAGGGAGACACAGAAATTGAAGCAGGGTCCAGGCTTTGAGCTGTCAGCACAGAGCCTGATGTGGGGCTTGAACCCACAAACTGTAAGATCATAACCTGAGCTGAAGCCGGATGTCCAACCGACTGAGCCACCCAGGCGCCCTGGTGTCGACCATAAGGGAAATTTGTGCAGCACGCTCTCAGGGCTGGCAGTGTACCTGGCACTGTGGCAACTCCTGCACATTGCTGCTGCTATGTTAGGTCACTATGTTGGTGTGGAGCACTACTTGGACCCACAGCGACTCCATCATCTGCCTCCTGTCTTAAGTCATGTTTAGATGCATGGTAAAGGGCAGCAGCTTCTCCTACAGGTCATCTATTGCAGTGGGTGGAGATGGTGAGAGAAAAATAAAAACAGGGTTCTAGTTTGTCCTTATAGTTGCTTTTGTTCATATCTAGCTTTTCTTTATGGTGTATAGTTTAGGTGGCCCATAGTGACTTTAGACTTAACACCAGATGCAGAGATGACTGCACTGCACTGACTTTTCTACCAGCTCCCACGACTCTGTTAGACCTAATTTCCAAATTAAATTCCATATTCTGTATCACTCAGCATAGCTCTATTTTCCTGAATAAACCCTGATACATATAGGGATGGTTTCAATTACAGAAGTAGTTTCGAGGAATATAACCTCATGAATGGGTATTTTAACTGATTCTGGATTATCTGGAACTGGTTTTCAGCTTTGATTAGATTTAAAGGCCACTGGTAAAGGTACATTGGTAATCCATGCTATGCAATGGCAAAACAGATACTTAATTATCACCTATATAATCAAGTGCCTATAAATGATAAGGTTTTGGCGTGTCTGGGTGGCTCAGTTGGTTAAGCATCTGAGTCTTGATTTGTTCAGGTCATGATTTCATGGTTATGGGATGGAGCCATGCTTTGGGCTCTGCACTGACAGCTCAGAGCCTGCTTGGGGTTCTCTCTATTTCTCTCTCTGCCCTTTCCCTGCTCGTGTACATACACTCTCAAAATAAACAAATAAACATTTTTTAAAAAGGATAAGGTTTTGTGATCAACAAAGACAAATAAGTTAAACATAAAACACTTTAGTTATTAACAAGGAGTATAATGGGACTTCTAGGTATACTGAAGAGCTTTGAGCATCACAATAAAGAACTCAGAGTTTTCAATGAACTGGTTCTACAGCATCTTCCAAAAGTGTCCAAAGGCTTTTTTTCTTTATTAAATATCATTCTGAAGTCATGGATTTTTAATATTTGACATGCTTCTATTTATTGCAGATATTCTTTTTGATGTTCAAACTGGCCCCATATCAGCCAGAGGGGGGCTACTTTAGTTAGCTACTGGGTCCTTTTGACATGACCCAAGTAATCTTGGTACCTCCGTCACCTTTTGCTACAACAAAGTGTTTTCTATTTAGGCTCACCTTCTACTTTCCTATCCTAGATTTATAATCAATTATTTCTCTAAAGAGTCCTGGTTTCTTTGGGGATACCTCATCAAAACAGAATACTGGTCACTGCTTCCAAGCCCTTGTACTGAACAGAGCCATGAGATATGTGTTTTTAATAGTAAAACACATGAGTTCCCATAATGTTCCCAAATTCAATTGAGAATTACAAGTTTTATTTAATTTCTTTGAATTTCTTCTCTATTATAAAAATCTTGGTTCTTAAAGGCATTTATATAATTACTCAATTGCTTTATCTCATAATTACAAGTTCCACAATAATAATAATACCAATATTATTTCTAATGACATAACTACTAAAAACAGTTTACGGTTTTTAAACATTTCCTTTTATCCTTAGGATTTATCTCACTAGGGATATACAGTCTAATTACTGTGTTTAATGTCACTTGAAATAATATATCTGTGTAATTAAGCCATTAACTTCCTACACAATTAGTTCATTTGTTTAATTTTACTTTCAGTTTTTGGGGTTTTTAAAAAAATTTTGGTTTAATTTAAAAAATAATTATATGAACATTTATATAGCTTCAAACTCAAGCCTATATATTTATAAAACAAGGTTCATTCAAAGAAGTCTATCCTTCATTCTTTGCTCCTTTCTCTCTCCTCACAGATAACCATTTCAATTATTCTTTTGGTCACCTCTCTTACGGAGAATGTGTGCATGTGTGTGTGAACAGTGTATATGTAGCATGCTTATATATATATGTACACACATACACAGAGACTTCTCTCTCTTAAAGGGTAAAATACTATACAGACTGTATAATACTTAGCTTTTCACTTAATATATTTTGGATACTGCTCCATATGCTAGGATTTTAACTGGGATTACACTCAATCTATAGATAATGGGGGGAGGGCTGTTAACAAATTTATAACATTGATATTCTGATCAATTAATCTGATCTCTATTTAGTTAGGCCTTCATTAATTTTCCTGATATAGTTATGAAGAAGTCTTATACATTGTTAGATTTATTCCTAGATATTTGATGGGTTTTTTTGATGCCTGGTAAAGGTTACTATCATAGATTTTATTTTGAAGTATTTGTTGTGGGTACGTAGAAATACAATTGATTTTTATATATGTGCTTATTATCTATTAATTACTTTGGACTTATTACATATACAGTTGTGCTGTCTGTGAAGAATGACTGGTTTCTTCTTTCCTTTCTAGTTTGTTTAACTTTTATTTCATTTTCTTGCCACAGTGCACTGAAAAGGACTTCTGATACAAATATTAATAGAAGTGATAGTAATGAACTTTTTTGTACCTTCCCAATCTTCAAAGGAAAGTTAACATTTTTTTGCCAATTAAAATGTTTGCTTTAGAATAGATACCTTTACAAAATTAAAGAAATTGTATTTCTGATTTGCTAAGAGATTTTGAAAAATGATAAACATATATCAAACTTTATCAAATGCTTTTTTCTGTATCTAATCTAATCTATATGCAATAAATTTATATTTATTATTAGATTATATCTAATTTAATATTATATCTAATCTAATGAAATAAATTTATATTAATTTCCTCTTTAAAGATTTTTAACATTTATTTATATTTGAAAGAGAGACAGAGCACGAGCAGGGGAGTGGCAGAGAGAGATGAAGACACACAGGCAGAGAAAGACAGCGTATGTTTTCACCCATATGTGTAACAGGAGAAACTTAACAGAGGACCATAGGGAAGGAGAAAAAAAACAGTTAAGAAGAGGGAGGGAGGCAAACCATAAGAGACTCTTAAATACTGAGAACTGAGGGTTGATGGGGATGGGGGAGAGGGGGAAATGGGTGATGGGCATGGAAGAGGGCACTTATTGGGATGCACTGGGTACTATATGGAAACCAACTTGACAATAAACTTAAAAAAAAAAAAAAAAGAAAGAAAGAAAGAAAGAAAAGAGAGAGGGAGACACAGAATCTGAAGCAGCTCCAGCCTCTGAGCTGTCAGCATAGAGCCCAAATAGGAGCTCAAACTCAAGAACTGCGAGATCTTGACTTGAGCCAAAGTTGGACGCTTAACTGACTGAGTCACCCAGGTGCCCCGATATATTACTTAAATTCTAATGTTTTAATAATTTTGCATTCCTGGGATAAGGCCAAACTGGTCTAATTATTTTGTTAGTTCTTTAATGCTCTCAGTAAATGTTTTTTATAATACATCTCACTGTTTTTAGTTGTGGTGGAGGGCCGGTTCAAACTGCCTGGCTCACCATTAACTGGAAGAAGAAATTCTCTTTTTCTCTTCAATTCATTCCAAATACATTTTTATTCCAGCATTCCACCAAAACTGTTCTTATCATAGTTAACGAAGACTGTCAAAGGGCAACAAAAAGGTCCATTCTCAGTCCTCACTGCATTGAACCACTCAGTAGCATTTTATAAGACAACAATTAAGAGCATATTGTCTTTACTGGTCATTTTGTTAGCTAAGTGAATTTGAATAAGTTCCTTAACATCACTCAGCCTCAGTTTCTCTATCTACTTTTTCGGGTTGTTGGAAAGTTTAAGTTAAGTACATCTAAGTTGTTTAGAACAAAAACACCACATTATGTGCTAAGTAAATATCACCTATTATTATCGCTTATACTTCTTTCGAAAAAAAAATTTTAAACCATTCTGTTATGATTCTTATTTCCCTGGATATTCTTTCTCAGTCTCTTTCAGACTTTGCGACTCTTTCAGACTCAGTCTCATCACTCCAGAACTTAACTTTTGGGACTCAGTCTTTGGACAGCTTAATTTCTCTATCTAGACTTCCTTTCTACACAATATTATCCCACAACTTTAAAAATCACATGTATGTTAATGAGTACCACATTTATAGCTCCTGTTGCAATCTCTTCACTGAACTTCAAACTTACAGACTCTACTGACTAGTTAATATCCTGATTTAAATGTACTCTAGGCAGCTCATACTTAACATGGTTCAAACTTTTAAAAATGATTTCCAACCCTTTAAAATCTAAGTTATAATCATTTTATACACCAATTATTATAGTACTTGCTAACCTTCTCCCTTTCTACCCTTGCCCCTCTAGTCTATTCTTCAAACTGTAATCAAACTGATTTGCTGAACATTTAAGCTTGGTCATATTATTTTGCTAAAAGCATTCCATAGTATCCCATCGCATTTGGCATAAAAGCTCAAGTAATTTCCAGGCAGGAATCAGCAAAGTTTCTCTTCAAGGGCCAGAGAGCAAATATTTCAGGCTTTGCAAATCAATCACATTCTGTTGCAACCACAAAACATTATATGCTATACCTATATGCAAAGAGTATTAAGATTCTTAACTGCCATGTCCAAAAAAATCATTATATTTTGTGACGTATACCTAAAGTTTTAAAAAAATTTAACTATGAGTTTTGGTTTATAATGCTTAATATTTTTCATAGCAATTCAATAAATATTTGCTGAATAAAAAAGTATAAGATATTTTTACAAAAAGATCATGGCAAGGATATTAAAGGCTAAATAATTTATTTTGTAAAATGCATCAACCAATAGTGTACTTACTTTAGATTGCTGATTCTAATCTCTGCACTTTCAGTAAGTTTCTTTGTTTCTTCTTTCCACCTATTGGCCGCCTTCTGTTGAGTTACTAAGAGATGTCTCAGTTCAACAGTGGAATTTCGATTACTGTCTTCCATCTCTCTCAATTGAACTTCAAATCCATGTTCCTTTATTGAAAATTCATGTTCCATTGTACTGATCTAAGGAATAAAATGAACATAGTCTTTTTTTTCCCATTGTAGGGGATATACTGATCAATGATATTTACAAAAGGAGTCATTCATTGTGGCGTTTATGGCACAGAAATGTCCAGATGAGAAATTTACATAGAAATAAGTTTATACTTTTCCATCATCACAAATGAAGACTTATCATGTATTATAATATAAATTTAGTGAAAACAGAATTATGATGGACATTTCTTCAACATCTTAAAAAGTCAGTAGGAAAAAGTATCCTATCTAATATAAAACTGTTCTCATTATCTACTTTGCTTTTGCTGCCAGGATCCGTGGAAAATGTGCACACTCTCAAATAACTGAGAGCTTTTTACTCAAACCATTAAAAAAAAGTTTATTAATTTATTATAAAGGGTACAACTCAGACACAGGCAAATGGAATAGATATATAGGGCAAGGTATGAACCTGGGGGTGTGCAGAGCCTCCATGACCTCTCCAAGTGCACCATCCTCTCAGCATCTCGATGTGCTCAACAACTCAGTAATTCATTAAATATGGCCTCAAGTCACTTCATATTAAATTTCAAATTATCTTTTAAAAGGTTTTGTAAAGAAAATATACAATAGCTTCTTTAGCACTTCAGTTATGGTATAAACAAATATTTCCTTTTCAGAAAAAAATTATTTATAGAAATAATGTTTTCATACTCTTTCTCATATGGAAGGATCATCCATTATTTCCAGGTAATTTATGTCATTATAGTAAAAATAGCTTAATGCAGAATCAACATATAAGTAAATGCTTTTTGGATACTCTAGAAGCATTCTCAATTGGGGTTCAGAGAGAAAATTAAGCCCTAATGCTCTCAGGCATTCAATGTATGTAATGAATTGTCTTCTCTGCATGCTTCTAGAATGAAACTGTCTATTACCATCCTTGAGGCAACTGAGAAAATAGTCACTAGAATAATTTATTTGGTGTACTCTCAGGCCATCTTTATCTTACTATACTAAAGAAATATTAGAAAAATATCTCTTATGATATTTTAAAATAATGTGCTTTAAAGATCATTACAGCTGGTATAACTTGTAGTAATTCATTAAATATGGCCACTTTCCAAAATCAAAGAAAGATGAAGAAGGGACTCAACTTTACTCAATACCAAGGACAACCCAACAACAGCAAAATCCATGATTCTTGGAGTAAACTGCAAACATCCTGTCTTGACTACTGCTAAATGCAACATGCTTCCCAAAACTCTTAAATTTGGTTTCTCATATAATACACAAGTAGAAATTTAAGACTTTAAAAATACTGGCACTGAGAAAACAACCTTGGATTTATTAATTCTCTATTACAAGCTCCTGACTTCTGCTATTTTAATAATTTTTGTATTATTGGATTCTGCCAATTTAGATTTGAATATGCTCCTACTCCTTCTTTCTCAATCTCAACCTTGGCTGGGGAAGCCATGGTTCTTACATGTTAGGCAGAACTGTCTATTTCTGTCTTTGTCTCTCTCATATATATATTAAAAACTGATATATGCATCTATATAGTTTTACAAGTCTGTCTGCCTAGTTAACTCTCCATTTCTTCTTAGGAAGTCTAATTGTAATTTGATAAGCCTTGTTCTGAGGTTCTTCATGATAACCTGGTCTTTGTCTACTTCTACAAGCTTGTGTTGTGCTACCATGTCTTTCTTTTTCTTTGTTTCTGTTACAATGGCTTCTCATTCTTGGCTCATTTTCACATGTAGTTCCCTTTGCCTGGAGTGATCTTACTTCTCTTTCTTGTCTTAGTTATTTCTATTCAATTTTAAAAACTCAGTTCAATTATTGCTTATATCTAGAACAAAATCAGGTCCCTCTGTTATAAGCTCTCTCAGTGCCCTATATTTTTCCTAAAGAGTATTTATTAGCTTGTAAATATGTGTTTAAAGTCTGTCCATCTCCATGCAAAAATTATAGTTTTAAGGTTAGGAGAGGGGGAATGTCTTCATTATATCTTCAGCAACTGAAACATAGTAAAGTTACCAAAACACATATGTAGACTGAATGAATGATGGCTTTTTGGTATGAAAATGTAGTCTTTAAACACATACCAGATCCTTTAGCTGATGAAATTTCAACTATTAAACTCGACAGATCTGCAGAGATGCTGGAAGGCTATGGCCTACAAACAACTGAGTCTCCTATAACAGAAGTCCCACTAATGATTAAATTCAATATATTGGTGGGAAGAAAGGATTTATGACCTCCCTTTTTCCTTTGTGCTCTTCCTTTGCAGAGAACCACTCACACAAGTAGACTGGATTGCTAAACACTATCCATTTCCTAATTTTATGTACTTATGAGGAGGATTTAGACCAAAAAGAAATAGCCCTGGTAGAAAGAACAGAGAAGTTAGTTAGAAAAGGGAAAAGCTAGGGCTGAAAGGAATGCAGTGGCCTTAAGATCAAATGAAAATTTCATACAGTAAGTTGTTAACATTCTCAGCTAACTGACCTTTCAATATCCAACTATCTTGATCTTTCTTGGACCCTTTCAGTTTATCTAAGGAAGATCACACTCTTTTTCTTTCTTTTTTTTTTTTTTTAAATGTTTTTTATTTATTTCTAGGAGAGAGAGAGAGAGAGAGAGACAGCGTGAGCAGGGGAGGGTCAGAGAGAGGGAGTCACAGACTCTGAAACAGGCTCCAGGCTCTGAGCTGGCAGTCAGCACAGAGCCCGACGCGGGGCTCGAACCCACGAACCGCGAGATCATGACCTAAGCGAAAGTCCGACGCTTAACCGACTAAGCCACCCAGGCGCCCCGATCACACTCTTTTTCAAGGAGAAGAAAAGCAGCGAAGTGTAGCACTAGGTTCTAAGAAGTGTCAAAGAAGAAATCAGCTACAAAGCAGAAGTTATCTGACAGCGATTCTCCTTCATAAAGTAGAATTTACAGCTATCTAGTTAGTTAAGAGGTTCTTCCCTTTATTTACCAATAATTCTAAGCTAGATGCAGACTTGGCAAAAATGAGCAGTTTGTTGGGATACGTGGGATAGATAAACTTTCTGTCATCCTTTAGTTCTCCAAAATATCAATTACTATCCTGAACTGTTAAAGATAGATAAAATGTAGTACCAGGCAGGGGAAAGTCATTGATTCCCCTCTCCCCCATCATAAAAACCAAACCCCAAAACATACATATATTGTAAAATAATGAAAGATAAAAAAATTAAAAACAAATATAAGGTCTCTGTAATCGACAACTCAGAGATAACTACCTCTACTCTACCTATTGTTTTTTTATTTATGAATTTTAGAATGTAGATTAGTACATTTAGAATTGCAATATATAAATATATACTTATATTTTTTCTTATTGTTTTCAAGCTTAGAACACAGCAATATAAAAGCATTATAAATTATTTACAATTTTTAATGATGACTCAATACAGTATTTTATAAATGTACCATTTCATTGTTCCTTCATTTCTAGTTATGAATGTTGCAATAGATTTTTTAAAATTATGACATATTTTACTTATTTCCTTATGAGCAAAATTTAGACTCTAAGTGGNATTTATTAAAAAAAATATTTTTAATGTTTTATTTATTTTTGAGAGAAAGATAGAGACAAAGTGAGCAGGGGAGTATCAGAGAGAGAAGGAGATACAGAATCCAAAGACAGGCTCCAGGCTCTGAGCTAGCTGTCAGCATAGAGCCCGACGCAGGGCTCCAACCCACCAACTGTGAGATCATGACCTGAGATGAAGTCAGATGCTTAATTGACTGAGCCACCCAGGTGCCTCTAATGTTTATTTTATTTTTTTTGAGAGAGAGAGAGAGACAGAGCATGAGCGAGGGAGGGGCAGAGAGAGAGAGGGAGACACAGAATCTGAAGCAGGCTCCAAGTTCTGAGCTGCCAGGCACAGCGCCCAATGCAGGGCTTTAACTGACAAGACTGTGAGATCATGACCTGAGTTGAAGTTGGATGCTTAATCGACTGAGCCACCCAGGGGCCCCTAAATGTATACCATTTTAAACTCTCAGTTGCACATTCACTCACTGATAACTGTGCAGTTAATTAATAGTGAGTTTAAACTTTAAAAAAGTTTATTAGCAATTTGTTTCCTTAGTTTGTGACTTCTGTTCATGTCTCATACATGTTCTTCTATTGGGTTACAAATATTCTTCTTTAATATTTTTAAAGCTCCTTATATATGAAATTTTGTCCCATTTACTAAAATTATATCCTCCAGTTATTTCTTTTCTAAACATTAAAATGTTTAAAAATGGTCTTAAATATTTAAAAACTTTGTATACTTAAACCTATCAATATGTTCATTTGCAATTTCTTCCATTTTTGTTTGTGTTGCTAGGAAAGTTCTTTTCCATCTATCAGTTACATATTTGCTAACATTTCCCACTAATGTTTTATAATGTCACTAATAGCTTTTAGTTATAAATCCATATGAAATTTATAATATAAAATTTAAAACAGAAGAAGATACAGTATTTTTTCACCAAGTACACGGACTTATTTTATTATGGAAATGTTTTAGTATGAGAACTTTCAAGCATACACAAAATAAGAATATTACAACGAATCCCTACGCACCCATCATCCACAGCTACTTGTTTTATCTACACTCCTACTAAACTTTCCTTTGCCAGGATATATCTTTTCCCTATAATGAACTAGGTAAGTCAAGTTACAACTCAAGTTTTACACATATACTGACATCCCAGCGTCACCACCTTGATTTAGATACCTCAGGAGGCTCCCTCATATGTCCTTCTAATTAATCCTTATTCACCGTTTGAAATTGCAACCTCAATTCTGATCTCGTCCTCACAGGTAATTATGCCTCTTCCTGACTTTCATATAATGAAATTAATAGACTGAGATTTTTCTTGTCTGGCTTCTTAGTTCAACAGTAGGCCTGTGAGACTCATCCATTATTACTTATAGACATAGTTCATTCTTTTTTATTGGTGCATCTATTTGATTATATAAGTATACCACCATTTATTTACATAATCTCATGTGGATGGATATTTGAGTTATTTTCAGTGTTTGATATGATTAAAACTTTTATGAATATTTTTATACACGTTTTCATGAACATAAGCATTCATATCTGTAGGTATGTAGCCAGGATTATTTGGCACTGGATGAATGTCCAACTCAAAAAGATACTGCTAACTGCTGGTTATACCAATTAACATTCTCAAAAGTATTGTATGAAAGTTCCAGTTGCTTTATATCTTTGTCAACACTTGATACTCTTAGTATTTTATTTTAACCACTCTGGTAGGTATGCAGTGATACCTCACTGCAATTTTAATTACAATTTGCCAATTAATAATGTAATGGAACATTTTTTCATAAATTCTCTTTTATGAAATGCCTATTTATGGTTTTTGCCCACTTTTGGAAATGGGTGTGTTTTTCTTATTAACTGCTAACTATTTTATCATTAATTGGTAACAATTTTTATGTTCTAGATATTAGTCCTTTGGTTATGTTCTATTCTATTACATATGTGAATGTGTACTTATATATCATTGTATTACAATTGTATGTTATACATGCATTAATTATACTTTCTGTATTTCACTTTCTGTATTTCACTTTTCACTCTCTTAATGGGGTCTTTTTTTTTGTGACAATTTGGATTGTGATTTTTAATAGGCAAAACTGGCAAACCAGGGCTAGCATTGTACTTAATGGTGTCTTTTAATGACTCAATAATATTAATTTAATGAAATCTAATTAATTATGACTATTACATTTTGTGTTCTCATTAAGAAATTCTTTCTTACCCAAGATCATGAAGATTTTCTCCTTGAAGCTCCATTGTTTTATATGTTGTATTTAGGTCTACAAGACAGCTCAAATGAATTTAAATGTGTGGTGTGATATAGGGGTCAAGATTTATTTTAAAAATATGACCAAACTGATCTAGCATCATTTTTTATAAAGATAATTTTTTTCCCTGTTGAACTACAGTGGTATTTTTGTTATAAATGAAGTGATTATGAAATATTGTTCCCAGACTATGTTTTGTTTCATTGATCAAATTGATTATTATTGATAGCATACTGTCTTAATTACTGTAGCTTTATATCAAGTCCATATCCGGGAGTGTGATTCTTCCCTTCTGTTCTTCAAAGATTTCCCACTGACTAAAGCATAAAGTACAAACTTCTCTGTATGATTTATAAGGCTCTCTTTCAGAGGTAAAGCTTTTATAAATAACTACAGTGTCTGATACTTGCAGTAGAAGGCAATACATATGTGTTGATATGAATTAGGTTGGAATGTGACTTTGTATGAGTACACAGAAACAGAAAACAAAGTGAAACATGAATACTGCTATCTCATGTCCTTACTATGAAACTGGAAGATACAGATCTTGATCATTAAGAGTTAATGCCACCTTTTACAAAAGTTGCATGGAATGGGGTGAGGCAAGCGACATGCTGATGGTGACACTGGTGCTTCTTGAAACTCCCTTAAACTGGTTATCATGTTCCTATTGTCAAAACATGTTAAGTATTAGTATGAAGGAAGAGGAAAGGAGAAGGAAAATAAAGGAGAATTTTTTTTTTAGAAGAGACTTTTATCCCTTGCCTTCCTCCTAGCATGAAAATTTTAGACTACCTATGAGAGGTTCTCTGAGCATACTGATGTAGCATCCTCTATAGAGTTAGTTTTAGAGTTCAATTTTTAAGAGGCTATTATAGAAGAGAGGATGGCAGTCTGTAAAGTTATCTAATCTATAGTTTTGCTAGCACTGCTTAAATTGCTTTGGCAGGAATATCAGTGTGTTTCATGGTTGGAAAGAATTTTTTTGGTGTGTGGATAGTGAAAGCAATCATTTTCAAGTATGCTTGACAAATTCTACAATACAAAAATGACTGGTTAATGCTCTGCATTATGATTTAGTGCTATCTGATGAAAAGGCAAAAAAAAAAAAAAAAAGCCTTAAAAATGTCTTACTGGGTCTCTCTTATATTTTGATTTTCAAAGGTACACATTTCACATTTAACTCTAACTAGATTGAAAATACCTTTAATTTGGCTTTTTTTTGAGCTTCAAGAGCAATCTTTCTTAAATCCTCAGTCTCTTTCTGCAACTGTTCATTTTCTTGCTGAAGTTTCAGCCTTTGTTCACTGACAAATCCACAGTTTTCTCTCTCAGACTCCAATACATTTTGAAGTTTCTGAATCATTTCTTGGCAACGAGATATTTCTTCTGAGGAACTGATTAAAAAAACAAAAGGAACCTTTAATTAAACTTCATGATCTGTAACAGAAGTCAAGCAGTCTCTGTTTTATAGTATAGCTTTTGTTTTCTTTGTTCTGACCCATTTCTCTTCATTGAGAACTTAAACTATGTGGTTTCACAATGTTTCACAATTAGCCCGGCAAATACATTCAATTTAGCAATCTTAATTTTAATAAATTGAACAGTTACCATTCACCTAGAAAATCTATGTGAAACTTTTTTCAAATTTTACTAACACTGAGAATCACTGTGTAACAAGGACTTCAAGGGGGAATAAACTGAAGCTAATGGTAAGGAAGGTGAAGTAGGTAATGATCAAAACTTCTTACTACTTCAACTAACTCCATAGGAAGACACTTTAGCGGTCTAGATTACTAAATTACAGTAAGACTTATTTCATATCTTTCTGTTGCATGACTTAAAAATGGTGCTTTATAAACTCCCAGCTCTGCAAATCTCTTGTTTTATCAGTTTAAATAGGTTATAGTTCTTGAACTTTCTCAACAATGGATTATTGGGTGACACAACCTTTAAACACGTATGTTGCTTCAATATGCTAATTTATATTCCTATCTTTTAAAATTTCAATCTTTTCAATCCCAGCTAATCAACTACTGTGAACATTTTCTGGTCAACAGGTATCAGAGGAAATATATATGAGGTCTTTTAGTTCCATAATACTGTAGCTCTTTTTTCCTATTCAACTTTGGCTGATAAAGTTTCTGATGAAATCATGGATCTAGGAAATGATCATCAAAGGATGATAAAATCAGAAAGATGCTAAGATCAGAAATAATCACAATTTTTTTCCTTTTCAAATTTTGATTTAAATTTTAGTTAGTTAATGTACAGTGCAATATTGGTTTCAGGAGTATTCAATGGTTCATCACTTACATATAACACCAAGTGCTCATCATAACAAGTAACCCTCCTTAATATCCATCACCCATTTAGCCCATCCCCCACCTACTTTCCTCCATTAACTCTCAGTTTGTTCTCTAAGAGTCACTTAGGGTTTGATTCCCTCTCCCCCCACCTGTCAATATGTTCATCTGTTTTATTCTTAAATTCCACATATGAGTGAAATCATATTGTATTTGTCTTTCTCTGGCTTATTTCGCCTAGCATAATACACTCTACCTCCATCCATGTTGCTGTAAATGACAAGATTTCATCCTTTCTTATGGTTAATATTCCATTGTATATATATACCACCTCTAATTTATCCATTTATCAGTCAATGGACGTTTGGGCTCTCTCTATAGTTTGATTATTGTTGATAATGATGCTATAAATATCGGGGTGCATATACCTCTTCAAATCAGTATTTCTGTATCCTGTGGGTAAATGCATAACAGTGCAATTGCTGGATTGTAGGGTAGTTCTGGAAAAGAGTATGGGGATTCCTCAAAAAGTTAAAAACAGAACTACCCTAGGACCCAACAATTGCACTAAACAATGAATGTTTATTCATTTTTGAGAAGAGGAGAGAGCACATGCACATGAGTAGGAGAGGGGCAGAGAGAGGGTGACAAAGGATCTGAAGTAGGCTCTACGCTGATAGCAGAGATTTCAATGCAGGGCTCAAATTCACAAACCCTGAGATTATGACCAAAGCCGAAGTTGGATGTTTAACCAACGGAGCCCTCAGGCATCCCTCTTGCCATAGTTTTTGACTTAAAGTCTATTTGCCTGATATAAGATACCCCTGTTGTCTTTTGGGCACCATTTGCATGGAATATCTTTTGCCATATCTTCATTTTTAGCCTATGTGTTTCCTCAAATTTAAAGTGACCCTCTGGTAGGCAGCATATAGTTGGATCTTCTTTTCTAATCCATACCATTGCTCTGTCTTTTGGTTGGACAACTTAATCCATTTAAAGTAAATGTAATTATTAATAGGTAGTAACTAATGTGATTTTGTTAATTGTTTTCCATTTTGTGGTTCCTTTATTCCCATTTTAGTTGTCTTCCTTTGTGATTTGTTGAGTTTTTGTAGTAGTTGCTTTCATTCCTTTATCTTTTGTATGTCTACTACATTTTTTCTGATTAGCATGAGACTTACATAAAACATCTTTTATGAGTCTATTTTAAGATGGTAACAATTTAACTTCAATCACTCTTATTTCTCTATCCCCTCACATATTACATCTTTTTATATTTTATATCAATTATCACACATTATTGTACTTCTTGTACAATACTCTTATACTCTTATGTTTTAACTTCTATACTGGAGTTAAAAGTGATTTATGTAGTACTATTATGAGTCTTGGAGTATTCTGAGTTTGACCATATACTTTACCAGAGAGTTTTATACTTTCATATATTTTTGTTTCTAATTAGCATCCTTTCAGTTTCACTTGAAAAACTCTTTAGCATTTCTTAGACAGCAACTCTAATAGTGATGTACTCCCTTTTGAGCTTTTGTTTGTCTTAAAAAGTTTTTAATCTCTCTTTTATTTCTGATGGACAACTTTGTTGGGTATAGTATTCCTGGTTTGCACTTTTTTTTTTCTAGTACTTTGAATATATCATGCCACTTTCTCTTTGCTGCGAAGTTTCTTCTAAGAAATCAATTGATACTTTTATGGGGGTTGGAGGGAGTCCCTTGTATGTGATGATTCACTTCTTGTTTTAAAAATCCTTTTTTATTTTTGGCAATTTGATTATAATGTGTTTAGGTGAAGACCTCTTGATGTTGAGCTTATCTGTGATTATCTGAGTGTCATGGTTCTGGATGTTCAATTCCCTTCCCAGATTTGGAAATTTTCTATTATTATTTCTTTATAATCTTTCTGTTCCTTTCTCATTCTCTGCTCCTTCTGGGACTTTCATAACGTGTACTCTAATTCACTTTAAGATGTCCCATAACTCATGTGGGTTTTCTTCTTCACTCTTTTTCATTCATTCCTCTCTTTATTTTTCTAACTGGATAATTTCAAATGACCCCTCTTCAAGTTTGTGGATTTTCTTCTTCTAAATGATCAAGTCTGCTACTGAAAGTCCACAGAATTTTTCAGTTCAGTTCTTCAGCTCTAGGATTTCTGTTTGTTTCTTCCTAATGGATTCTATTTCTTTGTTAAACTGCTCATTTTGTTCATTTATCATTTTTCTGATTTTATTTCGTTGACTCTGTTCTCTTATAGCTCACTGAGTTTCTTTAAGACAGTATTTTAAATTTTTGTTAGGCAGTTCATGGATCACCATATCTTTTGGGTCAATTATTAGTTTCCATTATTAATTTCTTCTGGTGCTGTCATGTTTGCCTGACTCTTTCTTGGTATCTGTGTATCTGAAGAAGCAGATTCCTCTTCTAGTCTTTACAGACTGATTTTGGCAGGTAAAGACTTTCTCCTGCCAAGTCCCACAACTGATGGGACTGCTTCTGGGATTGTGGTTGAGCAAAGCTGAAACCATGTCATGTGGCTACTGCCAAGTTCATGGTTGGCAGGCATATAACCAAGGGCTCAGTCAAGTGTTGTGTCCAGTGAGTTTCTAAAGGTGCTCCTGTCATGTCACTGACCTGGTCCATATGTGACTAGGACAGTTTTTGAACTGTGGTAGGGTGGGACTAAAGTGGGGTCACAAGACTGCTTCAGGGATTGATTGCAGTCAGGTCTGAAGTCAGTGGGTCTGACTGGAAGCATCTACGGGTATAGCTTGTATTGGGTCTCTTGGGTAGTTGGCTGGATCCCTAGCCATGAAAGACTATCTTAAACTGTGGTACAGCAAAGCTGGATCCATATCTCATGGTTTTTGCTAAGTCTGCAGTCAGGGCCATGGTTGGCAGGCCTGTTACCAGAGGTGTGGCCAGGTGTGACTTCTGCTGGATAACTGTTAGTACTCCCAGAGCTGGGCAGGTTCCTGGGTGGACAGGACTGCCTCCAGACCACAGTAGAGTGGAACCAGAGCCAAGATGCAGGGGCAGTAAGGTCTGAGTTTGGTAGGTCAGTTATCAGGAACACCCACAGGCCTGACTTCTGTTGAGTTGCTTACTGGAAGAGGCTAGGTGCAGGACTGTCAATAAGTGGGGCTAGAGCCAAGTCCACATATTGATGGGGCTTCTTTGGCCCATAGATAGCCCCATTGTGTATGCTGGCATTGGTGTGTAGGACTGCCTCCCTGTTTTGGGGCTCCAACAGTGATATGTAACCTCCTACCTGGATCTCTAAGCTCTCACAAAGGCGCTTTTGTCCAGGAATGCCTTTCACATATTTGTTTCTGTGGAGGGACAGGGGCTGGGTACCTCCAATTCATTCCACTGTATTGCTGACAGTATTCCTCTTTATTTTTAAAACATCTATCAAACATATTCTGTAACAGATTGAGACTTCATGCAATTCAAATTAAGTTTTACTGTATTAAGTAACATTCTGGCAGGAAAGGTAGAAAATTAGTTAGAACGGATATACCAGATTATAAATTTACCATTTTAATAGACAATGTAATAAACATACATGAAGGATTATTACAGAATATTCAATAACAAAAGAAACATAAGCATAAACTGATTATAAAAGCAATAATTATAAGGAAGCTACTGTAATAGCTTAGTTAGTATGAAAAAACCCTAGTCTTATGAGCATTCTATTTAACTGCCAGAAAGGATAAATTTTAAATAAAATGGCATAATACTGTTAAATCTTTTCTTCTGAAACAAATAAGTTTTCAGAAATAAGCCTGAAAAAATCTATTTGGGGCTATCTTTTTTCCCCCCAACATATATATGTCGTATTTAAAAAAAGTAAAGAATATGTCAAAAAATATATGAATTCTAAAAGTGTTAACAGAAAATATAAAAGAATAACTTACTTTAATTCAAGTTGTTTTATTTTATTTTCTGCTGTCTTAAGTCTTAGCTGAAGATCATCTTTTGAACGCTCTGCAACCAGGCATCTTTGGTGCATTTCTTCTAGTCTTCTGTAATCACTTTCATTTACTTTGTCTTCATGGTAAATCTGCAAAACAAGCTTATATGTATTCCCTTACAGAAGAAAACTGTCCTAACAAATTATACAGTTTAGACACTTAAGTCAATGATAAATAAAAACCCATAATCATGTGTTTATCTGTTCCCATTGTAACATCCTAAAACATATCAATAATTTTGGTTGTTTCATATTTATAAAATAAAATGCTGAAGACTGACGTATAAAAATTGCTTATTTTTAAATTATTCATGCTTACTGTAAACTATTCAAACACTTTTAATATTTTAATTATTTATTTATTATATGCTTTCTTTTATTAACGTGATGTGTAATGTTGACTGCTTTGTGAATATTGAACCCAGGAACAAATCCCACTTGATAGTGTTGAATGTTTTTGTTTTTTTTTTTATGTATAGTTTGGATTCAGTTTTGTTATTGAGAATTTTTAAATCTATGTTCATCAGGGATATTGGCTTGTAGTTCTCTTTTTCAGTGGTGTCTTTATTTGGTTTTGGTATTAGGGTAATAGTGGCCTCATGGAATGAATATGGAAGTTTTCCTTCTTTTTCTATTTTAGGGAATAGTTTGGGATAAATAGGTATTAACTCTTCTTTAACAGTTTGATAGAATTTCCTGTGAAGTCATCTGATTGTAGGGATAGTTTCAATATTTTAAAAAGAAATAGCTGAAATAAATACTCTAAATGTCACCACTTAGAGAAAATTGTTTTGATTCAATTGCCTTGAATACCTTTCAAGAAAATTCTATATTCTGGTATTAAAAAATAGAGACATATGCTATAGAGCAATGAATAGAACTATCTGAAAGTGACTTCAGAATCTTACTGTAGTTTAGCTAGACAATGATCTAACTGAAATGGGAGTTTCTCTTTCCCCAACAGGAGTGGCAGTACCCAAGCTCGCCAGCTTCTTATAAGACTAGGCTTTCTACCACGACACAGGGCCTATAATATCCCAAGAACTACAAAATTTCCAGGTGCTAAGCAGCTCACATTTTCAGACAAATTCTACACAAAGCTCTCCTCTAAATCCAGACTGCCTGGCCAATAACCTGTATCTTCTTCCACTGAAAAGGCTGCTTTGTCACTCCTGCTCTATAAATAGGTAGAGTATCAGCAAGTTAATGTCCCACTACTAAAATACAGACCTATACTATAGTCCCAGCAGTGCTCTGACTTCAGCACAGTTGTTTGTGGGACAGTGGAAGAAGTAGGGACCTGTGCCTTCTCTTAAACTGTTGTCTTTAGTCTTTTAAGTTTTACATTTCCTCAATTAAGCCTGTTCCTTAATCTATGCCATGTAAATATTAAGAAATTCATCCCAGCCCTGATATATAGCAGGTAGCAATCTAAATGGGATCTATGCCTATGCCATAACAGATAGTAACTCAGAAGGAATCAACCCTGCAGGAAAAAGGTGACCATAAAGTACCACCTGGAATATGACATGTATACTTACATTATATGCTGCTTTGTAAAGGGTTCTTTTACTATCTGATGTCATGATCTTTTTATGTCAATAATACAGATATGTCACATGCTTTTTACTGATTGCTAAGTTTACTGATTTAGTTTATGCTATGTAGCACAGCATGTTAATATAGCTCTTCTTTGAAAATCAAATTCTGATGCTACCATTTAGTATTTGTTAGCATTAGGTAACTTACTTAACCTCTCTACAAAAGTTCTTAATACACCACTTAAAACACTGTATATTCTGCATCAAGTTTAGTCTCCCTTTTTCCCCAAGGTATTTTAAAAGAGTCAAATATTTACTGATGATAAAAAAGTTATCTAATAAATAAATTTTAAACTATACACTTCTCACAATATTTTTTCATAAATATCATTTGGGTAGTATTTTTCTACTTACAAAATAAAAATCTATACTTTTAAAAGGTTAAAATCAGAGCAATGTTGTAATTTTCTGGTTATACATATATTTGTATTTATAGATGGTCTATACCCAATAAAAGTTGGTACAGAATTTAAAAACACAAGGAAGATCAAGTAAAATTTAATAAGGTTTAAACAAGGATACCTACTTCAAAAAATGTACACCTTTAAGTAAAAAGTACAAATACTGTGGCCACTCTTATAAAGAAATATATTCAGGCATTACTAGTACTTGGGTACAGATTCTGAATACATTCCAGGTAAAAACACTCACTTATAGGGGTTGCTAGCAGGCAGTCTGATGAAAGCAAACAGTAATAGTGAATATCTGCAGTTGAGTTTTAGGTATTTTTTCCTTTTTACCTTTTCTAGTTCTTCTTCCACTGCTTTTTTCTCCCTAATGGCTCGTTCAATTTGGCTTTGTTTTTCAGCACACTCCTATAAATTCAATTCATATTGTAAATAAATATATTTGCAAAACCTTAAGGAAAAAGTGGGTATGTAAAATGATTTGTTCATAATAAGAATCCATACTTACCCTATCAATAGAGCATGACCATATTGATTATTAAACAAAAGCAAAAAACTTTATTCTTCAAAGAGCTGCCTATCTCAGGATTTCAGAAATTGCCTCCAGCAAAGAATGTCAAGGAATTCTAAGTAAACATACTAAATTGGTGACAGAGATTGAGGGATTCAAAAAAAGACCCCTTTCTCATACTAGTTTTATTCATATACTCTTATCATGTATTTTAATTTTTAAAAAACGTTTATTTATTTTGAGAAAGAGAGAGAGCAAGCATGCATGCATGAGTAAGCAGTGGAAGGGCAGAAAGAAAGGGAGAGAATCCCAGCAGGGTCCATGCTATCAGCCTGAAGCCCGACTCATGAACTGCCTGAGTGGAAATCAGGAGGCAGACACTTATCCCCTTCTCACTTATTTTAAAAGGGAACACAGAACTGGACAGTGACACAATATCCTGAGGATAACCTGTGGCCTAAAAAGCACATGTGTATATAAATTTGAAAACTTTGTTTTTTTTTTTTTTTTTTTTAAATATATTATTTAAAAAAATTTTTTTAAANTTTTTGCAAAACTTATAAACAGCCAATGGACATAGTAAATTTTATTGGCATGATCATTAAACATTTCTGCTCCTGGGGCACCTGGGTGGCTCAGTCGGTTAATCGGCCAACTTCGGACCACGTAATGATCTCACAGTTTGTAGGTTCGAGCCCTACGTCAGGCTCTGTGCTGACAGCTCAGCGTCTGGAGCCTGCTTTGGATTCTGTGTGTGTGTGTGTCTCTCTTTGACCCTCCCCTATTTGCACTCTGTCTCTCTCTAAAAATAAATAAACATTAAAAAACATTTTTTAAAACATTTCTCCTCAGAAGGCTTTAATCAGTAAAACTGAGCAAGAGTATCAATCAGTTAATAAAATTCAATTTTTGCAAATGAGACTAAACTAAACGCAACCATTATCATGGCTGGCTCCTCACAACTATTTATTTATTTTTGAGAATGGGTGTGATTATTTTCTGTTAATTGCAGATTATGCTTTGGATGAACCTGCTTCCTGGCAGTACACTACCAATTAATATTCAATTATCTTTAGCATAACTTTATTTTATTTTTTATTTTGAAAATGTTTGAGAGAGCATGTGCACCTGTGAGTGGGCGAGGGGCAGAGAGAGAGAATCCTAAGCAGGGATGGATCCCACGACTGTAAGACTATGATCCGAGCTGAAATCAAGAGTTGGGACACTCGGGGCATCTGGGTGGCTCAGTTGGTTAAGCCTCCGACTTTGGCTCAGGTCATGATCTTGCAGCCTGTGGTCTGAGACCTGCATTGGGCTCTGTGCTGACAGCTCAGAGCCTGGAGCCTGCTTCAGATTCTGTGCCTCCCTTTCTCTCTGCCCCTTCCCTGCTCATGCTCTGTCTCTCAAAAGTAAATAAACGTTAAAAAAATTTTTTTTAATAAAAAAAAAAAGAATTGGGACACTTAACCAATAGAGCCATTCAGGTGTCCCCAGTATAACTTTACATAATTTTATTTTATAAAGCTACTGTGTACCAAAATGCTTTTAAGTTTTAAAATAAGCTTCTAAGTTGTGACCCCTCCCCAAATGAATTCTGATTATAACGAAGATCTTAACCCTATGTTACAAATCAGATGATTAATCTAAATTTATCTTTCATTGGGGCGCCTGGGTGGCTTAGTCGGTTAAGCGTCCGACTTTTGACTTTCGCTTAGGTCATGATCTCGCGGTTCGTGGGTTCGAGCCCCGCGTCGGGCTCTGTGCTGACTGCCAGCTCAGAGCCTGGAGCTTGTTTCAGAGTCTGTGACTCCCTCTCTCTCTGACCCTCCCCTGCTCACGCTGTCTCTCTCTCTCTCCTAGAAATAAAAAACATTAAAAAAAATTAAAAAAAATTTTAAATTTATCTTTCATTAAGACAGAACTATTAGTGTACAGGAAATGAAACTTTAAACATTGCATATATGTTCATATATTAAGTTCGCTAATCTATGAAAAGGTAGTTTTATGGTGTGATATCTGGAATTTCTCCTATGTTGCTGTCTCATGTGATTTTTAATAGAATACTTTAAGAGCAGTTCAGATTCACAGAAAAATTGAGAAGTCAGAGATTTCTGCTATACTTCCTGCCCTCATAATATGTAAAGCCCTCCCCCAATTTCAACATCTCTCATTGTAATTATATGCTTGTTAATACTGATGAACTTATACTGACACAATATTATCACTCAAAGTCCATAGCTTACATTATAGTTCACTCATGGTGCTGTACATTTTATGAGTTTGGACACATTTATACACTTATTCACTTATTCACTATTATAGTACCATACAGAGTAGTTATACTGTCCTAAAAATCTGTTCAGACTAGGTTCTTTCATTTAATAATATATATTTAAGTTTTCTCCAGATTTTCTCATGGTTTGATAACTCATTTCTTTTTAGTGCTAAATAACTGTCACCTAACTAAAGGACATCTTGGTTGCTTCCAAATTTTGGCAACTGTGAAAAAAGCTGCAATAAACATCCATGTTGAGGTTATTTATGTGGACATAAGTTTTCAACTCCTTTGGATAAATACAGAAGAGTGCAATTGTTGGAAAATATGTTAAGAGTATATTTAATTTTTTAAGAAACCCATCAAACTGCCTTCAAAAGTTGCTATACCGTTTAGAATTCCCATAAGCAATGAATGAGAATTCCTGTTGATCCACATTTTCCCCAGAGGTTGGTGCTATCAGGGTTCTGGATTTTGGTCTTTCTAACAGGCATATCTGGTACATACGTGGTGTAATGAGTGGCACCTCATTATTACTTTAATTTGCATTTCCCTGGTAACATATGATGTGTAGCATCTTTCTGTATGCTTATATGTCATATGTATATGTTCTTTGGTGAGGTATCTGTCAAGGTCTTTGGTCTACTTTTTAATTGAGCTGATTTCTTATTGTTGAGTTATAAGAATTCTTCATATATTTTGGATAACAGTCCTTTGTCAGTTATGTCTTTCGCAAGTATTTTCTCCTAACCTGTGGTCTGAATTTTCATTCTCTTGACAGTATCTTTCACAGAGAAACTTTTCATTTTAATGAAGTCAAACTCATCAATTATTTCTTTCATTGATCATGCCTTTGATGTTGTATCCCAAAATTCATTATCAAACTCAAGATCATTCAGGTTTTCTTCTCTGTTGTCTCCTAGGAATTTTATAGTTTTGTGTTTTACATTTAGGGTTATTCATTTTTGAGAGACAGAGAGAGACAGAGCATGAGCAGGGGACAGCCAGACAGGGAGGAAGGCAAAGAACTTGAAGCAGGCTCCAGGCTCTGAGCTGTCAGCACAGAGACCAATGTGGGGCTCAAACTCACGAACAGTGAGATGAACTGAGCCGAAGTCAGACGTTTAACTGATTGAGCCACCCAGGCGCCCCAGGATTATGACCCATTTTGAATTAATTTTTGTGGAGGATGTGTCTAGATTCATTCTTTTACATGTGAATGTCTAATTGTCCTAGCACCATTTGCTAAAAAGACTATTTTTGCTCCACTGTCTTGCCTTTGCTTCTTTGTCAATGATCAGCTCACTGTATTTATGTGGGTCTATATTTTACTCCATGCTAGGTTCTATATTTTATTTCAATGATCTATTTGTCTATTCTTTCACCAATATCACACTATCTTGATTATTATAGCTTTAGAGTAAGTCTTGAAATCTGGTAGTGTTAGTCCTCTTTCTTCCTCTCCTTCAGTATTGTGTTGGCTATTCTGGGTCTTTTGTCTCTCCAGATAAACTTTACAATCAGTTTATCAATATCCACAAAATAACTTACTGAGATTTTGGCTGGGATTGCATTCAATCTATGGATCCGGCTATGAAGAACTGACATCTTGACTGTGAGTTTTGAACACGGATTATTTCTTCTTTTACTTCTCCTTTGATATCTGTCATCAGAGTTTTCCTCACATAGATTTTATATTTTGTTGGATATATATGTTTTTTTATATGCTAAGGTAATTGGCACTGTGTTTTTAATTTAAAATTCCACTTGTTCATTGCTGGTGTGTGGGAAAACAATGGACGTTTGTATAGTAACTCTGCATCTTGCAACCTTACTATGCTATAATTGCTTCTTTGTTCCATGCTTCTTTATTTTTTTGAGTTTTGGGGGATTTTACTTTTATTTTTTGAGAGAGAGCATACAAGAAGGGAAGAGGAACAGAAGAAGAGGGAAAGAGAGAGAGAGGGAGGGAGAGACTGATTCTTAAGCAGGCTCCATGCTCAGCGTGGAGCTTGACATGGGGCATGATTCAACGACCCTGGGATCATGACGTGAGCTGAAATCAAGAGTCAGATGCTCAACTGACTGAACAACACAGATGCCCCTCCCCTTTTTTTGATTTTCTACATAGACAATCATGTCATCTGCAAACAAATTTCTTCCTTCCCAATCTATATAACTTTTATTTCCTTCCAAATGGCATTAGCTAGAACTTCCAGTATGATGTTGAAAAGTAGTGGTAAGAGGACACAACATTGCCTTGTTCCTGATCTTAGTGGGGAAGCTTTTGGTTTCACAGCTGTAGGCTTTTTGTAGATATTCTTTATCAAGTTGAGGAAGTTCTCCTCTGTTTCTAGTTTACTGAGAGATTTTATCATGAAATGGGGGTTGGATTTTCTCAAATGCTTTTTCTACAGCTGGTGATATGATTCCCATGTAATTTTTTAATGTAGATATTAATAACAAGGTTGGATCACACTTCTGAATCTGGTGAATGGCATATAAAGAATGGTATATTATACACTACGCATCTCTCTACACCCAATCCACTATTTCACTGCCAAATGATGACTGAAAAAAATATTTGGTTAACCTCAAATAACAAAGTTAAAATGAGACAGAAAGTTGAAACCTTTATAGAGAAATATACTAATTCTATTAAAAATTCACTGTAATACTAAAGAATTTATTATTTTTTTCTTTCACAGTTTATTGTCAAGTTGGATTCCATATAATACCCAATGCTCATCCCAACAAGTGCCCGCCTCCATGCCTATCACTCCCCTTCCCCCCTTCCCCCCGTCAGCCCTTAGTTTGTTCTCAGTATTCAAAAAAAGAAAGTATTTAAAATTACTATTATTAAAAAGACTTCATGGATATTTGCTATTAATCACCACCAACATTCCTACCTTTTGGGCATGATATGATCAAGTGATACTAGACATTTTTTCAAGTACTCATGGAGTATTTCCAAAATCACACCCTACAGTGTACCATAAAGAAAATGACAACAAATATTAAGGATCAATATCATACAGACTATAAGCTATGGCTCCTATTTAACTACATTAGAAACCAATAATAAAAAGATATCTAAATACCCATGCACATGGAGATTCAAAATTAGACTTCTAAAAAATTCACATATCCAAAAAAGATCATATTGAATTTTTCATTTTATTTGTATAAAATATGGGCATTTATAACCAGTCTTTTTACTATTTGCTGTAGATTAAAGTTCATTCTATTCATTTTGAGAGATAGAAATCAGGGTAGGGGAAGAGAGAGAGGAGATAAAGAATCTGAAGCAGGCTCAACACTGTCAGCCTAGAGCTGAAGTGGGGCTTGATCCCATGAACCATGAGATTATGACGTGAGCTGATATCAAGAGTTGGATGCTTAACCAATTAAGCCACCCAGGCGCCCCACTATTTACTGTAGATTAAAAGTACTCTCTCTTATTTGGCCGAATTAAAACCTTGAGTATTAAGAGAAACTGTAAGAGAAATAAAAGCTCTGTTGCTCTCCAAAGGGAGACATGTGGGCAGAGGTAGACTGGCTCTGGCCTTTTCTAAAATCTACCAAAAAAAATCTGCACACTATTTTAAAGTACAAGTTTTTCTCCTTCCTGCAAGCATAACTTAGTTGGGGTTGGCTAAGTATACTTAACTTCCCTCCTTGACTTCATGTTTATGGTACAGGTGATAAAATTGGTACTTATGAATACAAATCAATAGCCAGTATCAGGTTATTATGTCTCAAACCATAGTCTGAGTTTCTGAGTTACCTAAGAAAATCTGCTTTATAAAGTAGTTGAACATTCTTCCTTCAAACATATTTCTTAATGTTTAATATTTCAAACACTTTTCAATTATTCAGTATAGTTCCCCATGGAATCAATATATCACCTAATATTTAATATCTCTAGAAAAATCCATTTAGCTATGTAGTATAACTGTTTCACTATAAATCCTAAGAAATACAATATTTTGCTCTAGATTGAGTTTATATAGCTCTGGTTGTTACACAATTAAGAATTATTTTTAAAAGCCTTGTAGATATTATCTAACACACATTCTTTTGGGAAAACGGAAAGAAATAATGTTCTTGTCCTTCCCGCGTTTACAAGCCATTAAATGATCCTGGACTGGGGTAAGACTTTCTTCTAAACTGTCAATCCGGACATAGCTAAATCAGTCCATGTAAGAGAACAAGCAAAACAGCGAGGTAATAGAAGAGGAAGTAAAACTTGAAAACAAAAAAGAATTAGACATGACTATTTGGCCACACTGCATCCCATTAATTTTACTTAATGATCCTACATTCTTCAAACAAATAATATTAAACAAAAAAATAACACTGTTTTTTATTCTATTACTCTCAAGATCTGTACACAGTGTAGACTAAAGTCTCATTACGTACATTACAGAGTCTGCAGAATGTGGAAAAAGATCTGTTCTTTCCTTCAGAGTTGTTTAAATATGAGTCAATGCTGGGAGCCACACTGCCCTCGCTGGATGACAGTCACAGCGAGGAAATGGCAGCGTTTGCACAGCTCCTGCCATGAGAAATGAAAACTGGTATCTCCTTCTGCTACTACTGGCTAATACTGGAAATGAGGCTGCTGGTATTGACCAGGCCTCACAATATTCCAGATCAGACCGATATTCCCCACACAGATTGCTCATAAGGAAAGGCATATTCCTGCCATTTCCAAAGAGATTTCAGATGAAAACATTGTGGATGATTGTTAAAAGGCTCTTCCTAAGGGCCTTGCAGATCCAAGACTTACATAATAAAGGGGGCTTGAGTCTAGCCCTGAGACAAAGAGCCTAATTTAGAGTTAAGGGTAGATATCCACCCCCACCCAATTGTTTCTGCCTGGAGAACTGGCCGCCCCCCACCTCAAGGCATTTATTATCAAGTATTTGGAGTGACTTATTCTGGCTTTGAATATGCTGATTGCTCCCTGTGGAGGAACCTCTTGAGGAACTTCTTTTGTGATTATGGGAGCAGAGGTGTCTCCTGAAAGACCTGTTTGACCCCTGCTCACAGAGAAGTAACCTCACCCTTTTAGGCTAAAAACATTGTCTGATATGCTGCATCTAAATCACCTATCTCACTATTGATAAAGGTTATGCAGAAGTCTTCTACAAATCTATGTTCTGGGAAATTCTTACATATCAAAGAAGTTTGTCATCAGAAATCATTGTCTAAGGCAAATGACACTTCTCTGCCATCCCCCAAACACTTATAAAATAAAGTTGAGCCCCAGTCAGGGCGGGGATGCCTGCCTGGTGACAAGAAAGACTCTCGGGCCTCTCTCACCCCTCTCTCGCTGACACTGTCCATCCTTCAGGGACGCCTGGACCCCAGCCGGAGCCGGTCTCCGACAAGTCAATAAGTATTTATTAAAATACATACTGTGAAAACATTGTGTTAGGCAATGAAGATAAAAGAAGGCATAAGACTTTTCTACTTCAAGGTGTTTATAATCTAATTGGAAAAATAAGATTTTATAAGGAAAGAGAGAAGAGGAGGGAAGAAAGGCGACAGGAGACAGAAAGAGAGAGAACTAACATAATGTAACATATTTGTTACAAGACATAATTCGTTGCTGAGTTTTGTAGTCAGCATTAAAAGTGATATACAGATTCAGAAAGGATTAGTTTGTGAAGTTGAAAATATCTTCCCAATCTCTGAAAATTCTTGCACGTTCATTCCTCTGTAATCAAGGTTATTAAATTCCATTCCATCAAATCTTAATGTTAAATTTACATATTTAATCTCACCTCTAGTCAAACAAGTACTCTTTTTCCTTTCTCCTCTTTGCCTATTTATTCTTCAGTACTTATTTCTTTTGGGAAGCTTGTCTTTCTTCTATCCCACTGGCATATTTCTCCCTACTCCCAGATGAACCTAGTATGTGGTAGCAGCTGCAGATGAGTGCTTAACAGCACGCTGTGCATTGTCAAAAAAAGTAATAGTAAAATGTGATAAATGCAATCTATCTTTCTCTCCTAGACCACAGTCTCCAAGATTACAGTTAACGTGTTTGTCTTGATTTTTAATCTTTTCCTAGCATCTAGCATAGTTCCTGGTTTAATAAGTATCTTCTGAATGGAGAAGAATGTGCATTGTAAGATATATTAAAATGTATCCTGGTCTTTAAAATAAGCAATATTCAGGTTGCCCGGGTGGCTCAGCTGGTTAAGCGTCCAACTCTTAGTTTCAGCTCAGATCATGATCTCGTGTCAGGCTCTGTACTGACAGCACGGAGACTGCTTGGGATGCTCTCTCTACCTCTCTCTCTCTCTCTCTGCCCTTCCCCTGCTCGCTCTGTCTTTCTCTCACTCTCTTGCTCAAAGTGAGTAAATAAACATTAAAAAAAAAAAAAAAGGCAATATCCAGAAGAAAATATCAATACAGTCTTCTAACCTACCATTTGAAGGGCTGAAAGTTCTTCTGTTAGTTGAGAAATCTGTACATTATACTGTTTTCTTGTACTTGCAATCTGTAATTAAGACATGCATAATCGTTTAGGTTCACAAAATTAATATCCAATATTTAGGATGATAATTTTGAGAAAAAATAAAATTGTAACTTCTATGGCATAAAAAATAAATAAGCACCTGAGTATTAAAGAGTCAAGAATTATTTTTAATTTTTTTAATGTTTATTTTTGAGAGACAGAGAGAGACACCAAGTGTGAGTAGGGGAGGGGCAGAAAGAGAGGGAGATACAGAATCTGAAGCAGGCTCCAGGCTCTGAGTTGTCAGCACAGAGCCCGATGTAGGGCTTGAATTAAAAAACTGTGAGATCATGACCAAAGCCAAAGTCAGCTGCTTAACTGACTGAGCGACCCAGGTGCCCTTAGAGAGTCAATAATTTATCACAACAGTGGAAGAAGAGTGAATTTCTAATAAAATTTATCATATTTGAAGTGAAAACTGGCAACATTTAAAAATATTTACATACTAATCCCTTACAGATAATAAAGTAATCATAGGTTAATAATAAATAAAATTTTATGAAAAATAAGTTCATTTTCCAAAATAAAAAATGTTTTAGAAGAATGGTATTATTTTATATTTTTATAAATTTCCTTAATGTGTGGCTCAACAAGGGGATAGCTAGATCCACATTATCTACTTCTGTGTTCAACCTACTGTTGTGTTCTTGCATATCATCAGCTTCTGGAAAACACCACTGCATACTCATCCGAAAAAGAGTTTAAGAAAACAGTAAACTAGAGGGGAGTGGGGAGATGGGCATGGAGGGGGGCACTTGTGGGGATGAGCACTGAGTGTTATATGGAAACCAACTTGACAATAAACTATTTGTAAAATAAATAATAAATAAATAAATAAAAAGAAAACAGTAAACTATAATTATGAAAGTAGGTGTGACCTTCCATACTCTCTGAACAACACTTTAAGAACAGCTGCCATAGAGCAAGTCAAGAGAAAAAACTGAATTACACACTAAAAATTAGTAACTTTTAAGGCACTTTTGTTTTATAAAAAGAAAAATATTTTCATATTGCATAAATTTCAATACTAAGTGAATTACTTTGTGAGGAAAACTCTTATTTAATTAACATTTAAATTACTTCAAAAACAGTATGATTTATGTGTACAAAATATTTTGAAGAATTTGTTACATCTCGTCAAGATGGCTCCTATGACAATATATTTTTCTAATAACTACTCATACTTTTTAAAAAGACTAAGGAGGGAGGAGGAATAAAGAAGGCAGAGCAGCACGGAGATCCTGAGCTTGTCTCATCCCTGAATGCAGCTAGATCAGCACCAAACTATTTTGAACACGTAAGAAATTGATCAGCTGATTAATGCAACAATCTGCATAATTTGAGTTTGTCCTTAACCTATTAGGAAAGATAGCTCAGGGTTGCAATAGACAGATCTACAGAAATTTGGCAGGCCAGAAAGGAGTGGATGGATATATTCAACATGCTGAATCGGAAAATTATGCAGTGAAGAAATCTTCATCCAGAAAAGCTGTCATTCAAAACAGAAGGAGAAATAAAGAGTTTCCAAGACAAATAAAAACTAAAGGAGTTCATCACCACTAAAGCCTTGCAAGAAATTTTAAGAGGGACACTTTGAGTGGAGAAAAGACAAAACAAAAAAGATCGAAAGCAACAAAAACTAGAAAACACTAGAGAACATTACCAGAAGCAACAACTCTACAGAGAACACAAGGGCAGTAAATCTGTATGTTTTAGTACTCACTCTAAATGTCAACGGACTAAATGCTCCAATCAAAAGACTCAAGGTATCAGAATGGATAAGAAAACAAGACCCATCTATATGCTGCTTATTAGAGACTCATTTTAGACCTAAAGACATCTGCAGATCGAAAGTAAGGGGATAGAGAATAATCTATCATGCTAATGGTTGTCAAATGAAAACTGGAGTAGCCATACTTGTATCAGACAAACTAGATTTTAAAATAAAGACTGTAACAAGAGAGGAAGAAGAGCATTAAGCATTATATCATAAGTAAGGGGTCTATCCATCAAGATCTAACAACTGTAAACATTTATGATCCAAACGTAGAAAACCCAAATATATAAATCAGTTCATCACAAACATAAAGAAACTCATTGATAATACTATAAATAGTAGGGGACTTTTACACCCTATTTGCAGCAATGGACAGATAATTCAAGCAGAAGATCAACAAGGAAACAATGGCTTTGAATGACACACTGGACCAGAAGGACTTAACAGATATATTTAGAACACTACATCCTAAAGCAGAAGAATGCACATTCTTCTCGACTACACATGGAACATTCTCCAGACTAGACCACATACTGGGACACAAATCAGCTCTCAACAAGTACAAAAAGATCAAGTGCATACTTTGCATATTTTCAGACCATAACACTATGAAAACTGAAATCAACCACAAGAAAAAATTTGGAAAGACCACGAATACTTGGAGATTAAAGAACATCCTACTACAGAATGGGTTAACCAAGAAATTAAAGAGGCAATTAAACAGTACATAAAAGTCAATGAAAATAAATACACAACAGCCCAAAAACTCTGAGATGCAGTAAAGGCAGTTGTAAAAGGTAAGTACATAGCAATCCAGGCCTTCCTAAAAAGGTAAGAAAGGTCTCGAATACACAACCTAAACTTACACCTTAAAGACCTGGAAAAAGAACAAATAAAGCCCCAAACCAGCAAATGAAAGGAAATAATAAAGATGAGAGCAGCAATCAGTGATGTCAAAATCAAAGAAACAGTAGAACAGATCAGTAAAACCAGGAGCTGGTTATTTGAAGGAATTAAGAAAATTGATAAACCCTTACCCAGACAGATCAAAATGTAAAAAGGAAAGGACCCAAATAAAATCATGAATGAAAAAGGAGAGATCACAACCAACACCAAAGAAATAAAAAAAATAATAATAAGAGAATATTATGAGCAATTATATGTCAACAAACTGGTGAATCTGGAGGAAATGGATAAATTCCTAGAAACATAAACTATCAAAACTAACCCAGGAAGAAATAGAAAATCTGAACAGACCCATAACAAGTAAAGAAATTAAATTAGTAATCAAAAATCTCCCGAAAAACGAGTCCAGGGCTGGGTGTCTTTCAAGGGGAATTATACCAAACATTTAAAGAAGAGTTACCACTTATTCTTTTAAACCTGTTCCAAAAAATAGAAATGGAAAGAAAACTTTCAAACTCATTCTACAAGGCCAGCATTACTTTGATTCCAAAACCAGACAAAGAGCTCCTACTGGAAAGGAGAACTACAGACCAATTCCCCTGATGAACATGGATGCAAAAATTCTCAACAAGATACTAGCAAACTGATCCAACATTACATTAAAAGAATTATTCACAACAATCAAGTGGGATTTATTCCTGGGATTCAGGGCTGGTTCAATATCCACAAATCAATCAATGTGATACATCACAAAAATTAGTTCTATGGACAAAAGACTGAAATGTAAGACAGGAAGCCATCAAAATCCTAGAGGAGAAAACAGGTAATAATCTCTTTGACCCTGGCCACAGCAACTTCCTACTTGACATGTCTCCAGAGGCAAAAGAAACAAAAACAAGAATGAACTACTGGGACTTCATCAAGATAGAAAGCTTCTGCACAAAGACAAAAACAATCAGCAAAACTAAAAGGCAACTGATGGAATGGGAGAAGATATTTGCAAAACGCATAGCAGATAAAGGTAGTATTCAAAATCTATAAAGAACTTATCAAACTCGACACCCAAGAAACAAATAATCCAGTGAAGAAATGGGCAAAAGACATAAATAGACACTTTTCCATAGAAGACATCTAGATGGCTAACAGACACATGAAAAGATGCTCAACATCACTCATCAGGGAAATTTAAATCAAAACCACAATGAGATACCACCTCACACTGGTCAGAATGGCTAAAATTAACAATTCAGGCCACAACAGATGTTGGTGAGGATATGTAGAAAGAGGAACCCTTCTGCACTGCTGGTGGGAATGAAAACTGATGCAGCCTCGCTGTAACAGTATGGAGGTTCCTCAAAAGAGTAAAAATAGAACTACCCTACAACCCAGCGATTGCACTACTAGGTATTTGTATCTAAAGGATACAAAAACACTGATTCAAAGGGGCACATGCACCCCAATGTTTACAGCATTGCTATCAACAATAGCCAAAGTATTGAAAGGGCCAAATGTCCAACCACTGATGCATGGATAAAGAAGATGCGGTATATATATTCAATGGAATATTACCCAGCAATTAAAAGGAACGAAATCTTACCACTTGCAACATTGTGGATGGAATTAGAGTGCATTATGCTAAATGAAATAAGTCCGCCAGAGAAAGGCGACCAGAATATGATTTCACTCATAAGTGGAATTTAAGAAACAAAACAGAAGAACACAGGAGGCAAGCAAAAATAAGATAAAAACAGAGAGGGAGGCAAACCAAAAGAAACTTTTTTTTTTTTTTAATTTATTTCTAGGAGAGAGAGAGAGAGACAGCGTGAGCAGGGGAGGGTCAGAGAGAGAGGGAGTCACAGACTGAAACAGGCTCCAGGCTCTGAGCTGGCAGTCAGCACAGAGCCCGATGCGGGGCTTGAACCCACGAACTGTGAGATCATGACCCAAGCGAAAGTCGGACGCTTAACCAACTAAGCCACCCAGGCGCCCCAAGAAACTCTTAAATATAGAGAACAAACACGTTTGCTGGTGGGTTGCTGGGTAAGGGGATGGGGTAAATGAGCAATGGGCATTAAGGAGGGCACTTGTTGGGATGAGCAATGGGTATTATATAAAAGTGATGAGTCACTAAATTCTATTCCTGAAATCATCATTACACTATATATTAACTAATTTGGATTTAAATTAAAAAACAAAAGCACCATGAGGATTATTGATACTGATACTATCATTAGTAAACATACGATCAACAAAGATTTTTGGAAAATTTCTAGATCTTATAAAATAGATTATTTCTAAAACATTATGTAAACCTTCTTTAGAACACTTACAAAATTGACATATATTTTATTTGGTTAATTAATAGAAGTTACCTTTCTGAAGACCTGACAAACATATGTGGGTCCATTTTAGCTCTATTTTAGATTTTGATGTAAACTTTGCCTATGAATAATTATATGAAAGATCAATTCATCCTATGGATGGGTCAGTGATAATCAGTTACTATTTATACAAGTTTGATGTGTTAGTGACTGTTTAGAGTGGTATAAATGTTATTATCTCATTAATTCTCATCAACAATCTGCTTAAGTAGTTAGTATCCTCATTATAGATGAGGAAGATTAAGGCACAGAGAAATTAAGTCATGAAGGTTTCCAGAATGTAAGTTTTGGTTTCTATGAGCCCAGTCATGTCCACTTGTCTGTCTCTCACAGAATTTTTTAAAAGTGTTTTTTTTTACCATCTTGAAATGATATGCAGCCAGCATAAGGGTTATGACCATAGTCATATATATTTTTTGAAACGTTTTTACAATACTGTTGATAAATTCAGTGACTTAAAAGTGTTCTACTTTTTAAAAAGACCGTGTATAACTACTGAGGCCGATGGTATATCATCAGTAAAATTATATGCTGCAGAGGTCATAGAAAGTTTTTCTGATGTTGGTATCTGATAAAATATACTGGAAACTTTGCTATGGGAGCAAAGACATTTATCTGGGAGGTAGGTAGTTTAATGTGGTTGGGGTTCAGAAGTCTGTAAGGGAACTAGAATCCTTTCTCTTACTCAACTTCACTTTCTTTCATTTTCTTTTATAGTTTGTGGATAGTAAGGATATCTATAAAACAGAGAGTAAGGCAAATTAACAAGAGATAGAAACAGAAAAGGCCAGTGATGGTACAAATACTGCCCAACAGGATGAATATAATTTTGGCCACCAACTTAAGCCATGACTTAAAATAAAAAATCAAAATCAAAACCAGAATCAAATAACTCTTTTTCACAAATTAAATTTTACTTGAGAGAGATCTGAGAAATAGCTATTTCTGTGTTTTAAAAAAATAAGCTATTATCATATTTTGTTCAGTTTTACAGCCAGAACATAAATATGTGATAATTTATTCATTATACTTGCTGTAGTTAATAAAAAAATACTTTTTAAGTCATTAGATGTAAGTTATTCCCAATTCAAAAGATTAATTCTACATACTTGGAGGACATGTCAAATTATAATAAATGGGACAATTACTACCAATACAGCTGAAAATTTTCAAACATTAAAAAATGTTTTAAAGTGTAAGTGATATAAGGAAATACATATATGTTTCATAAAACCTTACTGTAGTCTGTTTATAAAAATAATACCTACTCTTGAAATTCCACACCTGCAGAATTACGATATGTCGACAGTGAAAGATTCCTCATTATTCTATCTTTCAGGCTTAGCACTATTCGAAGGTTCATGTATATATCTCCAGAATTTTTTTTTCCATAGATGGTTACAACATTTGTTTGATAATTTGCAATTAAATGAAGACTTTATAGGAATGAAAACTCTACCTCTTAGTTGCTCAGGAGAAAGGCAAGTATATTAGCTTTATCTGACGAGACTGTTTAAAACAAGTTTACTTCAGTCTACCTAGGAGAGAAATAATATTGCCCACAGAAAAATATAGGTAAGAAATGAGTTAACACATTTATTTATCCAGTGGAGGAATATACAGTGCATCTAACTACCCTATAGGAGCTCATTTTAAAGGAAAGGAGTATTAGTTTTCAATCCTTTATATTATTTTCAAAGAAAGGCTTTATGAATATATAGGAAATCATTTTAATGTAAATATTATAGTAAAAATGAAAAAAAAACAATAGTTTTGCTAATCCATGTCTCTGACAAAAATATCAAATAAAAAAATTACAACCAAGGCTGGTAGAAAAGTGGCTAATTCCATGTCTGAGGTAGGGAAAGTACAAGATGAGAGAGGAACATCATTTATGCAAAAAAGTTACAGAAACAATTTGAGAATAAAAAAGCCTGATGGTAGTAGGTTATGACAAAAAATTAAAAAGACCAATGAAACCATAGCGATATTAAAAAAGGGGAAAACTCTACCATAAAATGACAGTTAATAAATGTATGAGAATGACAGAATCATTTTTAATCACTTCTTACAATATTCATCAGGCAAGGATTATTAATAGATGCTCAGACCACTGGATGATAGCTTTTGGTAGAGGGCATATCTGTACAGTCTTCAAGTATCTCCCCCAGTTATTTATAAAGTATACAAATGGACAGTTCTGGTCTTACTACCATAACCATGTGGTCAAGCTCAGCTTCAATCAATGCACAATCTGACATAGCTTTCTGATGTGATGAAGTGAAGATATACATTATCACTCTGCCAGAAATGATCTGAATTGAATCAAGAAGAAATGATCCATATTTCTCTGCTCCTTCCCCTGCTTACACACTCTCTTTCTCAAAATAAATAAACTTTAAAAAAAAAACAAAGCAAAAACCAAAAAAACCTATAAAGGATATTTTAGGGAAATATGAGTGTAGATTAAAATAATATTTGGGGCGCCTGGGTGGCTCAGTTGGTTAAGCGTCTGACTTCAGCTCAGGTCATGATCTCACAGTTAGTGGGTTCAAACCCCACATCGGGCTCTGTGCTGACAGCTCAGAGCCTGGAGCCTGCTTCCGGTTCCATCTTTCCCTCCCTTTCTGTCCCTCCCCCACTTAGAGTCTGCCTCTCTCTCTCTCAAAAATAAACATTAAATTTTTTTAAATAAAAAAAAAAAACAATACACACACACATATTTTAAGATATGGGAATAGTGATGTGATTGTGTAGTAAAATGTCCTTTCTCAGGGGAAAAAAAAATGCCAAGGTATTTAGGAATGAAGTGTCATTATGTCTGTAGTCCATGTCCAAATGGTTGGCAAAAAAGTGTATGCATATAAAGATAGAATGGATGTGGCAAGACATTAAGAATTATCTGGCTAAAGGGTAAATAAGTGTTCACTGAACAGCATTTAACCTTTTTATGGGTTCGAAAGTTTCTAAAAATAAAAAAAATACACAATTAATGGGAAACAATTACTCTTAGTGTTTGAGGGTAGAGCTCAAGAATCAATAGACTTATATTTACATCTAGTTCTGCTATTTCATAGAGGTAGAATCCTAAGTAAATTACTTATTTCAGTTTTTAAAATGGGTTTTTCATTTTTAAAACGGGTTTGTGTGGTTTCTTCCTCCACAATTCATGTTACACTTTCAAACTTTACCACACCACATATGAATTGATCCATATCCATACCAGAGAAAAGACAACCACATATAGGTTTTCCTTGCCTCTGTATATGAACATAAACCTACATTGCTCAGTTTCAACTTGAATATGCCTTATAATTCAAACCAAGAAACAACTCATTACTTTAATAAAAAAATATCAGATTTAGTCTTGATAACAGAATAGAAAAGAACACAATTCACAAATTGTATAGGTGCCAGCATGATGTGATCAAAGTAATGCCAGGCTCAGTACAGCAGGAGAAGGTATGGGTCTAAGTTCTGGCTTTAATTAGTATATAACTTTGAGTGAATCAATAATCTCTTGTGGGTTTCAGTTTCTTTACCAGTAAAGTAAGAGGTCAAACCTGATTTCTCCAGTCTTAGACTGCTCTAAGATACTGCAAGCAACAGATTTTTTTCTCTTAACTTCTTATGCATTCTAAGTTTCTTTCTGAGGCTTCTTTTTAATTTTATACTTCAGGTGTGTTAATCTTCCCTATATTCCTAGCCTAAACCTCTCTCCTCTCCAATGTCTTCTATCTCAGCCCTACTCTAGCTCAAACGGTAGGGACTACTCTAATTTTTACTTCAAATTTATCACAATTGATGCAATTAGCTGATAATTAGCTATGTCCATCAGGTAAAAACTTAGGTAGTAATTAGTCGTAAGTTGTGAAATTCTGTAAACTTGAATTTTAAATAATTTTAAAGTTTAAAAACTCCTTACCTCCTTCCTGCTTCTTACGGCAGCATCTTGCATCATCCGAGACAGTGTTTCTTTCATTTTCTCTATATCTTCTTCTTTTTGCTTCTCCTCAAGTAGAGCCTTCAAAAAATAATCACTTGATATTATTATAGATCACACCATTATTAACAAAGAAAACATAATAAATGGTTAAAATACCTATCCACTAATCACTTTGTGGAAAGCACACATCTTATTCTAAACTTCAGGGACATCCCCACTTGGAATCTTGCCTAACCTCTTATTTTCCCCAACCTCCTCACCTGACTTTATGCTAAAAATTTATTATTTTTCTCTGGTATTTATTTTGGCCAGGATCTCACTCTTTTAACCTCTATAAATCTTAGAGTTATTTTCCAATTTTCCTTTTTCCTTTATTCCCTATATAAAATAAGTCATCAACTCTAGGTATTAAAGTCTTGGGAAAAAAAATCTCTTGGATTTCCCCTTTTATCTGTTATTTGGTATTATTCAAATTGTGTCCCTTGTCACCTCATTCCTTGATGTTTCTATCTATCCAATCATTGTCATCTCCCAATTAAAAAATATTCTTATAATCCTAGTTCTGTTGTCAGTCACACTCTGTTTCTCTGCTTCCCTCTGGAGTAAAACTCCTCTAAATTCTGCACTTGCTCATCTCCAATACTTTTTTCTTACACCGACGCCAATCAGCTTTCAACCATCCATTGTCTGTCTCCATATTAATAACCTATAAGTCAATTTTGAGTATCTATCTTTGATCCATCAGCAGCACTTGAGATAACTGATTACTCTCTTTGCTTTGCTTTACTTTCTTTATTTGGCTTTTAGCACACCACAGTATGTGTTTTCCTCCTAACTCACTGACCACTCTTTTTCAGTCTGCACTGCTGTTTCTTCCTCTTCTCCTGAACTTCTTTAAAAATTACACTACCCATCAGATGGGAGACGGGTGGGATAGGTGAAATAGGCTATGGGGATTAAAGAGTGCACTTGTGATCAGCACTGATGATATCTGGAATTGATGAATCACTATATTGCACACCTGAAACTAATAGTACACTGTATGCTAACTATACTGGAATTAAAAAAAAAAACAAAACTGACTACCCAAGACTTAATTCCTTAATTCTTCATCTCCATCTATCCTTTGATGGTCTAATTCAGTCTCATGGTTTTAAATATTATTTATATGCTGACAACTCCCAAATTTACACCTCTAGACCAAATATCTTTCTGGGCCTGGAAGTACTCTAATTTTAGGCTTGACTGAATTTTTTTTTTTTAATCATCACATAATAAGTGGCCCTGTGTTTGGATTGTACTGTTTTCCAAAGATTCTACATACATTCCAACCTGTTTTTTTAAAATTATTTAATAAATTTCCTCCTGTTTAAATAGGTAAGCTAGTCAGAGGTTAAAGAGCTGTTTTTTCTCAAGAATTAACAATAAGGTGTATATTAATTTCAGGTGTACGACAGAATGATTCAACAGTTCTATACAAGTGTACTCTTAATCCCCTTTACCAACTCTTCTATCTCCCAACCCACCTGTCCTCTCTCAACCACCAGTTTGTTTCCATATTTAAAGAGTCTGTTTTTTTGATCATTTTGTTTCATAAATTCTACATGAGTGAAATCATCTGGTATTCTCTTTTCTCTGACTTATTTCACTTAGTATTATACCCTCTAGATCCATACATGTTACAAATAGCAAGATTTCATTCTTTTTATGGCCGAGTAATGTTCCATTGTATATATACACCCCATCCTTTTTTGTTCATTTAAATTCAAGTTCGTTAACATATAGTGTAGTACTGGTTTCAGTAGAATTTAGTGATTCATCACTTTCATATAACACCCAGTGCTCATCCCAACAAGTGCCCTCTTTAAAGCCCATCACCCACTCAGCACATCCCCCCACCCAACAACCCTCCAGCATCCTGTTTGTTTCTCTGTATTAAAGAGTTTGTTATGGTTTGCTTCCCTCTGTTCTTACCTTATTTTTCCTTCCCTTCTATGTTCATTTGTTTTGTTTCTTAAATTCCACATATCAGTGAAATCATATATTTGCATTTCTTTGACTGACTTATTTCACTTAGCATAATACACTCTAGTTCCATCCACATTGTTGCAAATGTATTTCATTCTTTTTGATTGCCAAGTAATATCCCATTGTATCTATATCTATATCTATCTATATATACCACCTCTTCTTTATTCATTCATCAGCTGAAGGACATGTGGGCTCTTTCCATAATTTGACTATTATTGATAGCACTGCTATAAACACTGGGGTGCATGTGTCCCTTTGAATCAGAATTTTTGTATCCTTTGGATATATACCTAACAGTGCGATTGCTGGGTCATAGGGTAGTTCTATTTTTAATTTTTTGAGAAACCTCCATACTGCTTTCCTAAGTGGCTATACAAATTTGCATTCCAACAGTAAAAAAATGTTCCCCTTTCTCTGCATCTTGACCAACATCTGTTGTTGCCTGAGCTGTTAACTTTAGTCATCCTGACAGTGTACCACATTTTCTTTATCCATTCATACATAGATGGGCACTTGGAATGCTTCTATGTCCTGGCTATTTAAATTATACAGTAATAGCTGTTATGATGTAACCACTTTGTGTGGGAGAATGGGACAATGAGGAAATAGGGAAGCATCACAAGAGAACTATAACAGGCTGTCTTCCGTGTCTGTCTGTGTGATCAGTTGACCCTTGGCTCTGGAATAAGCAACTGAAGGCTGCTTAAACTGAATGTGGGACTCCTCTAACAATTAAACAGTAAGTCCGGAGGGAGCTTAATATGCAGCCATAAACAGTTTCTTTAAGGGTCTGTTGACTTTGGACCTGAGTGAGAAGATTTGAGGGACAATGAGTGTTGTCACTACTTCTCTGTCCACTGTTGTTTACACAAAATTTTCATTTTTAGTGACCTGATGTTAACAATGTTCATATGACTGGGCTTCAGAGGGGAAAGATAATTTTGTTCTCTTCTTAACTATTCTAGCTAACTTAAGAGTTTAGAGCAATTCCCAAGCATATTATGTCTATGTTGTGCCTTTCAACCATCCTAAGAGACAGTATCAAAATCACAGATGGGATTATTAGCAAAAAGGCACAACAAGCACTTTGCATTCCTAGCTTAAATATGGATATTATTTCTTTTTTATTTATTAGCTTCGTAATATGTGATTTATATAGGTGGTTTTGTTTTAACACCCCTCTTGGAAAACCTCTACCATGTTAAAATGAAACATAAATAAAACAAAGTATTTCCTGTGTACGCCCCATATTTCCCAGTCGAGTATTAAGCATATGTTTAGTATTCAATAAATGTTGGTTAAATGAAGTAATGATTTAATGATCTCTACATAAAGGAGGCAACATTAAAAACAAATCTATCCACCTGGTGACTTCTTTAAACTATACACCGTTTATATAGAAGTAAAAGAAAAACTACGATATGTGATACATAGGAATCACAATTGTTAGAGGGTTAAAAAAAAAACAGTGGCATGAAGGTTCCACTTAATAAATCTTGTCAATTAAGCTTTTGCTCTATTAGAGTAATTATGTAGGTGATGAAGGGGAAGTAAAGAAGAGTAAGATTAGTCTGATTCAATGAAAAAAATGTGTAATTTAGGAAAGTGCTATAATAGTTTTTATAAAGTATAAGACTATAGGGGGTGAAGATTATTCACATAAGGACTGGAAACATTAAAGTCTGATAATAAAAGTTCTGGGAGAGGGTTGACATTTTATTGTCTTTTAAAAAAAGTATCTTTATTTTATTATTTATTTTATTTTAATTTTGTTTCTCTATACTCAACATGGGGTTCAAATTCATGTTCTTCCAAGTGAGTCAGCCAGGTATCCCTATTTTATCATATTTTGTGGTTAAATCTTAACATGAAGAATATAGTATGTCTATCAATGGAAAGCACAGCAATATCATTTTCATGTGTTTATTCTGTAGTTACTGGTTTCCTTATTATTAGGTTATATGGAGTAATGTTCAGTATGATATTATTTTTGAACATATAAGTTTTCTTACCTGATGTTTTTGAAGGTTAGCTTCTTCTAGGAGCTGCATGCTATTTCTGGCTCTTAAAATAGCTTCGTATTTTTCATTTTCTAACTCATTGCATTTTGCTTGTAATTCTCTGGTTTGTTTTTCCAAATGTGTTTTTTGTGCTCTTAATTGAGTGGCTTCTTGGATTGCTACACAGAGTCTAAAAGTAAATAATCACATTGTGAAAGTTAAATATCTTTAAAGAAGGAAAATAGGAGATTTAGTGAATATCTAATATAGAGCAAACATTATCCTGGTTACTTTCATATGTGTTTTCTCATTTGATCTGCACAAAAGTTTTGTAAAGTCAGTTTCATTATTTACATTTTAAAGAACAGCAGACCCAGAGAGATTAAACATGTGATTAAGTCCATATGGCTAATAAGCCATGTGGGGCTAAGAATGAGCCTAGATATTGTGATTCTAATTATGTAACACTTTCTACAGTATCACATTACATTATACAATTACAAGACAATGTTTTAAAGCAAATCCTTAAAGAATAAGTTGTTCTTTCTATTTATATAGTCTTTTAAAAATTTTCTTTTTGTGCTTGGCTCCCTTTTCCCACTCTCTACCCAGGTAAACCATGTTAATTTATTAATGTATATCTTCAAATATTTTTCTCCATGTTCATAAAATCATATACACACATATATGCATGTACACACATAGATATGCATGCAAAGTATATATACATTGGTCCATAGGTATTTAAACATAATTTTTTTGTGTTACAAAAATTAAGATCATGGGGAGCCTGGGTGGCTCAGTCAATTAAGCACTGATTTCATTTTAGGTCATGGTCTCACAGTTTGTGAGATCAAGCCCCAAGCCGGTCTCTGTGCCGACAGCATGGAACCTGCTTGGAATTCTTGTTCTCCCTCTTCCTCTGCTCCTCCTCTGTTCTCTCTCTCAAAATAAACAAACATTAAAAAATTAAGATCATAATATATACCCTTTTCTTCACTTGTTTTTCTCATTCAATATCTTACAGAAGAAGTCCCCTCAAGCAATACATCCAAAAGCTCTTTCTTTTCCTAGTCTGATGGATGGAACTTCATTTCACTATTAATTTGTATATCCCTGAATACTAGAGAGTTTAAACACATTTTTAGTTTGTTAGCTATGTGAATTGCCCCCTTCAAACTTCCTCTTGATATCTTCTGCCAATTTTTTTCTGATGGGCTATTTGCTTACTCCTTTATAGGAATTCTTTGAATATTAAATTATAAATGCTCAGGTTGTTCTGTATGCTACAAATATCTTTCCCAAATATACTTTTTTGATTATTGCTGCTTACTGACTAGGAAATCTTCACTACACTAAAAATGTTCACTTTAATACAGCTAAATTTGGGTTTATTTTTCAGCTTCCAGAGTTCATTTTTTAAATAAAGACTATCTCCCTCATTAACAGATTATTGATGTAATTTCATAGATTTTCTCAAAAGATTGCTATGACTTTAATATTTTTAACCGGTAAATCTTTAGTGCATCTGGAGTTTACTTCTAAATGTGTTTTAAGAGAGGAATCCAATGTAACTTTCTTTCAGATTGACGGGCAGGTGTACAAATACCATTAGTAACTGAAGTGAAATAATCCCTTCACCATACTAAAATATGCAAATATAATGATTTACTTATGGATTATCATGTCTCATCGATCTACATGCCTATTCTATACCCAAGTCATATCAATTTGATTATGGCTTTATAATAGGTTCTGATAGATTCTGGTATGACAACTCTTCTTTTCCTATTTATACTTCTCTTTGTTATTTTCAGACATCTTTTTTTTCTAAGTGGTGTCAGGAGAAGCATTCTCGATCCTATCCCCATGCCCACTACCCACATAGAAGAACTGGGAGAAAACTTCCCTGCTCCAGCACACCTCAACTCTGCCTACCTTTTATCTATTTTTAATAACTTTTTTGTTGTTGCTATTGTTTGGTATATCTGCTTTATTCATTTTTTTAACTTTTTAAAAATGTATATTTATTTTTGAGAAAGAGAGAGAGGGGGAGGAAGGAAGGGACAGAGAAGGAGGGAGATACAGAATCTGAAGCAGATTTCAGCCTCTGAGCTCTCAGCATAGAGCGTGACGTGGGGCTCAAACTCACGGACCATGAGAATGAGCCCAACAAAGTCAGACACTTAACGAACTGAGCCACCAAGGCACCTGTCTGCTTCATTCTGAATGAAGTGAGTTAAGGTCTACTACAGTTTTAATCAGGGTTCTTAGCTGCCAGTAGTAGAAGCCAACTCTAATTTAAGCAGAAAAAAGTTTATTAAAAACGATATCGGTAAGTTCACAGAATTACTGGGAGAGCTGGAAAATCCAAGTTTGAAGCTTCGTAGCAAGAAATAAGCCTAAAACTTCACCACAGAATTAGTTGATTCTCTCATAAAGAGCTATAATCTGGGGAATTACCTAAACATGGAAGGGAAATAAGATGCAGATGGCTCAAAATAATGATCATAACTATATTCTATCAAATCACCCTTTCATCAAATTTCTTAGCTTTTGCATCACATATTTAGCCAGCCTACTACTTACTATATGTAAGTTTATTAATGTACCTTTTTCAATATGGTGTCATTTTTCATTATGTAAAGTCCCTCTTTGTTCTGTTTACTGCTTTTTTACCATGAAGCCATACCTAGTGTAATATTAAGACTCACTCCTCCTTTCTTTGTTATTTATAGTTGCTAATATGCTCCACTAAAACCTTTACTATTTTTATATATTTACTTATTTATGAAAAAGAGAGAAGGAGAAAGAATCTGAAGCCCCATGTGGGGCTCAATTTCACAACTGTGAGATCATGACCTGACCCTAAATCAAGAGTTGGGTGCTTAACCTACTGAGTCACCCAAGGGCCCCTAAAACCTTTATTTTAAATTTTAAAACGAATCCTCTTCATCTTTCCTTCCTTGAGATCTTTGTTCCAGTTCATTTATCCTTTGTTTTAGGTATTTTATAATATAACATATTGGTGGGCCTTGCTTTTCAATCAAAATCTGCAAGTCTCTGCTTTTTACTGGAATTCAGTCTTCTCATATTTTAATGTGAGGATTTATATATATGACATTATTCATTCTATTTTACTTTAGTTAAAGCACTGGTGGTAGAAAATGAAGCAGTCCCTATCTCTCTCAAAGAGGAATAGAGCACATGGCACTTTACTAGCATTAGTTCAGTCATTAGCTTTTCCATGGTATCTTAAGGGTCAAGCAGAGCAAGTGACTCATGAAGGGCATATGCCAATTTCATCTCTCAAGAGCATGCTTTGTTTAGGATCGTGTGCATTCCAATCCTCAGTCAAGTCTCTCTGACACTCACCTCAAGGCTTCATAAACACACATGTCAGAAAAAGCCTTGCAAACAAGTTTCACATGCATTCAACAGTCTAGCAGCCCAAGCAACCACTTGGCTCTGTAAAGTGATACTGGTGTTAGGAGTGCAGTGGAATTACAGTAAAGCAGAGTCAGATCATCAGCTTCAAAATATATAGGTTTCCACAATGTTATAACATAAAAGGTGTGTTATTACTATTCTTACTCTAATAAAGGTCCTTTACATGTGCTATAGCCAAACCTTGTAGGAATCCTTTTAACTTGCTAAAATTGGGTCAAGTTCCATCTTCGTAATAATGGTAACAACAAGGATAATAGCAAAAACTTGTAATAACATTCTTTGTGCTATGTACTTTACGTTAAGGAAAATGTAATCCTCAGTATCTTCAACAATGCTATGAGATAGCTTATATCATTAATTTATGATATAGGAAACAAGGTTATATTACATAAAAGATATTAGATAGGTTATATCATTACAATTATTTTATAGATGAAGACAGAAAACTACAGAGAGGATAATCAGCACACCCAAGGTTATTTATCTAGTTACTGGTGAAGCTGGAGTTTGAACTCTCTCTAGGTCCAAAGTCAGTCTTCCTAGTAAATACACTATACTGCCAAATAGAAACTTCCACTTAAATTGTACAGATCCAACTCACAGATCTATGTATCTAAAACTACACAGCAGGGGGCTGTCATTTCAATTAAACTGGAGGTCAGAAGACATACCAAAATCCAGGGTATTGAATGAAAGTTTGAATAGTGAACATCAGTACTCTCAGACCCCTTCTTCAACTATGGAATACACTCAGGCTTGTGCATTTCTACTCAGCCCACAACAGAAGATTAATGAATCCTACCCTGGGAAAACTGGTTCAAGAAAGATTCTCATATATGGGGACTGCCTAAGGAAAATGCTAGCTTACTGACTAAACATAATACAGTAAAGTCTTGCAGATCTCAATCCACTTCTGCCCACTTAGCTTCTTATCTGTTTTCTGGTGTCTTAGTCTTTAATTTTTTTTTAAACTGAGATATATTTGATATATAACACTGTGTTAGTTTCAAGTGTACAACATAATGATTTGGTATTTGTATACATTGGAAAATGTCCACCACAGTAAATTTAGTTAATATACACCACCACATTCAGCTACAATTTTTTCTTATGAAAACTTTTAAGATCTATTTTCTTAGCAACTTTCAAATATACAACACAGTATTATTAACTATAATCACCATGTTGTACATTACATCCCATGACTTCTTTTCTTTTATAACTAGAGATTTGTATCTTTTGACTATCATCCCCCATTTATACTCCCTCCCTGGCAAACACAATTATGTTCTCTATCTATGAGTTTGGTGTTTAAAAATATGGAATGCTTCACAAATCTCCATGTGGGACACCCTAATTTTCTGTATTCCAATTTTTACTATATGTGCTGCTCAAGCAAATGCTTTGTTGTCTTATTCTTAAATATCAACAGATAGAAAAGATCAGTAAGCATTTGAAGAAATACTGATGGGCAAATAGAAAAAAAGGAATGTAGAGAGAAGAGAGATAATGCAGATAGCAGAAGAAAACCTTATTTTACATATTTAATACACTGAGCTAAGATATAATATCTATTAAATAAAAATAAGCTACTACAGAAAAAGAAACAGAAGAAACCACTCTTTAAAATAAAATTTATGATAGCTAAAATAAAATATTCAACAGATGGTACATTTGGACGGCTCAGTTAGTTATGTGTCCAACTCCTGGTTTCAGCTCAGGTCATGAGCCCATGTTCCTGAGTTTGAGCCCTGCAGTGGGCTCTGTGCTGAGAGCATGGAGTCTACTTGGGATTCTCTCTCTCCCTTTCTCCCTGCCCCTCCCCTGCTTACTCATTCTCTCTCTCTCAAAATAAATTAATTAAAAAAAAAAGTCAACAGATGTCTAATTAGAAGAAAATTTAAAGAAACCTCCAAGAAAGGAGAAAATAAATGGAGGAATGTAAAATAAGAGGGAAAAGATAAGAAAATTAGGCAATCGACCCATAAGGTCCAATATAAAACTCATATTAAGTTCAAGAAAAAAGAACAGAGGAAAAGAATGAATAAAACTATCAAATGAAAAAACCTATAAAAATTGCTTTTACTGAAGGACGTGAATTTCTAGACTCAAGTGTCTCCACTAAGATGCATGAAAAGAAATTCTCACTGAATATGCACACTGTGCAATTTTAGAACACTGATTATGGTGGTGGTGGGGGGTAGATGATCCTAAAATTCTTCAGAGGGAAAAGGAAAGTCAAAAAGAAAATATTGGAATTTTGAATGACATAGGAAATTTTTCCTACAGCCAAAGACTAGAAACTATAAAGAAGATGTCAACATTCTAAGGAAAAATGATTTAAAACCTTGGATTTCCAATCTATGATTCATTACTCAAACAACTATGAAATACCTTTGAAGCAGGATAAAAATATTTCTAAATAAGCAACATCTTAATAAATGTATCCCATGTATACTCAGGAAGCTGATGGAGAATGGTATCCATCAAAATGNCATGGGGATGCAAAAGACAGGCTCTAACAAAGGAATGGCAAGAAGGAAATCCCAGGACATAGTGAATTAAAGTTTTAAAATGAGACTTTGCATCAGTCCTAGTGAACAGTTTGAGGCAGGGGATGGAGGGCATCAATGTATTTCTTCAAGAAAAGGATGTGATTACAATGATCTCATGTGGTTGACCAGATTGAGAGTCATTTCAGAGCTTTGATAAGAATATTTGACCAAGAATTAGTATAAAGTACATAGAAAACTTACTATGTGAAGAAATGAGATAATTAACAAGAATCTATTTTTCATTATAATGCTTGTGGTACTATACAATTTTGAAATAATACATACATATTTCCTTTGATAAAAATAAAGTTAAAAATGTATAAAGCCAACTTATAACTATTTAATGTATAAAACCTGCCTTACAGAAATAATATATTAAATAATTTTATTTGGTCAATAGCAATATTAAAATATTCATATTGATTTATAAACATTTCATAATAAACCAAAGAGCTGTAATTTGGAAGATTTAAGAGTTTTATTCTTTGTAACACTGAAGACTGCTTTATTCTTTGAGACAGCTTATTATAGAATTTTTCTCTACCTTGTTCTATTTCATTAAGACCATTAAAACAATTAAGATCCAAAAACCATTTTTACTGTTGAGAATAATTATCATCATTTGTTAGTCTTATAAGTAGACTATAAATACTTGTTCCTCCTTCAAATACTTGTTCACTCTATTAAATACTAAATCTTATAGAAGATAAAGGTTGCAAGTGAAAAGAATTGTGAATTTTCTAGAAAGAAGTTAACTTTAGTTTAAAAGAAGGGGAAGATTTGAGAAAGTAAAATAATAAACATGGTGCTAGGTCCTCTACATATTCTTATCTCATTTAATCCTAAAGAAACTGCAGCTAAATGAGGCTGGTTAATTTCTCCAAGGTACAAAGACAGAATATACTACAACCAGAAATGAAAGCAATTCTGTCTGTAAATCTCAAAATCTTTCTACTCTAACAATTTATATTCCTGTCCCCAAATACCCTTACCTTGAAAATACCATTAAATTAATCTTCATAAAATATTAATTTCATCATGTAGTCCTGACTCAAGAATCTGTAATACATCACATGAAATCCAAATTTGACTTTATCTTCAAGGCTCTCCATATTTTATCCAACATATTCACTAATTTCCAATTCATGGGCTTCTATTCCACTTAAAAATCAAGGCCATATTTCAATATCTTTAATTAAAGAATTTATGTATTCTATTATGCTTAGAGTAGGGATAACAAATAAAAAGCTGAACAATGATTGGAATGAGAGTCACTTTCCATCAGTCACCTAACTGAATATTTCATAGTCCTATTTGCATATTCTCATTTTAAAAGAAATATCTACTTTAAAAATATGAAGAGGTAACTTAGCAATCCCACTCATTTAACTTCTGCCTTATTCAAGCTGAGCATATACAAACCAGCAAAATCTTTCCAGAGAGAACTGTCATTCCCTGGAGGTAATTAATTCCCAGGATCTATGAATCATCTAAATAGGGGAATGGAGGGAATCCATTCTTTAAAAGACAAAGGAAATAGCTTAATGTTTTTTAGATGCTTGTGGCATTTGAAAGAATCACAAATAATACTTTTAAAAATAAATAATAATTTTAATAATGCCAATAACAAGCATCCATTGAAGCAAAAATGTCTTTGATTTTACAGAACAAAGATGACAATTAAAACCACTTTTCTTTCTTTCTTTTTAAAAATTTATTTATTTATTGGGGAGGGGGGAGAGAGAGAGAGAGAGAGAGAGAGAGGGAATTCCAAGCAGGCTCCATACTGTCAGCACAGAGGCCAACACGGGGCTTGATCTTACAAACTGTGAGATCATAACCTGAGCTGAAGTGAACAGACGCTTAACTGACTGAGTCACCCTAGTGACCCCAAAATATAGCTTTTCTAACTGTCAGTTCCATTAAATAAGATACTTACACCTAAAACATATTGGCTGAATGTTACTCAGAAACACATATCAAATGGAGGCGCCTGGGTGGCTCAGTCGATTAAGTGTCCAACTTTGGCTCAGGTCATGATCTCACGGTTTGTGGGTTCGAGCCCCGCGTCAGGCTCTGTGCTGACAGCCAGCTCAGAGCCTGAAGTCTGATTCTGATTCTGTGTGTGTGTGTGTGTCTCTCACTCTGACCCTCCCCTGCTCACTCTGCCTCTCTCTCAGAAATAAAAAACATAAAAAATTTAAAAAAAGAAACATATTAATAGCTCTGCTTTCTCCTATATAAAAATACAAGAGATTTTTTAAACTTTAAACTATATAATTGTTTTTATCATAACAGTAATAATATAAGCTTAATAGCTCTTAAAGACAGCCACTGTAAAAATTTCCTTTTCAGGTGGCTAGCTGAATATTGGACTTTAAAAAATATCCTTAGATTTTCTAACATATGTAGTGATCTCTTCTTACAGATCTATTTGGTTAGATCATATTACAACTTTATACTAAAAGCAAAACAAAATAAAACAAGAGTAACAAAACCCCCCAAAACCTCAACATTAAAAAGACAACTAAAAGCACTGCTGAATGAAAAAACAAAATTGAAGAAAACACAAAAAACAAAAAAGGCTTGGTTCTTTATGATTCATTACTATCAGAATCACAAGGAATTGATATTCACTATTCAGAGTTCACTGTCTCAAGTCTCTAGGATTTTTCATAGCATAGAATAGCCACTAAGATAACAGATATGAAAATCTACAGAGATTTTTTTCTCTAAGGTTAACACAAAGAAGTTCAGGAAAGTAGTAGTACAATAAACTCAATCAATCAACTGCTGAAAAGTTTAGGTAACTGAAAAACAAAAACCCAAGACCCTCGTACTTAAAAATTATTTCAAGTTAGTAGTTAAAATCAACTAGTTATCAACCTGCTATGAGAAAAATAAATTATTTTTATTACTATTTTGAAGCACAGGAAACAAAAGGTTAAACATACTACTTTCTCTTCTGAACAAACAATAAATTAACCGTGGATCTAAGACCAGAACAGAGATCTCAATTTTTAATGTGCTAACGTCAACAGACTATGAGATTTCAATCAGAGTAGATTTTTCATCTAAAAACCATAAAATGAATTTATGGGCTGTGGTCACTTATCTTTAATTGATTACAAATAACAATTTTCAAGTCTCTTAAGGAAATATCCAACAAGGACTAGAAAATAACAAAAACAACAAAAAAATTTCTGAGTGAACATTTACATTATGATAGCAACTAAAAACAATCTAAAGAATATATTTAAAAAGTAGTCTAGATCTTCAAAGATAACTGAAGTTATTGTTCCAGAAGATTCCAGGGCAAACACCTGTAATGACTTCTTGAGTACTTTTTCTCTTGTGTATCTACTAATAAGTAGGTTCTACCAATTAGTTTTTCTATATAATTTTTACTCAAGTTTTTCTGCTTTAAGATGGAAAGAACAGTTTTGATTTGGGGATTCACTTAAGTTGACAATGACTGACTACTTTGGGGAAAAGGTAAAACAGAAATAGTCTCTGAATATACACTCAAAACATACCAATGTTTTGACCATGATTTTTTAAAATAAATAATGTCCAGTGAATCATATTTTAAACCTATGATTATTCTTTGTTTAGCACTTATAAAATAAATATCTAGAAAATATTATAAACTGGGGCACCTGGGTGGGTTAGTTGGCTGAGCATTGGACTCTTGGTTTTAGCTCAGCTCATGATCTCATGGTTTGTGGGTTCGAGCCCTGTCTTGAGCCCTGCATTGAGCCCTTTGCTGACCATTGCTTGGAGCCTGCTTGGGATTCTCTGTCTCCCTCTCCCTCTGACCCTCCATACCCCTTATCAAAGTAAATAAACATTGTTAAAAAAGATAAAGATTAAAAAAAAAGAAAATATCATAAACTGAAATTCTAATGTGGAATATCTATTGAAGGTGATAGAGAAAGCTAGATATATTTAACAATTTACCTTTTTTCTAACTGTTTTATACTAGATTGTAACTGCTGTAAATGCCTATCTGATGCTTCCTCTCTTCCCTGGGCAGACAACATGTCCTCCTCCTAGAAAATAAAGAAATTGGAATCCTGATTATATGAAAATATATATTATACAACATAATTATACAACATAAAATAATTCAGTCTATAAAGGTATGATACTTCTAGAATTTATTATTTAAGTTTAAAGAAGGGATATCAGGGGCACCTGAGTGGCTCAGTCAGTTAACTGACCAACTTCAGCTCAGGTCATGATCTTGCATTATGAGTTTGAGCCCCATATAGGGCTTTGTGCTGACAGCTCAGAGCCTGGAGTCGGCTTCAGATTCTGTGTCTCCCTCTCTCTCTGCCCCTCCCCGACTCATGCTCTGTCTTTTAAAAATAAACATTAAAGAAGGGATATCGATTACAGCATATCTAAACAAGTCCTTAAAAATAGAGCTAGATATCTAAGTATGAGAGGTGTCCATGAAATATGTTTCACTAAAAAAATTCTGTAGCATAATATTTATGGTATGACTCATTTTACATTAAAAAAAATTTAAGTATATACACATACACACACACAGACATATACACACACACGCAGAAAAAAGGTCTTTAAACTATAAACAATCTGTTAAGAGTTATTACTTCCTAAGGATTTGACTGCAAGGTAATTTTGCATATCTCTTTGTTGCATATTTTGTATACACATTGTGCTTTTCTTTGTATATTTCTATGGTATTTGCCTTTTTATGAATAGCATGCACTACTTTTATAACTAGAAAAACAATAAAGCTGAAGTTTTAAGCAAGTAAAAAAGAAAATAAGCAATAACAGTTTAGAAACAAATAATGCATATACTAAATAAAAAAGGGGAATAGAACTTCACTATTAATTTTATATTAGAAAAACAATAACAAAAATCATTGCATATAAATTTTGCCAATATTTCAAACTATTTCTGTAGTGTAAGTCTAACAAAACAAAGCAGGGGTTGTATTGTATGCAGATAGTCTGCCTTTAGAAAATGCTCTTTTAAGCCTAAGTGTCCATCAACAGATGAATGGATCAAGAAGATGTGGTTTATCTATACCATGGAATACTACATGGCAATGAGAAACAATGAAATCTGGCCATGTGTAGCAACATGGATGGACCTTGAGGGTGTTATGCTGAGCGAAATAAGTCAGGCAGAGAAGGACAAATATCATATGTTTGCACGTATAGGAGGATTAGGAGGAACTTGACGGAGGAACAAGGGGGAGAAGAAGGGCGGAAATGGTGGGGGAAAGGGAGAGAAGCAAACCATGAGAGACTCTTGAATGCTGACAAAAACTGAGGACTGATGGATGTGGGGGGAGGGGGGATGGGCATGGAGGAGGACACTTGTGGGGATGAGCACTGAGTGTTATGTGGAAACTAATTTGACAATAAACTATTAAAAAAAAAAAAAAAAAAAAAAGAAAATGCTCTTTTAATTTGGGTATACAGCATCTCATTATAATCACAGAATACTTCTTCTCTGACATAGCAATGTTCTGAAACAAATCGGTTAGATTTGCACCACCTTAAAAAAAATCTTGTTTGTACTTTCTTGCCTTCTGTTGTATTGAACATTTCTTACATAGCATTTTAATTCTATTGGCTTTTAGCTATATCTCTTTGAATTATTTCTTAGTAGCTGCTTTGGAGGATAGAATATGCATCTTTAACTTATCCCAATTTATTCAGAGTTAATGTTTAACGTATACAAAACACTGGAACCTTGCAGCAATGTATTTATTTCCATGTACCATCCTTTTTATGTTACATTGTGCACTTTATAAGTCCATCACATACACTGCTCAATTCTGCTTTAAAGCAATCAAGTTTTTTTAAAGTATTAGAGAAAAGAAAAATATATACATATATTATCTCATATTTATAATGATTATTGCTCTTATTTTCTTCGTGTATTTGAGTTGTCATCTGCTGTCATTTCCCTTTAGCATAGAGAATTACCTTCAGCATGCTTTGAAGAATACTCTGCTAGTGACAAATTCTCTCGGGTATGTTGATCTGAAAATGCCTTTATTTTTGAGTACAGCTTCACTGGACCTAGGATTCGTNACATATTATTCCAATGTTTTCTGCTTCCAATTTTTTTTATTACTGGTTTTTTAGATTTACCTCCAAGTTAGTTAACATATAATGATTTCAGGAATAGAATTCAGTGATGCATCACTTACATGTAACACCCAATACTCAACCCAACATGTGTCCTACTTGATGTTCCTCGCCCATTTAGCCCATCCTCCCTCCCAATACCCCTCCAGCAACCCTGTTTGTTCTCTGTATTTAAGAGTCTTGTATGGTTTGTCTCCCTCTGTTTTTATATTCTTTTTGCTTCCCTTTCCTTATGTTCATCTGTTTTGTATCTTAAATTCCATGTATGAGTGAAGTCACATGATATTTGTCTTTCTCTGACTAATTTTGCTTAGAATAATATACTCTAGTTCCATCCACGCTGATACAGATGGCAAGATTTCGTTCTTTTTGGTTGCTGAGTAATATTTCATTGTCTATGTATACCATATCTTCTTTATTCATCATCAGTTGATGCATATTTGGCTTCTTTCCATACTTTGGCATTGTCCATAGTGCTGCTATAAACATTGGGGTGCATGTGCCCCTTCGAATAAGCATTTTTGTAGCCTTTGGATACAAATACCTAGTAGTACAACTACTGAGTCATAGGGTAGTTCTATTTTTAATTTTTTTGAGGAAACTCCATACTGTTTTCCAGAAGGGCTGCACCAGGTTGCATTCCCACCAGTAGTGCCAAAGGGTTCCTCTTTCTCCACATCCTCGCCAACATCTGTTGTGGCCTGAATTGTTAATTTTAGCCATTCTGACTGGTGTGAGGCGGTATCTCATTGTGGTTTTTGGTTTGTATTTCCCTGATGAGTGATGCTGAGCATCTTTTCATGTATCTGTTAGCCATCTGGATGTCTTCTTTGGAAAAGTGTCTGTTCATGTCTTTTGACCATTTCTTCACTGGATTGTTTGTTTTTTGGGTGTTGAGTTTGAGAAGTTCTTTATAGATTTTGGAAACTAGCCCTTTATCTGATATGCACTTTGCAAATATCTTCTCACACTCCATCAGTTGCCTTTTAGTTTTGCTGATTGCAGCTTTTTATCTTGATGAGGTCCCAACAGTTCATTTTTGTTTTTATTTCCCTTGCCTCTGGAGACGTGTTGAGTAAGAAGTTGCTGTGGCCAAGGTCAAAGAGGTTGCTGCCTGCTTTCTCCTTTAGAATTTTGATGGCTTCCTGTCTTACATGTAGTTCTTTCATCCATTTTGAATTTATGTTTGTGTGTGGTATAAGAAAGTAGTCCAATTTCATTCTTCTGCATGTCGCTGTCCAGTTTTCCCAACACTGTGGAAGAGACTGTGTTTTTTCCATTGGATATTCTTTCCTGCTTTGTCAAAGATTAGTTGGTCATACATTTGTGGGTCCATTTCTGGCTTCTCTATTCTATTCCATTGATCTGAGTGTCTGTTTTTGTGCTAGTACCATACTGTCTTGATGATTACAGCTTTGTAATACACCTTGAAGTCCGGAATGATGTTTCCTCCAGCTTTGGTTTTCTTTCTCAGGACTCCTTTGGCTATTTGAGGTCTTTTTTGATTCCATAAAAATTTTTGGATTGTTTGTTCTAGCTCTGGGAAGAATGCTGGTGTTATTTTGAAAGGGCTTGCCTTGAATGTACAGATTGCTTTGGACAGAATTGACATTGTAACAATATTTGTTTTAATCCACGAGCATGGAATGTTTTTCCAGTGTTCTGTGTCCTCTTCCATTTCTTTCATAAGCTTTTTATAGTTTTCAGTGCATAGATTTTTCACCTCTTTGATTAGGTGTATTCCTAGGTATTTTACAGTTTTTCATGCAATTGTAAATGGGATCAATCCCTTGACTTCTCATTCTGCTGCTTCATAGAACCAATTTCTGTATATTGAACTTATATCCTGTGACTCTGCTGAATTCCTGGAACAGTTCCAGCATTTTTTGGTGGAGTCTTTGGATTTACCACGTAGAGTATCTCATCATCTATGAATAGTGAAATTTGACTTCCTCCCTATCAATTTGGATGCCTTTTATTATGTTGTGCTGATTGCCAAGGCTAGGACTTCCAACAATATGTTGAATAACATTGGGGAGAGTGGACATCCTTGTTGTGTTTCTGACCTCAGGGAAAAGGTCTCAGTTTTTCCCAATGATATAATATTAGTGGTGGGTTTTTTGTATGTGGCTTTTATTATCTTTAGGTATGATCCTTCTATCTCTACTTTCTTGAGGGTTTTTATCAAAAAACAAGGCTGCATTTTGTCAAGTACCTTTTCTGCATCTATTGAGAGTATCCTGTGGTTCTTATCCTTTCTTTTCTTAATGTGATTTAGCACACTGATTGCTTGCAGAGTCTGAATGAGCCCTGGATCCCAGAAATAAATCCCACTTGGTCGTGAATAATTTTTTTAATGTATCGTTTCGATCCAGTTTGCTAGTACCTTGTTGAGAATTCTTGCATCCATGTTTATCAGGGGAATTGGTTTGTAGTTCTTTTTAGTGAGGTCTTTGTCTGGTTTTGGAATCAAGGTAATGTTGGCCTTGTAGAATGAGTTTGGAAGTTTTCTTCCCATTTCTATATTTGGGAACTGCTTTAAAAGAATAGGTGTTACCTCTTCTTTAAATGTTTGGTAGAGGAGTGCCTGGGTGGCTCAGTTGGCTAATGGCGGACTTCAGCTCAGGTCATGATCTCACAGTTCATGGGTTCGAGCCTCAAGTCAGGCTCTGTGCTGATAGCTCAAAGCCTGGAGCCTGCTTTGGATTCTGTGTTTCCCTCTCTCTCTGACCCTCCCCCACTCACATGCTGTGTCTCTCTCTAAAATAAACAAACATTAAAAAAAAAATAGGGGCACCTGGGTGGCTCAGTCAGTTAAGGGCCCGACTTCAGCTGAGGTCATGATCTCACAGTTTGTGGGTTGAAGCCCTGCATCAGGCTCTGTGCTGACAGCTAGCTCAGAGTGTGGAGCCTGTTTTGGATTCCGTGCCTCTCTCTCTCTCTGACCCTCCCCTGTTCACGCTGTCTCTCTCTCAGAAATAAATAAACATTAAAAAATATATATATATAAATAATATAAAGAAATTTTCTTATGTAAAAAAAATAAATGTTTGGTAGAATTCCCCTTGAAAGCCATCCAGCCCCGGACTCTTGTTTATTGGGAGACTTTTTACTACTGATTTGATTTCTTTACTGGTTATGGGTCTGTTCAAATTTTCTATTTCTTCCTGTTTCAGTTTTGGTAGTTGTATGTTTCTAGGACTTTGTCCATTTCTTCCAGACTGACCATTTTGTTGGCATATAACTGCTCATAATATTCTCTTACCATTGTTTATACTTCTGTGGTATTGGTTGTGATTTTATTTATTTATTTATTTTATTTAGGTCCTTTGCTTTTTCTTTTTCATCAATCCAGTTAGGGGGTTATAATTTTGTTAATTCTTTCAAAGAACCTGCTCCTGGTTTCACTAATCTGTTCTGTTTCTTTGATTTCGATATCACTGAATTCTGCTCGAATCTTTATCATTCCTCTTTTTTTGCTGGTTTCGGGCTCTGTTTGCTGTTCTTTCTCCAGGTCTTTAATGTGTAAGGTTAGGTTGTGTATTTGAGACCCTTCTTCCTTTTTTTAGGAAGGCTTGGATTGCTATATACTTCTCTCTATGACTGCCTATGCTGAGTCCCAGGGTTTTGGGCTGTAGTACTTTCATTTTCATTGGACTCCATGTACTTTTTAATTAATTTCCTCTTCAATTTCTTGGTTAATCCATTCATTCTATAGTAGGATTTCTTTAATCTCCAAATATTCATGGTCTTTCCAAATTTTTTCTTGTGGCTTATTTCAATTTTCATAGTGTTATGGTCTGAAAATATGCAAGGTATACACCTGATTTTTTTGTACTTGTTGAGAGGTGATTTGTGTCCCAGTATGTGGTCTAGTCTGGAGAATGTTCCATGTGCAGTCGAGAAGAATGTGCATTCTTCTGCTTTAGGATGTAATGTTCTAAATATATCTGTTAAGTCCATCCGGTCCAGTGTGTCATTCAAAGCCATTGTCTCCTTGTTGATCTGCTTGAATGATTTGTCCATTGCTGCAAACAGGGTGTTAAAGTCCCCTACTATTTATGGTATTATCAATGAGTTTCTTTATGTTTGTGATGAACTGGTTTATATATTTGGATTTTCTATGTTTGGAGCATAAATTTTTACAATTGTTAGATCTTGGTGGATAGACCCCTTACTTATGATATGATGCTCTTCTTCATCTCTTGTTACAGTCTTTATTTTAAAATCTAGTTTGTCTGATACAAGTATGGCTAGTCCAGCTTTCTTTTGGTGACCATTAGCATGACAGATGGTTCACCATCCCCTCACTTTCAATTTAAGTCTAATACTGGTCCCTTATAGGCAGCAGATAGATGGGTCTTGTTTTTTTACCCATTCTGATACTCTATGTCTTTTAGTTGGAGCATTTAGTCCACTGACATTAAGAGTAAGTACAAAAAAAATATGAATTTAGTGCCATTATGTTGCCTGAGTTTCTGGATGTTGTCTGGTCTTTTATAGTCTTTGTTGTTTTTGGTCTTTTTTGTTTTGTTTCATCTTTTTCCACTCAAAGAGTCCCCCTTAAGATTTCCTGCAAGAGTGGTTTAGTGGTCATGAACTCCTTCAGTTTTTGCCTGGGAAATTCTTTATCCCTCCTTCTATTTTGAATGACAGCTTTTTGGATAAAGATTTCTTTGCTGCATAATTTACTGATTTAGCACATTGAATACACCCTGCCACTTCTTTCTGGCCTGCCAAGTTTCTGTGGATAGGTCTGCTGTGAACCTAATCTGTCTTCCATTATAGGTAAAGCACTTTTTTTCCCTTGCTGTTTTCATAACTTTTTCCTTGTCTGTGTATCTTATGAATTTGACTAAGATATGCCTCAGTGATGGTTGGTTTTTGTTGAATCTAATGGGAGTTTTCAGTGCTTCTTGAATTTCAATGTCTATGTCCTATCCCAGATTAGAAACATTTTCCAGTATAATTTGCTTACATCACTCTTTGCCCCTTTTTCTCTCTCTTCATCTTCTGGGACTGCTATGATTCGGATGTTAACTCCTTTTTAATAAGTCACTAATTTCTTGAAGGCTTGTATCATGCTCTCTTACCTTTGTTCCCCTCTATATTTCTGCTTCATTGTTTTCCATAATTTTGTCTTCTGTATCACTGATTCACTGCTCTGCTTTGTTCATCCTTGCCTCTGTGGCATCCATTAGAGACTGCATCTTGGTTACAGCATTTTTAATTTTGGCCATGAATAGATTTTATTTCTTTTTTTTCTTTGTAAACAGGATTCAATGCTTTTTACAACCCAGCTAGTATTCTTATTATTGTCATTCTAAATTGTAATTCAGACATCTTGGATGATGATGACTGAATATATCTGTATTCATTAAGCCCCTGGATATCATTTCTTCCTGTTCTTTCTTTTGAAGTGAATTCCTCCATTTGGTCATTTTGGAGGAAAAAAAAAATTAATGAAATAAAAACTTAAATTTGAAAATTAAAAAAAAGTTAAATAAAGGAAGCTGGATCCTAGGTGTGCTTGGTTTGCCTCTTCAAAGAAGCTTGATAGACTAGAGGGAAAAAAAGGATAGAAAGAAAAGAAAAAAAAGATAAAATTTAAAAACTAGAAAAATATAAATAGAATGAAATGAGATAAATTGAAATAGAATAAAAAATTTGCAATAAAAAAGTAAAAAAAAATTAAAAAATTTTTGGAAGAAAATAAAAATAAATTTTTCCAAGAAAAGGAGAAATAAAAAGAAAAAAAAATAAACACAGAAGAAAAAAAGCAAGTAAATGAACTAGAAAACAGAATGAAAATCCAAATGAAGTTACATCTAGTTTCCTCAAGAACTCAAACTATGAAGCACTCTATAATCAATATACTAAGCAGGCAGAGACTTGTGTTGGTCTTCTAGGGGATGTGCTTGGAGGGCACAGTTGGGCGGGGCTTGGTGTAATGGCTCTATTCTCCACTAAGTGGTGCTGCTTAGCTTACTGAGGTGCATCAGTGTGGCTAGCATGCACATGTGCATGTACATGTACATGGGAAAGGTAGCTTCCTAGTCTCTGGCACAGGAACTGTGCATTCTCACCAACCTGCAATCAAGCACCCTCCTTTCTCTCATGCCTCTGTCTACTCCCTGCCTTTACCCTGTTTGTGTCCAAATCACCAGCGTGCCAGGTGGCACCTCCCTCAATAGTTTTATCTCAGATGTGGCTGTGTTTCAAAATCCCTCACTTCAGACAACCCTAGGGCTTGGACCGGCTTTGACTCTCTAGGGCAGGGTCTCGCTGAGCAATGGCCGGGCACCAGCTTGCCCCAAATAATGATTATGTGTTTGTGCAGCAGGAGAGATTCTGAGATTGTGTCAATTCAAACACATAGCCGGTACCAGGTTTCACCACACTCTGGCATCTTTGTCTCAATACCAGCAAACATATTTACTCTCCAGGGTCCGCTGGGACCTTTGCCTATGGGAACGCTGTATGGACCCTACCAAATGCTCTCCAAGCAGAACCACTTCTCTCTGTGTAGCACATGGATCCCTCAGGCCCCATTGCGTGCTCCTGGCAATTTTCCCTTTTTCTTCACCAGACCACTGCCCAGCACTGGGCTCTGGAATTTCAGACTCGGCTCTCTAATGTTTATAGAATCCTAGTGGTATTGAAACCCTCTCCTTTCTTCCCATAAGTGGTTTTGGGGAACAGATTTCTTGTTCAGTCCCTTGTGAGTGTTTTCACTCTTTTCTCCAGTTACTTTTGGGGGAGAGTACTTTTCCTGCACTCTCCTTATACGCCACACTCTCCTTCCCTTTCCCTGTCCTCTGCAGAAAGCTCCCTACCCTCCACAGCTGTTCTCTCCCTCAGTCCACCCCTCCGCACCATATACCTGCTGAGTTCTATGGCTCAAGTTATGCAGACTGTTGTGTTAATCCTCAGATCAGTTTCTCAGATGTGCAAAATGGTTTGGTGCTGATCTACCTGCGTTTCAGAAATGAGACAAGCTGAGAACTTCCGTGCTACTCTGCCATCTGGAACCCCTTCAGCTTCCGGGTTTCTTAACGAGAGGGTAGCCATTACTCTTATCACTGTTCCCCAGTTCGTGCCATTTTTCTTTTGCTGCTTTCAAGTTTTAGCTTTATATTTGGCTGTCAGTGTTGTCATGATGTGACTAGAAGTAATTTTCTTTGTATTTATCCTACCTGTTTACCACCAAATTTTAGATGTTTTCAGCCACTATTTCTTTAGATATCTTTTCTGTTTCCTTCCCTTCTGCAATCCCAATTACACTGTTGGCTTGCTTCATATTTTCCCATAGATCTCTGAGGACTTGTTCATTTTTCTTCCACCTTTTAAAACCCTGTTTTTGAATGGCAAATTTTCTGTTGATCTATCTTCAAGTTCATTGGTTATTTCTTCTGCTTTTCCCAGTCTATTCTTGAGCCCATCTAATAAAATTTTTACCTTGGTTACTATACTTTTGAACTTCAGAATGCCTTTTTTTTTTTTTTAAGTTTATTTATTTATTTTGAGAGAGACAGAGACAGTGTGAGGCAGGGAGGGGCAGCAAGGAGGGAGGCAGAGTTCCCAAGCAGGCTCCATACTGGCAGTGCAGATCCTGATGCAGGGCTCAGACTCATGAAACCATGAATGAGGTCATAACCTGAGCCAAAACCAAGAATTGGACACTTAACCAACTGAGCCACCCTCGCACCCCTAAACTCCAGGATTTCTATTTTTAAAATTATTTTCTATTTCTCAGTTAAAATTCTCTTTCTGCTTCTTCACTGAAACCTTATTTTACTCTAATTTAAATATAGATTTTCTTTAACTCTTTGAACATATTTATAACAGATTATTTGAAGCCTTTGCCTGCTAAATCTAAGAGTTGGATTTGCTTAGAGAGAGTTTCTATGGACTGTTTCCCTGACCCCAGCTCTGTCAGTCACACTTTCCTGTCTAGGAATTTTGGGTTGAAAACTGGATAATATAGATAATGCATTACAGTTACTTTGGATTCTATTTTGTTGAGCATTACTGGCTTTTTTGTGCAAGTAGGCAATTATCTTGACTAGGTGCAAACTCTGAAATGCTTCCCCTACAGTAGGAGGAGCTACCAACTCTGATAATTTCTTATTTCTTTCCACTGCTGGTTTTTTAACGAGGCTTCCTGGAAATTCTCCCGTACCTGTTCAATTTGAGGATTTGTCAAGTTTGGGCAGCCAAGGGCTCATTTCTTCATGATTTTGGTGCTATTATAGATTGTCCTGTAATTTCTAGCTGCTTTGCCTGCTCTGAGCTCTCTCCTTTGATACTTCAAACATGAAGGCTTTAGCTCTCCGTTGCTTGAATAACACATATTTCAGGAATGTACTCAATTACAGATAACAGCAAACTCAAATATCTACTTCCATATAGCTCTATCTTTCAAGAGTAGATTTCTTGCAGGTCTCTGACTTTTTCACTGGTCTCCCTCTCCCAATCCTCTATGCACAGATTGGCTGTTAGCCATGGATTTAGTTAGAGTTTGTACTCAGAATTTAGGTCTCTCTCTTTTTTGTGGTTCTTTTGCTGGTAATATTTGTTCTTTAAATTTTGAACTATCTTTCCAGCCTTAAACTTTGATCTTGGCCATTTAAGTTAATATAAATAAGGCTGTTGATTTCTGAAGCCACAGCTATGTGGGTTGGTGAAACTCTCAGGTCAGAAATTTAAAAACTCACAAATCATACCTCTTTCAGTGTCTTTCTGTTTTGGAGCATGTTCTGGTGTTTTAAAGAATGTTTCCAATGTTTATAAATGTTATCTGTGGGAAGTTTTGCATAAATCTCTGATGAATGTACCATTACTAGAAATATGTAATCAACTTTTATAGATTAGGAAATAAGGCTTAGAGAAGTTACACAGCTAGTAAGTACAAGAGCTAGAATTTTTTAATAATTAGGCCTATCTAAATTTAAAGCCTGACATTTTCTGGACTATCGTGAAATGTTCTTATTACACATAAAAAACCAATCTCTTATTTCTATAAATAACACAAAATGTAGCATTAATGCTTATCATCATTTACATATTCCCAATTAATCAAACTTGATCTTGTATTAATATGTCTTACTGATGATGTATTTAGGAATTATTACAATGTTTTATTAACTCAGGATAAAGTAGCTGGAAAGAAGTTACCTCCAAAATTATAATTTAGCCTCCTAATTTCATATTTTATACTTAGGGCAACAAAATGATTTTTAATTCATTTTTCAACAACTCTCTTTAATACCTATCCAAAATAGCTTAATAATAAAATTCATAGAAAACTAAGCCACAGGCTTCCAGTTGCCCCCAAAATAGGAAAATACCTTCTTTTGCATCTGTCCATGAAGATCTTCAGTTACATTGGTTAACTCTTCCACTTTTGCTGCTGCAACTCTCAGATCTAACTTGGCTTGCCTAAAATACAAATTAAATTAATAAACACTTTTCATAGACCATAAAGAATAAAAATATTATAAAAGAAATCCAAATATGGTAAAATCAGTACTAACTCTTGTGCATCTAAAAATGAATCTAAGGGGTAGGTGCTAAAAAAGTCCTTTATTACTAATAAAATACACGTGGAAGAGAGTGAAGAGGAAAAATATCACTAAAGGACAGGGTATAGAGTGGGAGTCATTACTACTTTATTTGGAAAAATTGTATTTCATACTCAAATGATTGATATTTCATGAAAAAGTACTTTATCATCTTAATAAATAACCTAATAACTACAGTTTAGTAGAATATAGTTATAGAATTCTATATAGAATATGGAACTTTAACTACAGTTAAGTAGAATATAGTTATGTTTATAATTTCCTGAATTTATAGAGTTAAAGAAGTATCCCTGATTGGCTTTTCTATGAAAATGTATCAAAACTTCAATGCCTTGATCATTCCTTAAACATTAGAAGTATGTATTATGTAGCCACTAAACATAATAAATTCAAAGATTTGTCTCAAAATAGTATAATAGTTATTAATTTTTTCAGAAATTGTAGTTGCAAAGGATAAAAATAACAAGTTTATTGAATATTCTGTTGACATCAAGTAAGTTTCAATATGTTGACTACTCAGAGGAAAAGATTTTAGGATAGACTTTCTGAAACAGAAAAAGAGACTTTTAATATCCTACTAAATAAGCACTAAGTATGAATAGAAAACACCTGATTTATGTAAAAAACATACATTTTTAGGAACAAAGCTACTTTAGTATAGGAACTGACCATGTTTATTTCTTACTTATATTTTAGGTAGCTATTAAATATAAATCATATTAGTGCTATTGAACTTAAATTATTTCATGGAAAATTCCTAATAAATGTTAACTGAGTTACTTCTGGCTAACAGTATTTATAATTACATTACTGATTGGATAAAACAATGAAAAATAAATATCTAATAATAGCTAAAGCGTATCAGATAATCATTATATACCAGGAACTGTCCTAAATGTTTTGCAATCATCTCACTTAATATAATTAACTCTCTCTGGAAATTAAGTACTATTGACGCTATTCTATAATACTTAAGTCAAGACAATGAAGTTGACAGAGATTAACCAACTTGCCCAATGACTCACAAAGTAATGAAATTGGTATTTAAATAGAATCCACTATGATATACTGTCTACAAAAAAGTGGTCTCAAGAATATAAAATTAAGCACTTTAGGAAAATGATTCATTTTAAATAAATCCAATTTATAAAGCTCTGAATTCATCAGACATAAAATATAACTTTCCACTTGCAAAAATGATCACCAAACAACGAAACTAAAACCAAGACTACCTTACACCAATGCACTTAAAATCTACTTTTAGAGATAATTTCAGGACAGCAACTAATAAATGAATCAATAAATGGACTTAACCAGTTATTCTCTCTCTCTAATATATATATATTTAATGTTTATTCATTAAATATTTTTAATGTTTATTTATTTTTGAGAGGCATAGGAGACAAAGCATGAGTTGGGGAGGAGCAGAGAGAAAAGGAGACAAAGAATCCAAAGCAGGCAACAGACTCTGAGCTGTCAGCACAGAGCCTGACGTGGGGCTTGAAGCCATGAACCATGAGATTATGACTGAGCCAAAGCTGGATGCTTAACTGACTGAGCCACCCAGGTGCTCCAGATGCTTATCATCTTTGAGAGAGAGACAGACAGACAGACAAAGCGTGAGTCTGGGAGGGGGAGAGAGAGGGAGACAGAAAATCCAAAGAAGGCTCCAGGCTCTGGGTTGTCAGCACAGAGCCCAAAGTGGGGCTTGAACCTATGAACTGTGAGATCAGTACCCTGCAACTTGGCTGAATTCTTGGATCAGTTCTAGTAGNTATGCTTTTTTCAAGCCCCGCTATTAATTTTTCCATTATTATTCTAAAATCTTATTCAGTTATGCTGCTGATATCTGTTTTGAGCACTTCATTAGCTGTCATTTCTTCTTCCAGTTTCTTTGGAGGATAGCTCTTCTGTTTCGTCAGTTAGCGCTCCAGCTCTTGTTAGTTTTAATGACCTGTTATGCTCTCTGCACCTATGAGCGCTGCTGTATCCAAGAAGACTCTTTGACTGTCCAGGGCCTATTCTTTCAGAGAGTGTTTTTTGAATGGTATCTCTTGGTCTCTCTTGTTGGGACCTTGGTTATTTTATTTTCCTATTCGTAGTGATGTTTGGGGCTCTCCACCTTGCGTACTCTGGATTGTTTCTTGAGGTAGCCCTGGAAAAGAAAACAAACACACAGGGAGCAGGGGCACACAAACGCACAGAGTAATTCAACTAACATACAAACCAAGAGGGAAAACAAAAAAGTTAAGAGAAAAGATGGAGAAGGGGGGGCAAATAATAGAGAGTATGAAATACATAAAACGGTCAAAAAGGAGAAAAGAAAAGGAAAAAAGAAGAAAACTGATGGACAAAGAATGGTTTAAAGCATATAACCGGATTTCCCAGCTACAGTTAAATAGCTGTGTGTATGCAGTGCTGGTTGAAGAGCATAGAGAAAGGGAGAGAAGACAGCGTGGGGATGAGGCAAAATTGGAAATAGAATGAAGAGGCAGAAGGGAAAAGAAGCTTTTTTCAAAGAGCTAAAGGTTAGAATATGGTTGAATAGGTGAGAGAAGGACGCTGGTATTATCCAGAGAGACTATATAGTCTAATTACTCCTGAGAGAAAGATGAAAATGTCGGTAGGTGTAGAATTTACATCTACAGAATGGACTCGTTGTGATTGTTTAAGCAAGCCGGTTACTGGAGTTAATCTGGTCAGTTCTGGGGAAAAAAGAAAGAAAAGAGAAAAAAAAAAAAGAAAAAGAAAAAAAAAAGGGAGGAAGGGCAGCTCTCAAGCAGGGATGGGCATGGTGTGATCCAATGTGTCAGGCGGGAGTTCTGCCTTGGCGGTTGTGGGGAGGAGAGTGGCGGTGCTCCAGTCCCTTCTTGAAACAAGCGCTGCACCTCATTTTTTTTGGGCATGTAAACTCCCCGTACTGGGGGCGCAGCCAAAGTTGGTTGCACTCTTCGACCCAGGCCAGTCCCAGTCTCTAAATCCCAGTCCAATCATCCCGCTGAAATTGCCTTAGACACAACTTCCCAGGCAATTCCCTTTGGGCAATTCCAGGCCTCCTGCCGAGCTCTGGGGGTGGAGTCAGAATTGCTGCTTCCTTCTCTGGGTCAGGCTGGTGAGCATGGGCGGGGGCTTTCCTGTTGGGTGCGCCGAGCCCGCTGGAGTGAGGAAAACCAGGTCCCTCTATGCTTGTCACCCGAAACACGAACTCACAGGCAAATCTCCCAGTTTTTAGCTCTTTGCCTTCCCTCTAGAGTTCCAGTCAGCCAGGAGCGCGGACGCCCGTGTCCGCGCGTGGCTCTTCCAGGGGCCCAAGCCCTCCGGGAGGACAATGGTGGCAGGCGCGCCGCTACTTTAGAAGTCCAGCCAGCCCGGAGCAAGCGCAAAGAAGCAGTCTGTGCGCTCAGCCCCTCCGGGACCAGTTGGCGTGAGAGGACCTGGCAGGACCTGGCATGCAGGTATTTGGCACGCAGGGTGTTTCTATGCCCCGAGAGGAGGTTTTTTTCCCCCGAGCGGAGGTTTTTCTGTTTCAGACTCTTTCCTTTTCCCCTCACTCCCCATAGAAGGGGATCTCCTCGGACCCTGGAGTCTCTGATCCCCTCCAGATTTTATCTTCCCCAGTTTGCACTCACATTAGAAGTCTTTCTCAGTGGATTCTGCATCCCTTTTCTCCCAGTCTCTCAGGTTTTGTAAGGTTTCCAATGGCTTCATATCTTTTCCATGTGAGGTATGGGCGTGAGTGCAAGTACGGAGCTTCCTACGTCTCCGCCATCTTGCCCCTCCCCTCTACAGAATACTTTTTACGTTATTAACACCTACTCGTTTGTGAAAATGTAAGTTTATAAAAAATATGGAAGATCATTAAAGGCAAAAAATAGCATTTTACTAACTTTTAAATTCTCAGAAGATAGCACAGTACCTGGAAAATTGTAGACAAGTAAAAAGTCATAAATGAATAAAAGAGCATACAGGAGAAGATAAAGAGTAACAGGTACAATTATATCTTGACATTTGACTTAGATCCTTCATATCCAATTTAATATTCATGTGTGGAAATCTTGGAATAATAATTTTGTGAACTCTTCCAAATATATATTACCTCATTTGAAATTAAATCTTCTACATAATTCAAAGAAAAAAATTCCAGTACTGGTCTTAAGACTTTTTACTTTTTGTAAGTCATTAAAAGGAGCAATCCCTATCAAAATAACGCCAGCGTTCTTCCCAGAGCTAGAAAAAACAATCCTAAAATCTGTATGGAATCAGAGAGGACCTCAACTAGCCAAAGGAATCCTGAAAAAGGAAACTAAAGCTGGAGGCATCACAATTCCAGACTTCAAGCTCTCTTACAAAGCCATAATCATAAAGACAGTATGGTAATGGCACAAAAACAGACATATATCAGTGGAACAGTACAAAGAACCCAGAGATGGATCCACAAACGTATGGCCAACTAATCTTTGACAATGTAAGGAAAGAATATTCAAAGGGAAAAAGACATTCTCTTCAGCAAACGGTGCTGGGAAAACTGGACAGCGGCATGCAGAAGAATGAAATTGGACCACTTTCTTACACCACACACAAACATAAATTCAAAAATGGATGAAGGAACTACATGTAAGACAGGAAGCCATCAAAATTCTAAAGGAGAAAGCAGGTAACAACCTCTTTGACCTTGGCCACAGCAACTTCTTACTTAACAAATCGCTGGAGTCAAGGGAAACAAAAGCAAAAATGAACTATTGGGACCTCACCAAAATAAAAACTTCTGCACAGCAAAGGAAACAATCAGCAAAACGAAAAGGCAACTGATGGAGTGTGAGAAGATATTTGCAAAGTGCATATCAGATAAAGGGCTAGTTTCCAAAATCTATAAAGAACTTCTCAAACTCAACACCCAAAAAACAAACAATCCAGTGAAGAAATGGTCAAAAGACATGAACAGACACTTTTCCAAAGAAGACATCCAGATGGCTAACAGATACATGAAAAGATGCTCAGCATCACTCATCAGGGAAATACAAACCAAAAACCACAATGAGATACCACCTCACACCAGTCAGAATGGCTAAAATTAACAATTCAGGCCACAACAGATGTTGGCGAGGATGTGGAGAAAGAGGAACCCTTTGGCACTACTGGTGGGAATGCAACCTGGTGCAGCCCTTCTGGAAAACAGTATGGAGTTTCCTCAAAAAAATTAAAAATAGAACTACCCTATGACTCAGTAGTTGTACTACTAGGTATTTGTATCCAAAGGCTACAAAAATGCTTATTCGAAGGGGCACATGCACCCCAATGTTTATAGCAGCACTATGGACAATGCCAAAGTATGGAAAGAAGCCAAATATGCATCAACTGATGATGAATAAAGAAGATATGGTATACATAGACAATGAAATATTACTCAGCAACCAAAAAGAACGAAATCTTGCCATCTGTATCAGCGTGGATGGAACTAGAGTATATTATTCTAAGCAAAATTAGTCAGAGAAAGACAAATATCATGTGACTTCACTCATACATGGAATTTAAGATACAAAACAGATGAACATAAGGAAAGGGAAGCAAAAAGAATATAAAAACAGAGGGAGACAAACCATACAAGACTCTTAAATACAGAGAACAAACAGGGTTGCTGGAGGGGTATTGGGAGGGAGGATGGGCTAAATGGGCGAGGAACATCAAGTAGGACACATGTTGGGTTGAGTATTGGGTGTTACATGTAAGTGATGCATCACTGAATTCTATTCCCGAAATCATTATTACACTACATGTTACCTAACTTGGATTTAAATTAAAAAAAAAAATCATTTAAGAAATCTAAACTCATTAAAGGAAAAATATACAGTAATTATTTGTTATATTAATTTCCCTAAAGCACAAAAAGCTATGTTTGGGCGAAAAATTAGTTTTATATATTTATATTCATTCCTCCTTTTTTTTTTTTTTTACAAGAAGTAAATAATTCTATTTTTGGCATGAAATACTAAGAAACATTGTAGAATACACATTATTAAGGTCTATCTTCTGTACTTTACTCCAACACCCCACATGTGAACTGGGCCAATCACTTAACCTCTGAGTCACCAAACTGCAGCTTTAAAATAGAAAACTAAAAACAATTTTCCTATATAGCTCACACAACATAAAGTTCAAATAAGTTAATGCATATTAAAGCACTTTTATACACTTTAGTTTATATAAATGCAAACTACCATTATAATTTTGCCCTATTTTAGAATTTAAATTGTTATGAACTATGTGGTATAGCTAGATTATAGTTGAGAAAGTACTGGGATGTATGATGTCTAACCCTAAATCTTAGCCAAAAAATGAAAAGTGAGATTTATGATGTGCTGTTTAAAGTCTGAAAATCACCTCACAACACCCCAACAGAATTTTAACTGATGGTTTTCATTTGGTACTGGTTAGACACCTGGGATGGACTATGGTACCAGAGAGGCAAAAAAAGATGGACCTTGGTAGTTCAATATGGAGACAAAGTATGTCATTGTCTAAAGATCCTAGGGATGCTTGTGGCTGAATGTCACTTGTGTCTGTTTATGGCTTTTTTTTTTTTTTTAACTGCATGGTATCTTTTGCCTTTAAATGTTAGCCTTATATGAGTATCCTCTGTGGAGTTTTTTCAGTCCTTTCAAATATTCAGACTTGTAAAACCTTTAAAGGAACCAATAAACATAATCCTGAATATAAAATTTTTTTAATGTTTATTTATTTCTGAGAGAGAGAGAAAGAGAGTGTGAGTGAGAGAAGGGCAGAGAGAGAGGGAGGCACAGAATTTGAAGCTGGCTCCAGGCTCTGAGCTATCAGAACACAGCCTGACGTGGGGCTTAAACCCACGAACTGTGAGATCAAGACCTAAGCTGAAGTTGGACATTTAACAGACTGAGTCACCCAGGTGCCCCCAAAGTTCCAAATTTTTAAGATCATTTCTGCTTTTAAAAAACTTAAGTAAAAATCACAGCAAAAGTTTTATTTTACTTTTTTATTTTATTATTTATTTTTGGAAGTTTTATTTCAATTTTTTTTTTTCCAATCGTTAGTCACAGTCTAATGATTAAACATATTCAAAAGGCAAAAGCATACTAGGAAACTAAAACCAATTGACATACTTAGCTATCAAAATTTAAAATAGAGGTTTTTGCATTCTAAAAATAGTTCATTTGTGCATAAATTTTACTTAATTCAAAATTATACACAATTTAGTTCAAAATTCTGAATTCTATATTAGAATATAATTTTTTATCATACTACTAATGGTTCTCTATAACTTCTGTGTAGGAAAGCTTTTTGCAACTATATATGCACAGTCTCTATCTGAGTCCTACTTCAGAATGTCTGTGGATAGGAAGCACACAATGATACGTGAGATACACTTATCTTTAGAAGGGTCACAAAACATACTTCAAGCATCACAAAAGATTAAAAGAAAGTAGGTAGTATATTTGCATTTAGTTTAGAGCCTATTAAAGTAGGGGGTATTTAAAATGAGAATTGATAGAGGAATGATGAATTTCGCAAGCAGAGACACAGAGAAAGCTTCAAGTAACAAAGCAAATACAAACATGAAGGTAAGAAAGTGTAGGAAATAAGACTGGAAAGATGATGGGGAGCTACAATGTGCCTCAATTAACAAGTCAAGTGATCTGTATAAATTTAAATGCAATGGGGAGCTGCTCAAATAATGGGATCAGAGCTGTACTTCAGGAATTTAAATCTGGCATTTGTGAAAAAGGATGGACTAGACTGATGGTCCTTTTTCCCTTAACCAATAGATCATAATAAATGAAAACAGAGACAGGATTGGTGAAGGGTGATGGTGACAAAAAGTAAGCAGTTCCACTGAGTAAGATGGCATAGATTTTACCAAGACAGAATTTATGAGATTCTATCCACTCATTCTTTCAACAAATATTTACTGAATGTTTGTCATACACCAGACACCATGAATATAGTCAGGACATGTTGAGCTTCAAGTGTTGGTGACTCATTCAGTTTTGTATTTCTGGAGCCCTAGACTTATTTCATTCAACACCTAGCGTAAACTATGCTAAGTACTACTGTCAGTAGTAGTGATGCAGTAGTAAACAAGGGAAATATAGTTCCTGTCCTCATAAACTTTACACTGTAGTATAGGGATATACACAAAATGTATGTAAACAAATGAAGTACTTTCAGAAAATGATAATGCTATGAAGTGAATGGTATACAATGAGAGAAAGACATGGGTCATCAGAAACAGCCTGTCTAATGAAGATATATTTGAGCTAAGATATAAAGGACAATGAATCAACTTAAAATCTAGGGAGAGTTATAAGGCACAGAGAATTAACAATGAATGCAAATAGTATTAAAAAGCTACTGTAAGAAATGACAATTAGCTGGAATGTATTACAGAAGAAAAGTGGACATGGGAAGAATTCTGGAATTTGATTTAACTGCAATGAAAACCACTGAATGTTAAAACAGGTGAGTGATGGGATTTATTTTATACTTTGAGAAGACTACTTGGGATGGTATGTAGAGAATGATTTAGAGTGGGATAAAAGTGAAACCAGAAAGACCAGAGAGAAGACAAACACAGGCAAAGATAGTGATAGCTTGGAATAGAGGTGAGAATGGTAATGACTGGATTTGTGATAATCTGGATATAGATTTTTTTTTTTTAGTGTTTATTTATTTTTTGAGAGAGAGAGATAAAGTGTGAGCACGGAGGTCAGAGAGAGAGGGAGACACAGAATCTGAAGCAGGCTCCAGGCTCCAAGCTGTCGGCACAGAGCCCAAAGTGGGGCTCGAACCCACAAGCTGTGAGCTCATGAATTGAGCCAAAGTCGGCTGCCCAACCGACTGAGCCACCCAGACACCCCTAATCTGGAGAAAGAGCCAACACGATTTGAATGTGGGGGTAAAGCAAAAGAGAAGAATTAAGCAAAATTTCTAGGTTTGATGATGGTATTAGTTATAAGATGGGGAAGATTTGTACTCTTACCTCAATCATAGCAGTTCCACTTTGATCAGTTTTATATATTGCGGTTCTATGGGTATGATTTTTTAAAGGATTCTGCTGCTTGAAAAAAAGAAAGTACAAAAACTGCTCTAGCAATTCAAGTATAGAGCTCAACTAGGGCCAGAGGTACATATTTGGGAAACAGTATTATTGAGATTAAAGTTTAACTTGGATAAGATAAATATGATCATTTAAAGGAGGGGGGATATGTGTAATAGAACGAAAGAACTGTCTACTTTGAGTTGGTAGGCTAAGGAAGTGGGAAAAGTTAAGGAAGAAAAGAAATGGTCACAAAGGTCGGAGAGGTAATCAGGACACAAACACAAAAAATGTAGTAGACAAATGTTCAAGGGTAGAAAAATAATCAACAAAGGAGAATGGAGGATTTTGTTTTCAGGCAAAATGGCACCAGTAATTTTGAGGAGAAGAATAGAGAGGTAGGATCAAATCCCAACTGAAAGAAATTTGAAAGAGTGATTATAGCAAATATAGATACTTCTCCCAAGCAATTTCAAAAAAGGGGAAGGAAAAAATATAGTAATCCGAGGAAACATTGGGGAGGTCTATATACTAGAGGTCTTGGAAGAACCCCACAAAAGAGAGACTAATATTTTTAAAAAATGAATATATTTGATGGAATCAGATATAAGAAACAAAAAATTTTGTTACATAGTTAACAAGACATGGGGTTATAACAACAGAGAGGAGGAAAATCAAGGAAAAAAAAAGGAATGTTTCATCAGGCAGAGAAGGACAAATACTATATGTTTGCACGTATAGGAGGATTAGGAGGAACTTGACGGAGGAACAAGGGGGAGAAGAAGGGGAGAAATGGTGGGGGAAAGGGAGAGAGGCAAACCATGAGAGACTCTTGAATGCTGACAAAAACTGAGGACTGATGGATGTGGGAGGGAGGGGCGATGGGCATGGAGGAGGACACTTGTGGGGATGAGCACTGAGTGTTATGTGGAAACTAATTTGACAATAAACTATTTGTAAAAAAAATAAAAAATTAAAAAAAATAAAATTACCATATTTTATATAAAAAAAAAGAAAGAAAGAATAGCAAGAACAAAAGTAAGATGGATTTTCCAGAGCTCAGGAGGGAAATATCTATTGCCTATTTATTATATTAATACCAAATCCCAAATCTACAGGTATCTGCTTTGTAAATATTATACAAGCATACCTACATAGGTTGGATAGTAAAGTAGAATGGAGGAAAGCAAATACAGTAAAAGTCTATACTACACTGCAACACTACAAGGAAGTTCATTTTATTTCTTTTATAAAGATGAGGTCACTGAAGTTCATTTGGTTAAGCAACCTGTCCAAGTCAATAGAATATATAAAAAAATACAAATGTAGAGCTGTCTGACTTCAAACCTATGCTTTTTAAACTTTATACCACACAGACACATTTTTAGGTTAGGTGTGCAAATGTGGAGTATTTGCACAATATAATTATAATTACCAATACATATTTTGAAATAAACCAGTAATCCCCGATTAGAGGTAAAAGTTCCAAACAATAAAGTTATGATTTGTTTCTACTCCTAGTATGTTTCAGAAGTAAATCTAATATTCTTCTTTATGCCCATTAAACATTTTTTGAGTAGGTGGTGAAAGTAAGTAACTCTTAAATAACATTAAAGTAAAACAGTATGACGAGATAGGAAAATGCCAACAAAACCCTAATTCTTATCTTAAAACATGCTTTCTATGCTCAGAAGACTAGGTGCCAACACATAAGCAACTGTCTGGCAATTCTTATGACTAAGCACATCTGCTCAGGGCCATTTCTCATGTGGGATAGTTTCCAAGAAACACTATGAATCAAAAGTAGTGATCCATGAATTCCAGATTTCCATAGCATTTTTACAATAGAAGACACAATATTATTCAAATTTGAACATGAAACGTCTGAGAAAAATCTGTTTTCTCAACTAAAATAAAACTATTACCTGGCAAAGGTATATCCGTGTATTTCTAAAACATATAAAAAAGTTATTGGCACAAAAGTTTTGAAGAAAAAAGTATGCATCTGTAAAAAAAAGATTAATGATGAACACAATAAATATATACAGACAGTGACTTAATGTAGTTTAACCTCTGTTACATCAAACATAACAAAATTCTATTAACAATTACATTTCTATCACAGCAGCTCTTCTGCTCTTCAATAAAACCATTTATTTATAAATCATTTTACTATCACATTTTAAAGATTTTCTGGGTTATATTTCAGATTTAAATAGAACACTAAATATAAAAAAATACTTAACTGTGTCTATCATGCATTCAAACTTGGTTATGATTGGTAATAAAAATAGATTTAAAAGTCAATATGGCTTAAAGCCTGGATCCATAATGTAAAACACTGAAAAATCTTTTAATTTAGTTAGCTAAGCTACTGTTAGTTATATTAAAAATGGTATTTTTTTAGGTGTGTCGTTTTAGAAATCAAACTACTAAGTAGATCTACATTACTCTGAAGACCATATAATTTTTCTAAATAATTACAGTCCACGAAAACATTGTGCCCCCCAAAAAACAACAGTGAAGTACAGAAATAAAAAAACCCACAAAAATTTAGTTTTGTCCCTCCAATGAAATACAATTTAATTACTTAATTAACGGACTTAATGACTCAAAAAAAGTACTTGCCATGCGTCTAGCACTGAGTTAGATGATGGCAAGATAAAAATGGTTACATTAGGATCTTATAAACTAGCAAGGATAGATTAATTTGTAAAGAATTATGTACACTAAAGTGTTAAAAATGCTGTGACAGATATATGTGCAGTACAAAGCTGAGGCACAAAGAAAGGCATGCTTGGTTCCTACCTGAGGAGGAAGAAACCATAAAGTTTCAGAGAAAGATTTCTAGAAGATGTGACACTTGAGCTGAACCTTGAAACCTGAGAGGACATTTTTCAGGAAAAGGCATTTTAGTCAGCCTGAACAATGTGAGCTAAAGTAGGGAGTTAAGAAATAGCATGGTTTGTTTGGGAAACTGAAAAGAGTTCAGGAAATTGAGATGATGACAGACAAAATAAAGAGTTAAGTAGCCAGGGGTCAAGTCATAGAAGGCTTTAATGTCATAGTGAGTAATTGGAATTAAATCCTTACAGGCATTGGTAGCCATTAAAGGAGAGGGAAATGATCAGATTTTATTTCAGAAAGATTATTTTGATGACAGTATGAAAAAAGATTGGGAGGGTTAAGTCAATTTGGAGGACTAATGGACTAAGCAAACACAGTACTAATGGACTAAGCAAACACAGTACAAATATAGTAAAACAAAACTGAAGGATCTGAGAGACATTTAGAAGATAGAGCTAGGAAAGAAAAGGATTTAGGATGCCTCCTAGTTTCCTGAATGGATGGTGTCATTCACAAACATAGAACAAGTCAGGAGATCTAGTAAGATGCTCAATTTAGTACCTCTGACCTATGTGAGTGGAAATAACAAAAAGAACCTTGAGCTAGAAAAATTGAATGGAATCTCATCTTTAGAAATTGTTGAATCCACAAAAGATGTGTGAAATGAAATGAGTCCAATTACAACAATTTTAAGGCTGTATCATAAACTTGTTAAAGACTTTTTACACTCAAGCACACATGTTTAAGTTTTCAATAAATATAAAATGAGTGAATTGACAAATTATAGATTATTTATATGAAGATAATGTCTGTATCTGCTAATAAGATCATTCCTTAGTGTCTAAATTTTTTTTAAATAAATATTCTGATAGTGCCAATCTGATAATATGTATCCCTATGTAAGTGGTTTAGTAAATATTTATAGTATGTCCTTTTACAAGTTTATAGTACGTTCTTTTACAAATTGTTTCTCAAAGAGATACACAAATGACAATCCTTTCCTTCAAAGATTTTACAAGGCAGATATAAAATCTGAGCACGTATGAACTGAAAAATGACTGTTTCCATAAACCAGCTAAATATACATTATAAACAAATATATACAACAAGAAAGCACCTGAAGAGAAATAGCATAAAAACTCATGTTACAGTGAATAAATGCTGAGTATATCTGCAAAAAGTAAAAATCTGGTATAATGGATTGAGAAAAGTCTTCTTGGAGAAGGCAGGTTTTAACCAGATTTTGAAAGTTATACATTTTCTGAGAAAGAGAATAATGATCAAAAGCAAAAGGAAGAAACCAAAAGCCTTTCCATGAGAGACCATACAATAACTATAGTGAGCAGGGTGTACATAATAGGAAGGGGCAGATGAGTAAAGGTTCTCAGAAACTAGGCTGAAGTGTTTTATCTGCTATGACAGAGCATCAGCAGAAACTCTTGAAAAGGAAAATGATAAAAGCTTTCATTATAAGGTCCTATGATTCTAATCTGTTGCACTATAAAACCATACAGCAAATGAAACTAACTAATATGTTTGCAGTATAAAGACAAATTTAAACAAGTCTAGAATTAAAAGAGTTTTTAACTGAGTTATTCTTGGCATACTTACAGGGGCATCTCAAAACATAAATTCTGGTAATGTCAATATGCCCCATCATTCAGAATCTGTCAAACTTGAAAGCAACACCCTCTTCCCTAAAAGAAGCATCTGCTTATCCTTATGTTTCTTCAGATCTGTGGCAGGAAAAGCAAGCAAAATTTTATGTATACAACTATGAACTGCTTAATGTTATGCTACGGAATATTGTCAGTAAATATGGCAAAGTTGCTCATGGACAATTAAACACTTAAGACATTTTAGGCTCTAGAAAACCACAACATGCTTTAGTGATCTCCAACCTCAATTTATAATCTTTAGGCCCAAATGTCCAAAACCCAAGTGAAACTTCCGTGCAGGTGTCAAAAACCAATGTAACCACTCACAACCCTTTAGTAATTAACTCTCACTCCTGACTGCTGTGAATTCTGTCAGAAAGCCAGGTTTAGAAACTCACTAGACTAGCAATTATAAGCTATGAGCTCTAAGCTCCATGAATTTGTCATACAACCCTGGACAAGACAAATAATTTCTGAGCCTTTGGTTCAGTTTGGCTTCTTCTATAAAATTAGGAAGTTAAGCTAAAATGATCATTAAGATACATTTAGCAATAAATCCTACAATTCTTCCTCTGTCCTTTAGCCCAATATCACCGAGTTCTGCCCATTTTTCCTACATAGAATCTTTTAGAGGCATTTTAGTTTTCTATTTCTGTTTTCATCATATGACTGCTGGTCTTCAAGAACCAATTTCCTTACTCATCTTCCTTCCAGAATCACCATACCCTAATTTATCCTGCATACATCATAAATCATATTCTTTTTTCTTCGACTCTTTTCTGAACCTGTGAGTTGAGTTAATCATACTATTCATTCCATGGCCCATTTTCACTATTAGCTGTGAAAGACACAGCTCATTTCTTTTCCTGTTCATTCCCAATCCCTCTCTCATTCGCCTTCATTTTGTAGGTTCATATTAAATTGTGATATATTTTTGGAGGTATGTTGGGAGCCATTCGGAGTCCACTAGTCAAGAAAACTCCTGGTGAGGTTAAAGCAGGTTTGCATGGTCTCTTGCCAATCAGATGATGACCGATATCTACCCCCACTCAATTATTTCCGCTTGAGCACCGACCCCCCAAGGTACCTTGTTGATCAATATCGGGAGTGACTTGTCCCCTTATTCTGGCCCTGGTAGGACAATTGCACCTTGTGAAGGAACTTACTGTGGCAACTTTTTCTTCTGTTTATGGGAACAGACATCATGTCTCCAGCAGGTCCTGTTTCCCTCCATACTTTCCTTTGAGCTATGAACAGGCTAAGGACCCTTACTCATAAAAGACTGACCTTTACACGCACAATTCTGTTTCTACTGTTGTGTTAGTCCCAGATGTTCATACAGCTCAACATGTAAATCAGCTAACTAAAAATATCTCTCATGCCCTAGCTATTCAAGAAATCATAAAACTAGACCCAAAGGTAAATGCACTCGATGAGGCTATTCTATGTATTGGAAATGAGCTAACTTCTTTAAAGGTATGGCTGGCTCTCTGGTGCCATAAAGCATATAACTGGAAAATCCAGTCTTGTCTGGAGACAAAGAGCCTAACTTAGAGAGAAGGAACAGATAAGAGTAGAACATAAGTTACCACATATACCTTTGCTAACTGATGACGTATAGCAGCCCCTTCCCTAAGGCCTACATTCCACAAACACCTTCCCTTACCCTGGCAGCTGTGATGAGGACGGATAAGAGTATCTACAGACCTATGACTTAATCTTAGCATTATTAAAATGTGTATTTTATCCTATTTTTCACTAAGAACACTCTGTTATTTTCTTAGTTACTCAACCTCACTATAATTGGGGCAGTTCTGCATGAATACTTCTGTAAAACCTGTTTCCGTACATTTTCCAAAACATTTTATCACAGAGAACTATCCATTGTAAAAATTCCATTTTCTGATGCCATGTTAACATTTGACCTTTAAATAAAGACACCAAAACAAACAGGGCAGAGATGCCTGCCCGGTGACCACAAAGAATCTCAGGACTTTCTCACTTCCTCCCTCGCTGACACCATCCATCCTTCAGGGACCAATGGACCCGGCCGGAGCTGGACTCCAGCAGAGATACACATATAAACACTGGAAAAATATATATTGTAATTTGAATGCATGTGTTTTTTATGCTATATATCCATCTCTTTTTACTGTAACATAAACCTTGGTTTTTTTTAGATTGATGTAAATAGAAGTTTCTAAATGATGCACAGTTATCCTACCAGGATGCAATCATCACATTTTACCTATCCATTTCCTTAGTGACAGATGCTTATGATGCCTCCAATACACTATTTCTACAAATAAAGACAATTACTAACTTGAAGTTAGGGTATTCAGTCCCAGTAATTTCTAAATTTTATTCTTTTATAGTAAATATATACATATAATATATATACATTTCACTTTACTAAATGTCCTGATATGAATCTATCTAACTAAAATATATATTCACAATCAATACACACTAGTTTAAATATTTAACTGATATAACTTATATATGTCACACTACTATAATTTCTTTTTATACCCTGTTATACACTCCACATTATAAATTTTTATTTATTTATTTTTAGACAGAGAAAGTGTGTGCGAGTGGGGGACGGGGTAAGACAGAAAGAGAATCCCAAACAGGCTCCCCATGCAAAGTGAGGTATGCCTGACGTGGGGCTCAATCCCATGATCCTGGGATCATGACCCAAGTCGAAATCAAGAGTCTTATGCTCAACTGACAGCAGTCCAGGCATGCCTCCACATTATATTTTTGACACTGATAATTGGTATCACTACTATCACATTCTTTTAGAGGCAGTATTTAGATATAGTATCACATTATTTTAACTTGCATATTCTTAATTGCTACAACTTTTGAAATGTTCATATCCTTTGCCCAATTTTATATGGACTTTTAATTATTTTTACTCATGTTTAAGTTAATGTATTTTCAACACTAATGCACTGTCAATTATACATACTGTGAATGTCTTCTGACAGACTATGAGTTGTCTTTTCATTTGACATACCGATTTTCGTAATAGAAGTTTTTACATTTTAACAAATTCAAATATATCAATCTTTTCCTTTTGGGCTTACAATTGAATTTTGATTAAGAAATACTTCTGTAGCAAAATGTTCAAGAGAGATATTTTGATACTTTAAAACAAATTTCTATAAAGTTTTGCTTTTTACATTTAGGTATTTAATCCATAAAATGGTATAAATAAATACTTGAGGGAGGAATTAAGATGGCAGAGAAGTAGGGGGACACTGGGCTTTCCTCGTCCCTCGAACACAGCTATATTGAGGTCAGGTCATTTGAAACACCCAGGAAATTGATGTGCAGAGTAGCAGAAGGATCTCCACAGTTGGATGGAGAGAGTGAGGCAGGTGCATGGAAGTGAACTGGGGGAGAGAAAAATGGCAGTGTTGTGGAGAGGGGGGAACCCTTTCCATGGAAAGACAAAAGGGAGAGAAAGAGAGAGCGGGGTTGAGAAAATGTACCAACAAATTTGCACAAGAGTAAAATTTCTCTGGACTACAGACTGAGGAGCAAGAAGTACTGTGTGTGTCAGGTTTTTTTCTGCAAACAGCATTTGAAGCTCAAACTCTTGAGGTTTTGGAAGTGCATACCATTCTCTGGAGCAGAGCTGTGGTGCATGCTCCTGGGGAGGGAGCTGGGCCTGGAGTGCATAGCATTGTGTAGGCATTTTGGCTCACATCGGGAAGCCTTCTTGGAGTACTTTGGGAAGAGGGTTTACTGTCTCCCCAAGGCCAAAGGACCCTGTAGGCACCAGCCAAAGGCCTTTCATCAGTAGGGGATGGAGGGACACCCCAAGAGAATATAACCTTTGCTGCTTTTAGCAGTGCGACAGGTTTTGTGCACTGTGCAGGCACAGGACTGTTTTTCAAGGGACAGAGGGCTTCCAACACAGTGTTCAGAGGCTCTACTCTGTAGGAGAGGGTAAGATATGTGTGGTCCCCAGTACTTTGAGACTTTGTGTTTTGAATCCTAGCTGCATACCAAAGAAAAAACACAGGAGAACTGTGGCGCAGGGCAAGCCAACTGCCCTCACTATTCTGTGGCACCTTTTCCTCCCTAACACCAACATGGTAGGTCTTCAGAGAACAGCACAGTAGCCCCCAATACAGGCAGACCCACTTACACCAAACCACGCCTGCCTGTCCATCCCTGGCAACTGCTTATTTACTGGGGCAAGACTGACTGTGGGCCAAAGCAGCTGGCCTCTCCTCCAGACGAGCATGGCCAGCAACCCCTGACCATGTACCAAGTGCACTGAAAATCTAGTGCTTTAAATGACAGTTGTGTTTTTTTTGTTTTTTGTTTTGTTTGTTTGTTTGTTTTGTTTTCTTTCTTTAGGAATCAGGATCATAGTTACCAGTTTGTTTTTTTTCATTTCCTTTTTTCTTTTTTCTGGATCAGGTTTTTTAAATTATTTTTTTCACCCCCCCCTTTCTTTTTCTTAGAAATCATCTTTACAGCTTTTGAATTCTATTTGGTTGCTGTTTTCCCTTTCCTTTTCTCTTTTTTTGGGATGAGGCTTTTATCCTCCCTACCCCCCCATTTTCTCCCAGGTTTACTCCAACAAACAAATCAAAGTACACACAGTTAAAAGTTCAAACACTCCCCTACTGCAAGCAAGGAGGAGCTCTGCAGAGGACTGACCAGTGGGAAAGAGCAGCCAAAACGCAACAACAGAGTGCACAGAGCATACACCGGAAACACTTCCTGGAGTGCCAGGCCTTGGACAGTGTATGACCCCTTTATATACAGCAGTACTCTCAGGTGCAGGACACATAACAAGCTTTTAAAACATGCAAAAGACAGCAACTTAGCCAGAATTCAAGACAGAAGAATTCGCGCCAAAGAAATCACAGCCAGGGACTTGCTCAAAACAGATAAAAACAATATATCTGAATGAGAATTTAGAACAACAGTCATAAGACTACTAGCCGGGCTTGAAAAAAGCATAGAAGACACCAGAGAAACCCGTGCTGCAGAGATCAAAGACCTAAAAACTAGTCACGATGAGTTAAAAAATGCTATAACTGAGATGTAAACCCAACTGGATACAGTCACAACAAGGACTGAAGAAGCGAAGGAAAGAATAGGTGATACATAACATAAACATTATGGAAAATAATGAAGCTGAGGAAAAAGAGGGAAAAGAAATTATCAGATCATGAGGGGAGACTTAGAGGACTAAATGATCCCATAAAATGAAACAATATCTGTATCATAGGAGTCCCAAAAGAGAAGGACATGAAAAGGGGGGCAGGAGGTTTATTTGAACAACTTTGAGAACTTCCCTAATCTGGGGAAGGAGGCAGGCATTCAAGTCCAAGAGGTACAGAAACCTCTTTGCAAAATCAACAAAACAGGTCAACACCATGACATATCCTAGTCATGTATGGCAAAATACAAAGATAAAGAGAGAATTCTGAAAGCAGCTGGGGACAAATGGTCCTTAATTTACAAGGGTAGACACATAAGGTTAGCAGCAGACCTGAATGAAACTTGGCAGACCAAAATGGAGTGGCAGGAAATATTCAAAGTACAGAATGGAAAAAGTATGCAGCCAAGAATCCTTAATCCAGCAAAGCTGACATTTAGAATAAAGGGGAGATAAAGAGTTTCCCAGACAAAAAATAAAGGAGTTCATGACCACTAAACCAGGTCTGCAAAAAATTTTAAGGGGGACTCTCTGAGAGGAGAAAAAAAAAAATCAAAGAAACAAAAGACTACAAAGCACTAGATAACACCATCAGAAACAGCAATTCTACAGGTAACAAAATGGCACTAAATTCATATCTTTCAATAATCACTCTGAATGTAAATGGAGTAAATATTCCAATCATAAGACATAGGGTATCAGAATGGATAAAACCTAGATCCATCTATATGCTGTCTATGAGAAACTCTTTTAGATGTAAACACAACTGCAGATTGAAAGTGAGGGTACAGAGAACCATCTATCATGCTAATGGACATCAAAAGAAAGCTGGATAGCCATACTTACATCAGACAAACAAGATTTAAAAAAAAATTAATGTTTATTTATTTTGAGAGAGAGAGAGAAAGATGGAAAGATAGAAAGTGTGGGTTGGGGACAGGCAGAGAGAAAGGGAGAGAGGGAATCCCAAGCAGCCTTGCAATGTTGGTGTAGAGTCCAATGCAGGGCTTAATCTCATGAATCATGAAATCATGACCTGAGCTGAAATCAAGAGTCATACACTTAACCAATTAAATCACCCAGTGACCTCCACACAAACTAGATTTTAAAACAAAGACTGTAACAAGAGAGGAAGAAGGGTATTGCAATTAAGGGGTCTATCCATCAAGAAGATTTAACAATTATAAATATTTATGCCCCCAAATATATTTGGGAGCACCCAAATATATATCAATTAATAATAAACATAAAGAAATTCATTGATAATACTAGAAGAATAGCAGATTTTAATACCCCACTTAAAGCAATGGACACATCATGTAAGCAGAAAATCAACAAGGAAACAATGGCTTTGAATGATACACTGGACCAGATGGATATATATATCTATAACAGATATATATATATCTATAACAGATATCTCTCTCTCTCTCTCTCTCTATCTCTCTATGTTACAGATACATTCAGGATATTTCATCCTAAAGCTGAATACACATTCTTCTCAAGTACACATGGAGCATTCTCCAGAACAGATCACATACTGGGTCACAAATCAGCCCTCAACAGGTAAAAAGACTGAGATCATACCATGCATATTTGCAGATCACAACACTATGAAACTTGAAATCAACCAAAAGAAAAAACATTGAAAGCCCTCAAATACAAGGAGGTTAGAAACCATCCTACTAGGGGCGCCTGGGTGGCTTAGTCGGTTAAGCGTCCGACTTTCGCTTAGGTCATGATCTCGCGGTTCGTGGGTTCGAGCCCCGCCTCGGGCTCTGTGCTGACTGCCAGCTCAGAGCCTGGAGCCTGTTTCAGTCTGTGACTCCCTCTCTCTCTGACCCTCCCCTGCTCACGCTGTCTCTCTCTCTCTCCTAGAAATAAATAAAACATTAAAAAAAAAAAAAAGAAACCATCCTACTAAAGGATGGATGGATTAACGAGGAAATTAAAAAAATACATGGAAGTAAATGAAAATGAGAACACAATAGTCCAAACCCTTTGGGATGCAGCAAAGTCAGTCCTAAGAAAAAGTACATTGCAATTCAGGCTTATCAAGGAGGAAGAAAGATTCCAAATTCAAAACGTATCCTTACACCTAAAGGAGATCAAAAAGGAGTAGCAGATAAAGCCTAAAGCCAGCAGAAAAAAGGGAAATAATAAAGGTTAGAACAGAAATAAAGATATATATATTTTAAAAAAGGATAACGAAATTACATTATTGATTTTTTGAAACAATACGTAATACTTATAAGCCACTAGCCAGTCTTATCACAAAGACAGGATCCAAATAGATAAAATCACAAGTGAAAGAGAAGAGATCATAATCAACATCACAGAAATACAATTACAAAAGAATACTATGAAAAATTATATGCCAACAAACTGAGCAATCTGGAAAAAATAGACAAATTTCTAGAAACTAACATACCACCAAAACTGAAACAGGAAGAAATAGAAAATTTAAACAGACCCACAACCAGTAAAGAAATTGAGAGTTATCAAAAATGTCCCTACAAACAAGATTCCTGGGCCAGATGGCTTCCCAGGGGCATTCTACCATACATCTAAAGAAGAGTTAACATGTATAATTCTCAAATTATTCCAAAAAATAAAAATGGAAGGAAAGCTTCCAACTATGGAGCTTCCAATTCTATGAAGCCAGCATTACCTTGATTCCAAAACCAGACAAAGACTCCACTAAAAAGGAGAATTACAGGACAAAATCCCTGCTGAACATGGATGCAAAAATTCTCAAGACGCTTGCAAATCAAATTCAACAGTACATTAAAAAAATATTTACTATGATCAAGTGGGATCATTCAATGAATACTGGTTGACTATTCATAAATCAATCAATGTGATATACCACATTAATAGAAGAAAGGATAAGAACCATATGATCCTATCAAGAAATGCAGAAAAAACATTCAACAAGGTATAGCATTCTTTCTTCATAAAGCCTCAAGAGGTAGGGGTGGAAGAAACATAACTGAACATCATAAAGGCCATATATAAGAAATCCATAGTTAATATCATTCTCAATGGGGAAAAACTGAGAGCTCTCTTCCTAAGGTCACAACAGGGATGTCCACTCTCACCACTGTTGTTCAATATAATACTTGAAGTCCTAGCTTCAGAAATGAGACCGAAAAAATAAAAACTAAATAAAACGCATATAAGTTGGCAAGGAAGAAGTCAAAAGTCTCACTTTTTGCAGATGACATGATACTCTACAAGGAAACCCTGAAAAACCACCAAAAAACTGCTAGAATCAATATATGAATTCAGTAAAGTCATAGGACAGTCATATAGAAACTGGTTGCACTACTATACACGAATAATGATGCAGCAGAGAGAGAAATCAAATAAGTGATCCCATCTGCATTTGCACAAAAACCATAAGATACCTAGGAATAAACCTAACCAAAGTGGTAAAAAATCTGTATACTGAAAACTATAGAAAACTAATAAAAGAAATTGAAAAAGACACAAAGAAATGGAAAAATATTCCATGCTCATGGACTGGAAGAATAAATATTGTTAAAATGTTGATACTTAAAAAAAATGTTGATACTACCCAGGGCAATCTACACATTCAATACAATCCTTATCGAAATAACAGGAGCATTCTTCACAGAGCTAGAACAAACAATCCTAAAATATGCATGGAACTACGAAAGACCCCAAATAGCCAAAGTAATGTTGAAAAAGAAAATCAAAGCTGGAGGCATCACAATTCTGGACTTCAAACTATATTACAAAGCTGTAACCATCAAGACAGTATTGTAATAGCATAAAAACAGACACATAGATCAATGGAATAGAACAGAAAATCCAGAAATGGACCCAAAATAAATGCCCAATTAATCTTCACAAAGCAGGAAAGAGTATCCAATGGAAAAAAGACTGTTTCTTTAGTAAATGGTGATGGGAAAAATGGACATTAACATGCAGAAGAATGAAACTGGACCACTCTCTTATGCCATACACAAAAATAAATTCAAAATGGATGAAAGACCTAAATGTTAAGACAGGAAACTCAAAATCCTACTTCTTTGACCTGGACCACAGCATGTCACCGAAGGCAAGGGAAACAAAAGCAAAAATGAACTACTGGGCCCTAATCAAGATAAAAAAGTTTCAGCAGAGAAAAGTAAACAGGGAACCAATGGAATGGGAGAAGATATTTGCAAATGACATATTGGATAATGGGTTAGTATCCAAAGTCTATAAAGAATTTCTCAAACTTAATACCATAAAACTAATTCAGTGAAGAAATGGGCAAAAAAAAACCCATGAAGAGACACTTCTCCAAAGAAGACATCCGGATGCCAAACACATATGAAAAGATGCTCAAACATCCTTCATCCTCAGGGAAATACAAATCAAAATCACAATGAGATACCATCTCACACCCATCAGAATGGCTATAATTAACTCAGGAAACAAAAGATGTTTGAAAGAGGTGGAGAAATGAACCCTCTTGCACTGTTGGTGAGAATGTAAACTGGTACAGCTGCTCCGGAAAACAGTGTGGCAGTTCCTAAAAAAATTAAAAATAGAACTACCCTATGACTCAACAATAGCACCACTAGGAATTTATCCAGAGGATAAAGGAGTATTGATTCATAGCGGCACATGTATCCCACTGTTTATAGTAGCGCTTGCAACAAAAGCCAAAGTATGGAAAGAGTCCAAATGTCCATCAACTGACTAATGGATAAAGAAGATGTAGTTTATATACACAAAGGAATACTACTTGGCAATAAGAAAGAATAAAATCCTGCCACTGCAGCAATGTGGATAGAACTGAAGGGTAGTCTGCTAAGTGAAATAAGTTAGTCAGAGAAACAAAGATATATGTTTTCACTCATATGTGGATCTTGAGAAACTTAACAGAAGATCATGTGGGAAGCAAAGGGGGAAAAAGTTACAAATAGAGAGGGAGGGAGGCAAACCATAAGAGGCTCTTAAATGCAGAGAACAAACTGAGGGTTGATGGGGGTGTGGGGGAGAGGAGGAAATGGGTGATGGGCATTGAGGAGGGCACTTGTTGGGATGAGCACTGGGTGTTGTATGCAAGTGATAAATCATGAGAATATAACCCCCAAAACAAGAACACAGTATACACTGTATGTTAGCCAATTTGACAATAAATTATTTTTTAAAAAATAAATAGGATAAAATTAAAGAAAAAGAAATGAAAATACAGCGACCCTATGATCCCACCATTGCACTATTAGGTATTTATCCAAAGAACACTAAAATGCTGATTCAAAACGGTACATGCACACCAATGTTTATAGCAGCACTATCAACAATAGTCAAATTATGGAAAGAGCCCAAATGTTCACTGAATGATAAACGGATAAAGAAGATGTGGTGTGTACACACACACACACACACACACACACACACACACACACACACACACAGGAGTATTAGCTATGAAAAATAATGAGATCTGTCATTTGCAACAAAGTGGATAGAACTAGAGTGTTATGCTAAACGAAATAAGTCAGAGAAAGACAAATATATGATTTCATTCATGTGGAATTTAAGAAATGAAACAGATGAACATAGGGGAAGGGAAGGAAAAGTAAGATAAAAACAGAGAGGGAGGCAAAACATAAGAGACTCTTAAATACAGAGAGGAAACTGAGAGTTGCCAGGGAAAGTGGCAGGGGGATGCGCAAAATGGGTCATGGGCATTAAGGAGGGCACTTGTTGGGATTGGCACTGGGTGTTATATGTGATGAATCACTAAATTCTACTCCTGAAAACAATACTACACTGTATTTTAACTAACTTAAATTTAGATAGAATTTCAACAAATGGGGAGGCAAGATGGCAACGAGGTAGGGAGCTCCATACTTTTCTCCCACTCGCATCTCTCAAACAAAGGGCTGAAGCCAAGGACACTGAACCGCAAGAGTCTGAAAGGAAAAGAAACAGAGCCCACGAAGATTACAGCCTCATAGGTGCATGATTGCAAACTAGGGAAGATAAAAACGGGCCAGGACCTGGACGCACGGAGGGGAGGGACCCCCTCCCTGGAGAGAAACAGAGACAAGGGGAAGAGAAAGAGCAGCTGAAACCGCTCATAGAACTGTCCCTAGAGAAAAGAAATACCTCTGCCCAGGACAGAGAGGGATCCTATCATCCCATCTCTAACCGCAAGGCATTTGGACAGAGATTCTATCTCTAGCTGTGGTGCTTTCTTTGCCAGTTCCAGGCAGCACCAGGAGAAACTGCTCCCCTACTGGATCCCCAGTGGGGAAGTGGCCCAGCCTGTGGGGTTGCATTTCCGGTGGTATCATTAAGGCCCATGGACTAAAATCTGGAAACGAGGCGGGGCTTGGGAGATATAACACAGACCACCTTGGTTATGCCCACAGCACAGGGAGATCTGACCCAAAAGAGTAATTTGCAAAGGCTGGTTCCAGAAGTGACTAGAATGCCGCCATTTTCCTCCCCACAGCCACCAAGGCAGGACCTCAGAGACCGGCCTGCGGGATCACAGTGGAGGCAAGGCCTGCCTACACCAAACCATGCCCATCCATGCTGGAGAGCTGCTTTTTTTTTTTTTTTAAACAGAGCCCGGGTCAAGACCACCATGGATGCACTGCCATGATTTAACTCTAGATCAATTCTTGGTATTCAGATATATTTTTCCTTATCTCATTCTTATCTCTCCCCTCTGCTGGACTGAGCACTCTGGTCGTTGGTTTGCTTAAACAGTCACATTTAATCTATTCTCTTGATGCATATTCTACACCTCCGTCATTACCTTCCTTTCTCTCTCTCTCTCTAGAATAATCAACTATATGTTTTCCTTGGGTAACATTATTTTTGTTTCTTTCTCCTCTCCTCCTACCATATTCTCCTCTTTCTCTCTCTGAATTAAGCCTTTTATTCTCTCTTCCTGGTCCATGTTCAATTTCGCTTTTTCCCTACCCCTGTCATTTCTCTCTTTGTATATGTTCTTCCATCAGCACTGCCTCCACCCTGCTCTTTATTTGTAGCTGGGATCTCTGGTTTTATGCTTCAGGACTGTCTTTTGTCTTATTTTTTTTTTCCCTTTAGGTTTGATTTGTCTGTGCATTTGTGTGCGTTCGTTCCCTGTGTGTTTGTCTGTTTTCCTTTTCAGGGCTACCTCAAGAAAAAAGCCAAAGTACATATGGTGGAGACTCCTGAATATCACTACGAGTAGGGAAATAAAATAACCAAAGGCACATCAAGAGACACCATTAAAAGAACACTGCCTGAATGGACAGGCTGTGGAAAGTCAATGAGCCTCCTTTAATACAGCAGTACTTGCAGATGCAGAGCGCATAACAAGCTTTTAAAACTTACAAGAGACAGAAAGCTAGACAAAATGATGAAACGGAAGAACTCTTCTCAAGAAATTCCAGGAAAAAATGACAGCTAAAGAACTGCTTAAAACAGATATAAGCAACATAACTGACCAAAAATTTAGAACAATAGTCATAAAATTAATCGCTGGGCTTGAAGAAAGCATGGAAGACACCAGAGACACTATTGCTACAAAGATTATGGACCATAAAGATAGTTGTAATGAATTAAAAAATGCTATAAATGAGGTGCATAATAAAATGGAGGCAGCCACTGCACGGATTGAAGAGGCAGAGAGGAGAAAAGGTGAATTAGAAGACACAATTATAGAAAAAGAGGAAGCTGAAACAAAGAGATAAATTGATCCAGGAGCACGAAAGGAGAATTCGAGAACTGAGTGATACAATCAAACGGAACAATATCCATATCACATGAATTCCATAAGAAGTGACAGAAAAAGGAGATGAAGGGGTACTTGAACAAATCATAGCTGAGAACTTCCCCAATCTGGGGAAGGAAAGGGACACTGAAATCCAAGAGGCACAGAGAACTCACCTTAGACATAATTTCAATCCATCTTCTGCATGACAGATCATAGTGAAACTGGCAAAATATAAGGACAAAGAGAGAATACTGAAAGCAGCTAGGGAGAAAACGGTCCTAACATACAAAGGGAGACCTATCAGAGTAGTTGCAGACCTATTTACTGAAAATTGGCAGGCCAGAAAGGAATGACAGGAAATCTTCAATGTGATGAACAGAAAAAAATATGCAGCCAAGAATCCTCTATCCAGCAAGTCTGTCATTCAGAAATAGAAGGAGAGATAAAAGTCTTTCCAAATAAACAAAAACTGAAAGCATTTGTCACCACTAAACTAGCCCTACAAGAAATCCTAAGGGGGACTCTATGAGGGAAATGTTGCCAGGAACACAAGGTACCAGAGACACCAGTACAAACATGAATCCTACAGAGAACACAATGACTCCAAACCCATATTTTTCAATAATAACACTGAATGTAAATGGACTAAATGCTCCAATCAAAAGACACAGGGTAAGAGAATGGATTAAAAAAATCTATCTATTTGCTGTCTACAAGAGACTCATTTTAGACCTGAGGACACCTTCAGATTGAAAGTAAGGGGATGGAGAAATATCTATCATGATACTGTAAGTCAAAAGAAAGCTGGAGTAGCTGTGCTTATATCAGACAAACTGGACTTTAAAGTAAAGGCAGTAACAAGGGATGAAGAAGGTTATTATATAAAAATTATAGGGTCTATCCATCAGGAAGAGCTAACAATTATAAATGTTTATGCACTGAATTCGGGAGCACCCAAATACATAAAACAATCACAGACAGAAACAATCTTATGGAATAGAATGGACTTTAATACTCCACTTACAGCAATGGATAGATCACCCAGACAGAAAAATCACTAAAGAAACAATGGACCTAAATGACACATTGGACCAGATGGATTTGACAGATATTTAGAACTCTACATCCTGAGGCTATGGAATTCACTTTCTTCTCAAGTGCACGTGGCACATCCTCTAAGATAGATCACATAGTGGGACATAAAAGAACCCTCAGTAAATATAAAACAACTGAGATCATACCATGCACACTCTCAGATCACAATGCTATGAAACTTGAAATCAATCACAGGAAAAAGTCCAGGAAACCTCCAAAAACATGGAGGTTAAAGAACACCCTACTAAAGAATAAATGAACCAATCAGGCAATTAGAGAATAAATATAAAAATATATGTGAACAAATGAAAATGAAAATAGAATACAAACTCAATGGGATTCAGCAAAGGCAGTCCTCAGAGGAAAGTACATTTGCATTCTAGGCCTATTTCAAGAAACTAGAAAAAGTGCAAATACAAAATCTAACAGTGCACCTAAAGAAACTAGAAGCAGAGCAGCAAAAGCACCCCAAACCCAGCAGGAGAAGAGAAATAATAAAGATCAGGGAAGAAATAAACAATATAGCATCCAAAAAAACCCAAAAAACAACAACAACAAAAAAAACCAGTTGAACAGATCCATGAAAGCAAGAGTTGATTTTTTGAAAAAATAAACAAAATTGAGAAACCTCTAGCCAAGCTTCTCAAAAAAGAAAAGAGAGCACCCAAATAGACAAATTCATAAATGAAAATGGATATATTACAACCAATCCCTCAGAAATACAAGCAATTATCAGGGAATACTATGAAAAATTATATGCCAACAAACTAGACAACCTAGAAGAAATGGACAACTTCCTAAACACACACTAACTACCAAAATTCACATGGGAAAAGACAGCAAATCTGAACAGACCCATAACTAGTGAAGAAATTCAATCAGTTATCAAAAATCTCCCAACAAATAAGAGCCCTGGGTCAGATGCCAGATGGCTTCCCTGGGGAATTCTACCAGACATTTAAATCAGAGTTAATACCCATTCTTCGCTAGCTACTCCAAAAATAGAAATAGAAGGAAAACTTCTGGACTCATTCTATGATGTCAGTATTACTTTGATTCCCAAACCAGACAGAGATCCAGCAAAAAAAGAGAACTACAGGCCAATATCCTTGATGAATATGGATGCAAAAATCCTCAACAAGATACTTGCAAATCGAATTCAACAGCACATAAAAAGAATTATCTACCAAGATCAAGTGGGATTCATTCCTGGGATACAGGGCTGTGTTCAATATTTGCATATCAACCAATGTGATACATCACATTAACAAAAAAAAAGATAAAAATCATATGATTCTGTTGATAGGTGCAGAAAAAGCATCTGACAAAATGCAACAACATCCTTTCTTAATGAAGACCCTCAAGAAAGTCAGGATAGAAGGAATTTACTTAAACATCATAAAAGCCATTCATGAGGAGCCCACAACTAATAGCATTCTCAATGGGGAAAAACTGATAGCTATCCTCCTGAGATCAGGAACACAACAGGGATGTCCATTCTCACCACTGTTGTTTAATATAGTGCTGGAAGTCTTCACATCAGCAATTAGACAACAAAAGGAAATAAAAGGCATCAAAACTGGCAAAGATGAAGTCAAACTTTCACTTTTCACAGATGACACGATACGCTACGTGGAAAACCCAACAGACTCCACCAGAGGCCTACTAGAACTGATCCATGAATTCAGCAAAGTTACAGGGTACAAAATCAACATACATAAATCAGTTGCATTTTTAGACAGCAATAATGAAGCAACAGAAAGAGAAATCAAGAAACTGATCCCATTCAAAATTGCATAAAAAACCTTATAATACCTAGGAATAAACTTAACCAAAGATATAAAAGATATGTATGCTGAAAACCATAGAAAGCTTATGAAGGAAATTGAAGACACAAAGATATGGAAAAACATTCCATGCTCAGAAGAATAAATATTGTTAAAAGGTCAATACTACCCAAAGCAATCTACACTTTCAATACAATCCCAATCAAAATTGCACCAGAATTCTTCTCAAATACAAGAAACAATCCTAAAATTTGTATGGAACCACAAAACACCCTGAATAGCCAAAGTGGGAGGCATCACCATCCCAGACTTTAGCCTCTACTGCAAAGCTATCATCATCAAGACAGTATGATATTGGCAAAAAAGCAAACACATAGACCAATGGAATAGATTATAGAACTCAGAATTGGACCCACAAACGTATGGGCAATTAATCTTTGACAAAGCAGGAAAGAGTATCCAGTGGGAAAAAGACAGCCTCTTCAACAGACAGTGCTGGGAGAACTGGACAGCAATGTGCAAAAGAATGAAGCTAGATCACTTTCTTACACCATGTCCAAAAATAAACTCAAAATGGATAAAGGACCTGAACATGAGACAGGAAACCATCAAAACCCTAGAAGAGAAAGCAGGAAACAATCTCCTTGACCTCAACCACAGCAATTTCTTACTTGACACATCCCCAAAGGGAAGGGAATCAAGAGCAAAAATGAACTACTNTAGTAAAGTATAAAAGAAAAAAAAGGAATTTAGATAAATTTTAAAAAGAAGAAAATTGTGAAAACAACAAAACATGTAAATACTTAAAGGTGTACTGCAAAACTTCACAGGTTTTTTTTCTTCACACAAAACAACCATTCCCAACATGATTGTTTCCCTACTGATTTATAATATCTCCTCTATCATATACTAAATTCTTTTTCTTTAATAGCTTATTCTTTTAATTTGAAAGAGAGAGTATACATGT